>NC_067475.1:122589771-122929280 GCF_947179515.1 Apodemus sylvaticus | reverse complement strand
AAGATAGCACTAAAATACTTAAAGACTAAATTATCTTCAATGTCAAAGACAAAGTCATCTTTACATATTTTTAGCATTTTTCAACATTTATTATGGTGAAACTGCCTTTATTTTTCTTCAAAGACAGGGTCTTATTATGTAGATTAGGTTGGCTTCGAACTTACAAAGATATACTTAGTTCTGCCTTATGACTGTTGGATTATGGGCTCATACTACACCCACAGCTGGCAAAATGCCATAGATGATATTTATATCTATGAATAGAAACAAAAATGTTTCAAATAGGATAAAAAGAAGATGGTTTGAAGCATATTTCACATAAACACAAATGATAGATATATATGTATGTGATAGATAGGGATAGATATAGATGACACAAATAGATATATGGATAGATACCTAGCATTGGCAGAGTAACAGTTTTGCATTAGAACTGATATGTGGAATTTATTTGCATGCTACACTCCCTAAATTTATAGTTTTTATACATCAGGTAATTGATAATCTTTGAGTAAAGTGCTAGTGAAATGTTTCATCTGCTAACATACAATTTCCTTCAGAACTAAATTTATCTAAGGAATGTTTCTTATAAAAAAACAGAACTTTAAGGGTGTTTGTTTACTCTATAAGAGGCATGAAAACTGATTTATTTTTAGAAAATGAGTAGATCTTTAGCAACAAATATTTGAAACATAAACACTTTTGTGAAAAGAATCATCTAGCTTAAATCACTTCTATATTTTGAGTCACACTACTCTTGGGTTACCTTTTCAAGCAAAAGAATTTTAACTCAAGTATTTCATGGTTTGCAATAAACATGGTGATATATAGTCTCAATGGTAGTGGCAATTAAGAGATAACTTGCTGAAGTAGACCAGGATACACTTTTCAAACTTGTCTTGCCCACTGATATATTATGATAATGTCATATTCACCTTATGAAAACATTGGCAATATGGGTTTTTTGACCAAACATTTAATAGGACTCATATTCAGTGAAACACAGGTACACATAGAAATGACTTAATAATTACAGGGGAGAGAGGCATCTGAAATTGGTGACCTATACTATTCAATATGGAGCTACTTGTAACATCTTCCAGGTACAAGGGCTATATATAAAATTGGTTGTCCCCAAAACTATAAATGTATCAGGAATATAATATTCTGATCTATTTTTTACAATCATGCTTAGCAAGTACTACCTTTTCATTTTCATGATAAAATTAATCAAATAAATAGTTTTGAGAAGTGCCTGCTTGTCCAGCCTCCTGACAGAAGTTATTTGAATCTGTGTGAGTTTCACAAAGCTCTGGTAGTTGAAAAATTACCTTTCATAATCATGATTTAATCAGTATTCTTCTCATTCATTCCTAGAATTTTAATATGTAAAGGAGGCTTCCTAGAAAATTAAACACCTCTTTTAATACTCATGTTAGCGATTTTATTATGCATAGGTATTTATTAATAAGTAAATAGCTGTGAGAGTATCTTCTTATCAAAGCAGTTTTCTCTTTCTGCAACATTAATACATCCTTTTCTTTTCTTTCTTTTTTTACCATGATTGAAAAGGGCAGTCTTATACACTAATGTGCATGGGGCCAGTTGATTTATCAACAGGAAGCAATTAAACTTGACCAGATCAACTGAGAATGTTCACAGATTTTGTCAGTTTCTAATAATGAAAACCTGTATGAGCATTCAAAGGGAAATGTTGACATAAGGAAAATATTTACATTTTATTATGCAGGAAATTCCCCGAGAAATTATTCAAGCCTCATTTCATCTCTTATATTTGTTTCAGATGAGCATCTGAAAACTTTCGCAAACGGAAACGGCACATGCAATGGAACATTAGACTTCAGATTCATGTGATATCTGTGTATGCTCCCTTGAGAGACATCACTGGGCTGCTTTAATTGAGTCAAATTCATTGTTGACCTAAGTAAACTTTATTTTATGAATATGCAAATCAAGTGATAGAAAATGCAAATGTTGTAAGTAGGTAAATTGCTTTGTCTCAGACATAGTCCCAAAGCACATAATGCTTTATTCATTTAGGGGAAATATTCTATTTGGTATTTTTAAATTTTTCATGTTTTATATTTTAATTTATTTGTTTTGAGAAATGTTCTCATTATAGTCCTGACTGGCCTGAAACTCACTGTAGATACCAGGGCCTCCAACTTCCAAAGATTCACACCCGTCTGTGACTTAGTGCTGGTATTAAAGACAGGCACAATGAAGCCTGGCCCTTAATTTTTATTTGAACACTCCCTGGTGTTTGTGTGTGTGTGTGTGATATGAATACAAGTCCCCACAGAGGGTGTCAGATACCCTGAAACTGGAGGTAAAGGTGATTGTGATCCATACAAGTAGGTGCTGAGAACTCAGTACAGTTCTGTGTGTCTACTTCAAGAGCAATACACTTTGTTAAGAAATGTATCCAATGGAGGAGCTAGAGAAAGGACTGAAGGAGTTGAAGGGGTTTGCAGCCCCATAGGAAGAACAGCAATATTAACTAACCAGTATTCCCAGAGCTCCCAGTGACTAAATCAAAGAGTACACCAATCAAAGAGTACACATGGAAAGACATGCCTCCAGCTGCATATGTAGCCTTTTCAGACATCTATAGGAGGAGAGGACCTTGGTCCTGTGAAACCTTGATGCCCCAGAGTAGGAGAATGCCAGGACAGGGAGGCAGGAGCAGATGGATATGTGTGGGAACACCCTCATAGAAACAGGAGGGGGGAGATGGCATAGGGGGATTTCTGGGATAGGGGGGGAACCTGGAAAGGAGATAACATTTGAAATGTAAATAAAGAAAATATCTCATAAAAATAGAACTGAGTCCTCTTTCCAATCCATGTATTTTTAATAAACATGAAATTATTTTCTTTTTCTCTTAAACTATACATACCAATACACTGGCTAATTTATATTTCTCCCATGACTATATTTACACCTGAGCAAAATATCTAGTGTTTCACATTTATGATGAATACTAAACCAAAGTCAACACTAACGTTGTGCAGGGTGAGGGAGGCCATGCCTCCCTTCTAACCACTGCTGGGGCTTGAGACTTTAATTTCTCTGCTTCAATGAAAATATGATCACTTTCCTCAGAGTCACTTTCTATAAGGGCTTGCCAATGCAAGGGTATCTTAGCAATCTTCAGCCAAGAAAGTCACTCCATAGACCCAATACTCACATAATTAGTGAGAGACACAGAAAGATGACTGCATTTGAACAGGAAAAGAGAAAAGTGAGGGTTGGGTAAATTGGTAAGTTTTTATAGGTTTTAAGTGAATACACAGTAAAGTAGTGGAAAACAGTGTCCAATGGATACAGACATATTGTTTGGCCATTAATTTTGAGTCATACTAGGGACAGAGCATTTTTCCCTAGCCCCCTTTTGCTACAAGTTCTTTGTGTTGTGTCGTAACTTATTTTAGACCTGTCTTCTCTTCTTTCCTCTATCTCCCATGAGTTCAGAACATCTGCAGATTGGAAATAAAAGAATTACCCTCTAAAATTTACATTATAGCAAGCATTGATTGTTATCATATTAGAACAGTGATAGCAGATTTAATCGGTAGTAAAGGATGGACTACTCAGGAGTTCACAGGTAATTTGTGATATAATTGGTGGTATAAAGGTGAAAAGTATAACAGGAGAGAGGCAATATCAGTGACATTCTGACTGACAAAGTGGCATAGGAAAAGGAATATGAAGACAGAAATGGTAGAAAGAAAAGGAGAAAGAGAGAGAGAGAGAGAGAGAGAGAGAGAGAGAGAGAGAGAGAGAGAGAGAGAGAGACTAAAATTAGACAATTCTAAATTCCATAAAATGTTCAATAAAAATGGAAATGATGATTTAGATTCATCTTTAAGATGATGCAGTATGACAATATCCAGCAGGAGCAACAGATCTCTGATACTACAATGAAGCAGGTATGAATGGGGATAGCATTCTGTAGCTGTGGCATATAACCAGCATTGGGGAGTATGATAGGGTCTTAGTTAGGATTTTATTGCTGAGAGCAGTTACCATGACCAAGCAACCCTTATGAAGACAACATTCAAATGGTGCTGGCTTATAGGTTTAGAGAGGTTTAGTCCATTATTATCAAGGTGGGAACCTGGCAGTATCCAGGCAAACACGGTGCAGGAGGATCTGAGAATTCTTCATCTTTATGTGAAGGCTGCTAGCAGAATGCTGGTTTCCAGGCAGCTAGGATGAAGTTCTTAAAGCCCACATCCACGGTGATGCACCTACTCCAACAAGGCCACAACTTCTCCAACACTTTGTAATAGTGCTACCCAATTGCTCAGCACATACAAACCATCATAGATAGTATAAATGGGCTGTTGCTGGTGACTATACAAGGAAAGGGATAGTAAAGATAGATACATCTGTGTTCACATTCAAACATATACAAATTATTTGCATACTAATTAATTTATAAAAAATGAATATAAAACAAAGGTAGTTCAAGGTAAGTTTTGGAGTGGCATTAAAACACCTGCTGAATGAGGGAGCGTATTTTTGATAGTGAACACTATAATGCCACAAAAATTTCCTAGAGAAGATGCAACACACAACATATAATGTTTAATCTTGGAGGAAACTGCTACACAACAGCACTTAACAGATTAAATTCACTCTATCTTTAAGCTATTCTGCTTTGAGGCACACAGCTGATGATGTTACTATAGGTAAGATTTAATAATGATGATGATGATGATAATAATAATAATAATAATAATAATAATTTATTTCTAGAATAGTCTTGTGGTGAAATAGAGTGAAGAATGAAAAGGAAACAAAAATATTTCTATGTGTAAGAGGAAGAATAATTGCATATAATATTGCCATCTAGATACAATCCACATGGATATTAAGTGGGATTAGTAATATATCTAAAAATATATTTTACTGTTGACTGTCAGAAATTCGCTGATATTTAATTCAGTACAATAAGGCATTCTACTTTGTTATGCTCTTCAAATGTACCTTGTACATTTCTATTATAAAATAATTTTGCCTATAGATTACCTTGCAAGTGCAAAGTACCATGAACAATATTAAACCTAAGAGCTGTTGATTTTAATAGATGCCTTTAGGTCTAATTCACTTGATTAGGTCATCATGATGACATTTTGAATAGAATTAACCAGATTCGCCCCCCCCTTTATTTTGGAAACAGCCAAGCAGATAAACATACTTGAATCAGTACATGTAATTAAACCTATCATGTTACAGTTGCTGGTTTCATAGTGTAGTCAATGACAGTGGCTTCTGCTGGATGCTATGCGAATGAGCCTGAAGGAAACTATGAGTAATAATAAGCTACATGACTGTACAACCAAAACAAATGAAGCATAAAATGAAATAATAGGATAACATGACAAATTCAATGTAGATTTCATTTTTATTTTTTTGGCTGGGCGGTGCTCTTTCAGTAAGATATATAGCATGAACTAAAATGTGTTTCTCTATGTTAGTCTCATGAGCCAAAGCATTATTAATAGACCAGGTAAGTTAGCTCGTTCAAATTCATCTGATCAAATTGGTGTCTGCTGCTTCCATGGAGCAATTATCTAACACATGTTATGTAACATAACTATTAAAATTACAATTCATCTGTTTTTATGACATGTATTGACACATCCTCTTCAATGTAATAAAATGGTCATTTATTTTTAATTTACTAAAATGTGTAAGTTTCCTGAAATTATGACTGTGTTCTTCCCATCAAAGCCGCATGTTCTTTTACATATTTAAAGCAAATTTGCTATTTCAAATCAATTGAAAGAATAATTAATTGAAAATTCTCTTGATTTGTGAACAAATATTCAATAAACTAATTAACCCTGAAAAATAAAAAAAATAACAAGCATTTGAAAAATAAATACTAGCTTTGTCAAAAAAAAAAACCTGAATATATCAGAATAGGGTTACTAAGGAAAGGAATATTTATTTTACAGCAGCATAATAAATATCAGCAGATTAAGACAAAGCAATGCACGTCCCTGCATCCAAAATAGAAACTAAAAAATAGAAACCAACCTCATTTGCCTCAAATTAACAAGCAGTCCTTCCCTTCCTTTTAAGATTATGTTGTCAAGTTAAATAGAAAAAGTGTTCCTGATTTAAATCCACTCTTTGTGCTGGGAGAAAGAATTAAGCAATTAACCTTACACAAAGTGTTAAAGGGCAAACAAAGCAGAAGAGGGAATTCCATTTGTATTAGGGATAGTGCAATTGCCCACCCCTTGCAGTATTTACTGTTCCAATAGGGATTTCAAATGGAGCTACTATGAGACCAGAGATGACAATGACCATAAGTCTAGATTATAAGTATTTGTTAAATGGTTGGTTCTTTCATGTATCAGGTTTATGTGCTGATGAGTGAGAAAAGAAATAGACTCCTTCCACACCCTGACAGTTCACAGACATCGTGAATTACATCTACATAAAAACAGAAATTCAGTAAGAAGAGAATTCTTGCAATGGAATGGGGAACTATGGAAGGATGATGACAAATATAGATAGATATAAATATAGATGTTATAGATATAGATATGGATATAATATGGATATGGATATGGATATAGATATAGATATAGATATATAAATATGACAAATGGTCTATGGTCTATGAGAAATGAAACATGACATTTGAATTTAAGGAGCATAAATGGGAAAGGTATTGTCCTTGTAATCACGTGGAAGACTTTAAGGTTGGTCTGTGGTACTACACTTGAATTGCAATTCCATAGTGAGTTTCAAAATTCCAATTTCATGTTTTAATGTTTTTTTTCTTCTCAGAAACATTTTCCTTTGCAGGTGGTCAGAGACACTGCTCTAGTCATAATTAGGAGAGACAGAAAAGGGTTTTCAACAAATGCAGATAAGGAGACCAATGCCTGCCCTGATTTTGATGTGGGCAATTGTGCCTATGTAGCAAACAACCTACCTCCTCTGATGCCTGGATCAGCTCACATCTGTCACCACAGAGGCCAGAAATCCAAAAATGCGCCACACCTTTGAGAGATAGGAAACATTATTTACTATAGTGTAAACTTTATTTTAGATTACCCTTGCAAATTACCAATACATCTAGGATGTGGCATGTTAAAAAAAAAGTATGTAGCAAAATGTTTTACTAAAAATTTAAAACTTAAGCACCTTTCCTGTCTACTTTTTGTTCAGAAACCGAAGTCAAAATATATAAAATGAAGTTTAGAATTTGAAGTAGTTAATTGGTGGTAAAGTATTTTTGAGGGGAGAAAGTTTTACTATTCATCCCATAGCTAGTTTAAAGAGACTTGTATTTAAGAAGACTTTGGAACTGTGTACTTCATGAATAACCTTAGATTAATCGAAACTTACGATTTTGGCTAATGTCACATTGTCATTAAAGCCGATAAAAAATATCAGCGAATTTTGCATAAATGTTTAATAAATCGTGTTACTTTTAAATGCAATTACTAGAGGGCCTGAGAAAACACGCATTTCTTCACTGCTCATGCATGCCCAGCCGCTAATTTTTCAAGTTTGCTGTATCAGGGTTGTGCTTTCTGAACTTCAAATGCAATTAGATAAAATTAAAAGTTTGCTAAATGGCACGGAATTGGGAGGAAAGTTTTAGAAGCATTTATCGAGCATCCAATACAAGGAGGAGTGACTCATCTGCTAAAGGAACCAAAAGAAGCTACAGGAGAAGAGATGAAAGGGAGACACAGGTGTTTCTGATATAACAAGCTTACCCACTCAGTGAAGAACGTGTTCTTCTTGTCTTCAGGGGACACTGAAAGTGTGTCCTTGTTAAGACTTCACTATTTAAACCGGAGGCTAATTTACTTTAAAGAAGTTATATAACGAAGCAAAAGCCCGAAAATGCAAGGCATCCTCTACGTAATGGGAGGAGCCATAGACTGGATACCTGTTTCTCTTGCATACATTGAATATCAATTTCATTTTTTTAATTAGATTAATTCAAGACATCTGTCTATGTAAATCAGCGATAACATTTTAGCTTGAAAAGGCCAGGACTAAGATCAATTAATTTAATATTCTCTAGTTATGATAATCTACATTCATAAATTTCAGTGTGATCTTGTACTTTCATGAGTATCGTAAAGCTTCCAAATCACCAAGGATAAAGTGGTTTTTCTAATCATAGTGAAGTATCTGGATATTTTTGCAAGAATAATTTGGAAATATTTATATTGCTCATAGATTTTTTTGTTGTTGTTAAAAAAAGCTCAGTGCAACAGTATAGGGGAATATCACGACAGGGAATCAGGAAGGGGCTGATTGGGGAACAGGGGGAGGGAAGAGGGCTTATGGGACTTTCAGGGAAGTGGGATCATGGAAAGGGGAAATCATTTGAAATGTAAATAAAGAATATATCGAATAAAAAAGAGTTAACTTCTTTATTATATAGATATCTTCCTTATTAAAAATATGAGAATGGGAAATTACGGAGTAAATTCTAAGAGGCTTAAAATTTTAATTAAAAATTAATTACACTTAATTTTTCAAGTGAAAACATATATATGTATATAAATATATACATATAAACGTGCATTTCTCACTCATTTATTTTATTTTAGAGAAGTGATAACTTCCATTAAATAACAAGATATGTAAAAAGACATAAAATATAATGTTGTTTGTGTGTGTGTGTGTGTGTGTCCAAGTGTGTTCTCTCTCTCTCCCTTCCTCCCTCCCTCCATCTCTCTCTCTCTCTCTCTCTCTCTCTCTCTCTCTCTCTCTCTCTCTCTCTCTCTGACACAGTTTTATCTTTAACCCTGGAGCTCACTGATTGACTAGACTGACCAGCAAGTTTGCTCCAGGGATCTGCATGAACAAAGAGAAGTTCTGGCCCCACCTCCCATTCCTGATGTTGGAAACATATGTTGCATGCTCACATTTTTACTTGGCTGCAGGGGATCTGAAATAAGTTCAATAAAGAACAGGAAGCTTTTTAGCAAGTAAGCCACTTCTTTAGCCCCAAGCCTTAATGCTTGTTTTTCAAAACTACATTCACAACTAACAGTTGTTTGTATAGTCTGCCAGAATCTTCATATAATGATAAGTGTTAATTGCCAATTGGACAAATTCTAGAATCATCCAAGAGTGGGTCCTTTTGGTGTAAGAGTGCGGGATTATTATCCTGTCTGGTATAATAGAATATGAGAATTCAAGGCCACTGTGGGTGGGTCCTGAAAACTGTAAGTTGAGAAAGGGCAGTCTTTCATTGTTCTCTGCCTTGTTCCTGACCAGCAGCCTCAAAGTCCTACTACGACAACTTAAAAGTGATGGACCATAACCTAAACTGTGAGTTGAGATAAACCATTGCTCCCTTATTTTGTCAAGAGTATTTTATTACACCAACAGAAAGAAAACTAAGAAACTATATGCTATTACGTTTGTGTGTGGTTTTGTATTGTATGCCTTATGTCTTATGTGTGTATTATGTATTGTATGTCTATTAAAATGTTTTTGCAAAACGTTTTTATAAAATGGAAAATTTCTTATATACATTTTAATATACACATTTTTATCATTTTTGTTATTTTAAATCTGTTTAAGTTAATATTGTACTAATACAAAAGTAAATAATCCATTTAAAACTTATACAATAATAATTTTTGACAATATTGTTTTATGTTTTCCAGGATAAGATAACCTAATTCTTTAAACTCATTACTCTTCAATAAAAATAAACTGTCAAATGTTTCTCAATATTTTTTACATCAGTGTCTCTGATTTTATTATATTTATGCTCTTAACAGCCCCTAATTGAACACATTCTGAGGATCTTTTTCCCTTTTTAAATGCCTGTTTACATGTCATTAATATAAAATAACTAATATTTTTAAGTAATAAGCTATATAAAACATTGTAATTTTAGAAATTATTGTTTTAAAAGAATACACTATTGGTCGAAGGCTCATTACTAGAAGTATCCAATAAATAATGCTTTTGTTTAGAATGTGTCCTCTTTTATAGCTAGTCATATATTGAGCATATTTTATTCATTTTATTATCAGAAGGGCTTTTTAAAATTGTTTTATTTATTTACATTCCAAATGTTGCCCCACTTCCCTGTACCCCCTCCAAGAGTTCTTCACCCCATTTCCCTTCCACTTTGCCTCTGAATAGGTGCTCCCCATCCACCCTATCCACCTACCCTCACCCCTTCCTTAGTCCTCCACCTCATGCCCTTCCCAGGGGCATCAAGTCTCTACAGTATTAGGTGCATCTTCTCCCACGGAGGCCAGACAAGGTTGTCTTCAGCTGCATATGTGTTGGAGGCCATGGAACAGTCCATGTATGGTCTTTGGTTTGTGGCTCAGTCTCAGAGAACTCCCAGTGGCTGGGTTAGTTAGTCTTCTGATAGGGTTGCCATCTTTCCCTGACTCTTCCATAGGGGTTCCCGACCTGAGTCTAAGAGTGGGCTGTAAGTATTTGCATCTGTCTCAGTCAACTGCTGGTAAAGCCTCTCAGAAGTGCTTTCAATCCCATAGTTTTGGGAGAGTGGTAAAGGCAACAATGGTAGTAAACCCCAAACCTTTCAACACAAATGCCTGGGGCTGACATATGTTTGAGCTCCTGTGATAAGCAGCTTTGTTTTACATCTTAGCATTAGTTCTAGCTCCTCAAGAGCACCTGACATGTGTGCACCAATCCCCTGGATGTTCAATATCAGGTACAGCATTAGTTTCTGCACTTTCATTACGTTGCTTTTTGGAGTTTTCCTTAATTTTCAAAATTCGGAAGTTACCCTGTCTTCACTTCTCTACAATCAGTCTTCAGTCCTCCCAGAGATTACTTTCTTTTCAGTATTTGTTTCATTAGATGGGTTATTTTATAATATGTTTCCTTCTCTAAGAATATGATTCATGGTGCCTATTGTCTTTGTGCATAAATATATATCTACAAATAGAATGCTGCAGAATTATGTCAGGCATTGGGTATTTGCCAGATTAATCTTTCCGGTCTTTAAGTTATACAAGACATATTTTTCCATATGTTACAAATGTTCTTAGGTGCTGGGCTATGCTCATTTCTCCTCCTTCTTGCCCTCCCCCTTCTGCTCCTCCTCTGTGCAGCCACTGCCACCATTGCTGCCTCCACCACCTCCTCCTCATCTGCATCCCCTTCCTCTTCCTCTTTCTCTTCCCTCTGCTTCTTCCTCATCTGCATATCCCTCACCTAGAATACTACTCTGAAGAGGTTTCATCTAGCTTAGCTTTCTTTTCTTTTTTCTTTTATTTCTCTCATTTTGCTTTACTATTAGTAGCAGATGGTCTTAGATTGGATACCTGTAATTTTAGGACTTGCATTTTCTTTGACTATATGTGTAATCATTTATTTATTTATTTTCTAAATTCTTTGTTTACATACCAAATGCTTTCCCCTTTCTTGGTTCCCCCCTCCCCATATGTCCCATAGGCCCTCTTCTCTCCACCCATTCTCCAATCACCCCCCTCATTTTTCTCTGTCCTGGTACTCCCCTACAATACTGGATCAAGCCTTTCCAGGATCAGGGCCCTCTCTTTGCTTCTTCATGGGAGTCATTTGATATGCTAATTGTGTCTTGGGTATTCAGGGTTTCTGGGCTAATTAATATCCACTTATCAGTGAATGCATTCCATGTGTATTCTTTTGTGACTGGGTTACCTCACTTAGGATGATATTTTCCAGTTCCAACCATTTGCTTAGAAATTTCATAAATTCATTGTTTTTAATTGCTGAGTAGTATTCCATTCTGTAAACAGACCACCTTTTCTGTATCCATTCCTCCATTGAGGGACATCTGGGTTCTTTCCAGCTTCTGGCTATTATAAATAAGGCTGCAAATTCTTTTTGCTCAAGATATCCTCCTTTTCCCCTCTCATGAATTAATTCCCTCTTGGAAATGTTTTGCCATCTGAGCCTGTGAAGACCTTGCCTCCCATTTTTCTTATCACTGCTTTGGTTTTATGATCTGGATGAGTGATTTAACACTATAATTTTAATACTTATGCTACCATTACTTTTAAACTTTTGATATTTCTAGCTTGAATTTTGAAGACTTTTGAAATATGTAGCTGCTATTTTCCCATATACTTTGAATATTTTCAAGTAAATATAAAAAATATGGAACAAATTTCCTTATATTTCACTAACATGCAAAGAAAGAGAAGGTTCTTTAACCATTTGATATTTTTAGACATGTATTCATATTATGTAATATATATATACATATATGAATGTTTATATACATACACATACACATATGGACTTCACATGATACTTTCACTTCAGGATTATTATAGTGATATATGGGTTGTATTTCCTGGAGTTGAACATGCCTCACTGGTTACAATGTAACTTGGGGATAAAGATGTCTCATAGACTAAATATCTACTTTTCATTTTTCCCATTTCACATCTTCTGTATGTAATAAGTATAATATTACATAAAAAACATCATGACGAAATTAACCCTGGGGGGCTAGCATTTGCCAGATATATATCGGGACAAAGCTGATTGAGGGAAGCCGAATGAGTAACTCAATGCAGGAACATGGAGGCAGAAATTAAAGCATAAGTCATGGAATAATGCTCAAAACTGGTACTGGCCTATCCCGGCGGGTGCTAAGCCTCCAGTGTTGCATTCAAGGACCAAATATCCAAGGGTAGCATAGCTCCCACTTCAAGTACTGTGGGCCCTTCCCCATCAGTATTCATTGAGAAAATGCTTGCCTCACATACTAACCTACAGGCCACTCTTATACATTTTTTTCTCAATAAAGATTCTCTCTGCTCTTAAGATATGTCTGGGTTTGTGTCAGCTCTACAGGAACTAACCAGTTTAAGGTCCATGGACTTCCACTGATCTATTATAGGTTTGACAGTTTACCATGATTGTTTGGGGCCGTTCATATTTATAAAAGTGTTCGGTTCTGTTTTTTTTATCTGTTTATAGAAGATTTGATATTCATTTATTGTCTAGCAACAATAATTGTCTATAAGTTCTTCTGATTTTCTCAGGTTCTGAGTACCAGAAATTACAGGGATCCACATAGAAAACATTTCTACCTTTTGCTGTTTCCACACACTTTATGCTTCATTTGGAATGTAGAAAAATGAACACAGCTTTTTAAATAGCCATATCTTACTCAAATGTATTTTTATAGCCCAACTCTAAAGCTCTAACTAAACTCTAAAGCTCTCCAGCACTTTGGCTCACCATCAAGAGCCGTACTGTGAACAGCGGTTCCATTATATAACATTGCTTTTGTTATTTTATGACAGTCTGCGGGCACTCAGGAGAACTGGATGGGCCATTCGTATAATTCTACCACATAATGCAAATTTCTTTGAACTACAAGGTAGCATTTGTCTTAGTAGTAACATGAAGGTGAACCCCGAGTACTGTAGAAAAGCAAATGATTTATGGTCCATGGGAAATAGTTATGCCCCACCGGCTGTTTTAGTGTGGGGTTTTAACAGCTTGAAAGCATAAATCTACTGTCGATGAGGCTGCTCAGGTTTATTACTATTTTTCTAACTTGAGAATTTTCCTGTTGGGGATATAACCACCTTGCTTGGTCATTTATTACTCATGCTTAAAGCTTTAGTTACAGAGTGAGTCTTTGCATAAGGTGATATTAGGATTTCTTAGTTCAGTGTGGAACAACAGGTCAGTTCTCAGAGGCTTTGTCACTCTTTGCTTTTATAGTTCAAGGAAAGAAACAAGTAGTTAAGAGAAGCATTGTAGTAAAGATTCAAGGCCACAGAATGCTTGATTCTGAGGAGCAAAAAATAATACACAGGAAACACACACACTCTCTCTTTCTCTCTCTCTCTCTCTCTCTCTCTCTCTCTCTCACACACACACACACACACACACACATACACAAACACACGTAGTCATATGGATGAAGAAAAATAAAATCCTTTGAAACTGACAGATGAAAGCCAAAGGGTAAGCAAGTATTACTTTGGTCTATTTCTTGAAAACAGAACAAAAGAGAGACAGTGACACATGGAACATGGAGTGTGAAGATGGAATTAAATCTATGTGTACATATAATTAATATTTTTGTCAATCTGATCAATTTTATTCATGATTCATTTTTCTTTCCACTTGGGATATATTGTTAACAAACTAATTATCCAGTTATATGCTTTCCTGTATTTTGTCCATTTGGACATAATAAAAACTTTATTTCTTAATTTCAGTCTTTTGATTTTGATTGGCAAGCATTAATGTGTGTGTGTGTGTGTGTGTGTGTGTGTGTGTGTGTGCGTGTATATACTGCACATTATACAGGTATTGACACTTTTCAAATTTATCTTTAGCTTTTCTGTGGTCCCAAGTTGTGAAGTTATTTCTTAAAAATTTTGTGTGTTTCTATAGCAACCGTTAGCTTCAGCCACACATAGCTTACTGAAATAAGCTAGAAAAATGTAGTTAATGGTTAATGTTGAAATAAAATAAACAGTAGAAATTTGAAATGAGTCTAAAGAGGTTACTCTGAAATAGGGTTTATAAGACTGAGTATTTCAATACTTAGTTTCTCACACTGATTTGTAGATGTGCAGGTGTTAAACCTTTGCCACATTAAACAAGTTGTGAGAGCATATTCAACACATTACTGTGCATGTTTACTGAGATGGCTTTAGCCTTGAGTAGAAAGGTTGCTTATTGGAATATGTGGTTGATTGTATGAGCCACTCTTTTTTAGAACTTATCAGTTCTATGATTTTTAGAACATAGTTTTATTAATTAATTTCCCTGAATGTTTTCTAATCTTGAAAGGAAGACAGGAAATAAAAACTTCTCCAGTTGTCAAAATCCCTTCAACTAAATATATGAGTATAGCAGATATGAGGCCTGCATAGTTAACACTTTTATAGACTCTGTTTTATTGAATCAATCTCAATTTCTTTAGAGATATGGTATCAACTTTCACTGAGGACCTATATAGCAGTTAGTAGCTGATTTAATAGAAAGGCTGTTGCTTTTCCCAAATCAGTGCCCTGCAGAGACACTGTAAGCAAGATGAGTAGACACATACCTGTACTGACAATACTTCCTGGGGATCTTGGATCACATGCAGCTATCGCTGAACAATGAAAAGGTCACATTTGTTACATGCTTTGGTGCCCAGCTAACTTTCAAAGTTCACATATCAGACATCAGTTGAAATGTTAATTTTTTTCTGTAAAAACAACAAAAAATTTTGGGGGACTAAAAAGATACAAGGAGCAAAGCTGAAAAGCAAAACATTTAAGACTAGTTTTCTTTTTTTCTCGCTAGCTATAATTAATCATTTCAAGAAATTAATTAAAATCTTTGAAGTACAACCAGTACAAAAATAGAGAGGTATGCTACTTTCCTGTGATGATTGTGTTGAGAGGTATTTCCAGGTCAACAAACTGAATGCATTGGGGAACTGAGAAAGAAGTACATCTCTGTGAAAGATGAGAATATAATATGATGTGAACAGGTTTTAACACATGAACAGATGAATCTTTGCATCTGAAAGGCAAGATTCACTAATGGATTGTTTTCATGCTGTTATAGTAGATAAAGGCAAGTAGATTTTTCTTTTATTTCAAAATCATGCAACGAAGTAATCTGTTAGAAAGTAAGTTGGGGTTTTAAGATGAAGTGATTATGAGCAATATAATTAAGTGCATGAAGTTGAAGGAAAATAATGTTTTGTTTTGTTTGATTTTGTGTTTTGTTTTGTTTGCTTTGATTTGTTTGTTTGTTTGTTTGTTTGTTTGTTTTTGAGATAGGGTCTCTATGTAGTCCTGACTGTCCTGAAACTCTATGCAACCCAAACTGGCCTGGAAATCACAGAAATCTGCATGCCTCTACATCCTATGTACTGGGATTAAAGCATGCACGACAATACCCAATCTTGGTAAAGACAGATATAAAACACATTATCTAACTTCACTGATGTTTAAAATAATTGACAATCACATATTTTAAAACAATTTCGAGTTGTTCAATGTGCAGCACAGCTTGCTTCTGATAACCTGACCAGGGTGGAGATGGAATGAAGAAAGTATGGACACATAAACCCAGTAAAGAAATTCTGGGGTCAGGTGGATCATCTGATAGAGTGGCTCCAGCTAAAAACCCAGAACCTTAGTACCATTATTATGTGCAAGAAAGTGGAATGGGTTGTCTATGCAATACACTTTAACTCAGTGTTCAACTGCCTTTTTTTTTTTCATTCACATAAGGCTTCCTTAGTTCCCCACAGAGTTGCTTTCCAAGGACTCTTGAAACCATAAGAAATGAACTAAAGATAAGACGCAATGACTAGCACTGTATGTTGATCTTATAGAAAATCCAGTTCAGTTCCCAGCACTAATATTGTGTCTCTTAGAACTAACTATAAGTCCAATTCCAGGAAGTCTGAGGCCCTCTTCTGGCCTCTGAAAACATTCTCACTCACATGAATACCCCTACACACTCACAGGACCATCCTCTTCCTCCCCGTCTCTCACACACATACACAGACTCACTAACTTAAGTTTTTACTATAAATAAGAGTTATGTAGTTATGTGAGAACAACAACTATATCATAGAAATCTTATACTGTTGTGTTTAAACTTTTCTCTGCAATGTTAAGTGTCCCTAAAAGATAAAATAAAGTTGGCTAGAGGCCATTTCTCCATTTATATTTTCCATCATTGTCCAACAGATAGTGTGGCATATTTTAATGTGAATGTACCATCATTTATCTCTGTGTCTCAAACATTGTCAATCTGAGAAGAGATGGGAACAGATTTATTAGCAAGGCTACAAACTCCCTTGCAGCTGCCAAGTCTATTTATAACGAAGTTCAACAGAATTTTAAAACAGTGGCTGTAAGTGTACTTGGTGTTCTAATTCTTGACAGTTCCATCCATCAGTTCAAATTCATAACGTTCTTTTTTGTTTAAGTCTCATTAACAACATTTCTTTTACTATTTATTTAGTCATGATAACTCCAAATTAAATGACATCATTATTCTTAAACTAATGCTATAATTTAGAACTCTACTGTTTATTCAGGGATGCTGGATGCTTCTATTGACTTGAATGTAAGGTTATTGACTGGAGTCTGGTGCTGGCTGATTAACAGTTTATAACCAATAAAAACCTGTTTTATACTTCCAAGTCTTGGTGGAACTATTAAAGCAACAGGTAACATCCTTGAAAATAAGGTCAAAAAGTGTTAGGTGTCTTCTCTGGGAGAAAAAAGATATATTTTTTTCAATAATCTGAAGTCAATTTAAAAAGTATATACTGCAGGAAAGTTGAAAACATAACAGAAGGCACAAGAGTCTACACTAAATCCAGAGGACCTGTAACCTGCTGTGCTAGAACCATTACAACTTAATTTTCTCAAGTGCAAAGCCTTGCTTTCTGCTTCATCTTCTGACCTCTATATAGAGGCAAACACACACATCTATGGGACTGTCAAGATGAGGGAGGAGTAGGAAATACTACCATTGAGAAAGCATTAGAATAAAATGTGTCAGTCACTGAACAAAGAGCTAGCTTTATGTCCTGCACGATACCTTGAGTTGGTTAGTGTAAGAACCATTAGCGTCCCTTTATATCTTTGACCCATTTTTTAGCTCTACTGTTCAGTCATGTAGCTTTATATCCAGGTGTAGTTGTTGGTGTGTTATAAACTTTTCTGCTAATGGACTTAGCTTTATTGATGAAGTTTGAGAAAACAGTTTCTATCACAATGACTGATCATACTAAAATACAAGAAATTTTGTATAATTTCCGCAAGTTTGAAGGGATAATTGTTGTAACTCCTAGAAAACTGTGATACAATTTAAATGATTTTCTCAGTTGCATGTGTTTGAGAGAAAATTTAAGCACTAAGTTCAAATTATTTGACCAGAGGTAGGAGTGGGTCTCAGAATTTTTCTTTAAGTATACATATTTCTTCAGGAAACACAAATGCAAGCAACTGAGTATGCATCAAGGTTTTGTCTGAGTTCTACCGCACTTGGTTGTCCATAGTAATAAAAGTATTTCCTACTTTTTGTGTTAGGTGACATTTTTTCATTTGTCATATTATTAATCCAGCACATTCTTACTGTATTAATTATTACAAGTACATATTTGCATTCTTCTCTTTTTGCTTCCTGCTTTCCTTAAAGCATTTCCATATAATGGGGATTTTCAAGTTTCATTGCCTTTAACCTGTTCTGATAGCATTGCCAGACTACTGTAATTTCCTAGTCCCATCAACGACAAAGCTCTCTTCTTAGAGATGGACATGATGAGAAGTTGTAAAGTTGTTCTTATCTTTTGACTTCTATTTTTATTGTTGTTCTTGTTCAGAAAGCTTCTTCTAAATATACCAGGCTGACCCTGCTGCTCGATCCTCTCCCTCTACCGTCTAAACTTCAGGGATTACAGGTGAACATTACCACATAGAGCCATGTATGTATCTTTCAAAGGGATAAATTTCAATCATTTGTAGAATTTTAACTGACATTCAAAAGTTTGTATTTATCCCATAATAAAGACAGTTTAATACACTCGAAGGTCCAAGCACATGCCCTTTAAAGTACTTGTCAAGAATTTAATTATGTAGTAGTGATATGTTGCTCATTAATGGTCTATGTCTTTCCTAAGTTCACCAAGGAACACTTGGCAGAAGGCTATTAATAATTTTGCAATTAAAGATTTTTATTTTTACAACTGGCTTTAGGAGTAGGTCATTTTACCTCTGCTATCTTTGAAGACTAAGATTTTTAGAAGTTCAGACATTTTAAGGTAATTTTATAACATGTCGTCATGAGAGCCATACAGATTAAATGCAAATGATATTGAAAGTAATTATCATTTCTAACATCTTATGTAGTAGTTTCTTTCTGAGAAGAACAATGAGCTATACATATTTAATCATATCCCCTAGTCCACTGAAATTTCATCAAGCATGGTCCAAGGTCACATATCAGACAAGTAGATCTCTAAACTTATTTATTCTATGTAACTGCTTTTTTATATCCTTCTTCATATACCTCTTTTATTCTCCTTCCCGTCCTTCTGTGGTTGGGAAGGATTTTGTTCTTTGTTTATATATAAGACATTTTGTGCCTCTACCACACATGTATTCCACATATAATTTACGCATTTTTTCTCTTTTTACTTTAGTTTATATGTCATGTTTAACTTGGCATAATGTTTTGCCAATCCATTAGTGTGTGAGTATCTGATAAATGATAGAATCTATTTAGACCCTGACGTGTGTGTGTGTGTGTGTGTGTGTAAATAATATTTTCATCCATATATCTCTTGATGAACTTGGCTCTTACAATGAATATAAAGTCAGAAATTTTAACAAGGTGTTCTTTGAGTCTATACTTTGGGGAAATGATCACTGGCCCATACAGTACTTCTAATCTGTTTAGAAGCTACTTTCATAGCATTAAACAATTAACCATATTCGAGTACATTGTTATCTCCTTAACTAATGTTTGTGTGTGTGTGTGTATATATATACGTATATATATATATACGCATATATATACACATACATACACACATATATATGTATATACATGTGTGTGTTTATACATACATATGTATATGTGTTCCTGATTTTTGGCCTTTTTATATTAATTTATGTTTTGTTTTGTTTCAATTTAGTTTTGTTTTTGTTTCTTTGTTCTTATGTCAGTATATATCAGAACTCACTTTGCTCAGATAGCTGTGTACAATTTTCCTTTCTTCACATTGGAGACAAAGAATGAAAAAAACAACTAAAAATGCCTTTCTGAATAGGCATTGTCAACCTTGAAGTTCATCTGTTATTCTTACTTTATTGCTTCTAGATTAATTCTAATGAGTTTATAATTTAGCTATATGATATAGAAAGACAGATGATTCAATATAAAAACAAAAGTTAGTTTAGTTTTAGGTCTTTCTATCCCTAAATTTTATTTACTTCTAAAGCAAGTTAATCTTCTCCAACATATAGCTCAATGGTGTCCATTGTTTTAATTGTATCCTTATACAGATGTTCTGAGTTAATACCCTAATGAAAAAAGCCCTCTATAAAAATAACTACATTAACCAATGGACCAAAATAGAACATCTAGAAAATATTCAATTATCTACTTTCAATTCATTTTTGACAAATGGGTTAAGATATACAGTGAAAAAAAGGACAATCTTTCTAATAACTACTGTTGGTAACAATGGGAAACATCATGGAGAAGAATAAATGTGGCTTCTCACATGAGATCATAATAAGGTCATCATAAAAATGAAAAAAAATGACATAAACATGAGACTTTCATTGGAAAACCATAGGAACAAACAAACAGCCAACTTTCTGTGTCTGGCTCTAGGACCTTAATGACAGCTTCATGATGGCGTGGAACAAAAGCATTTAAAAAGAAAGGACTAAATATTAAGACCAAATCAAAAGAAGGTCAAGTATACCAAAATCAAAACGAAACAAACGAAAAAAAAAAAAAAAACAGAGTAGAAAACTCAGGGGGCCAATACCCCAAGTGAATAAGCAATTTCCACAACCATTAGCTTGAAAGAGAGCAAGGAAGGAAATATGACAGGAAAGGAAAGGATGGAATGATGAAATTCTATTCTAAAATACTAAAATAAGTAATTTTAAAAACTGAACACATAGACATTAAGAAATTTTTGTTTGTTTTGTTTTGATTTTGGTATGCTTGACCTTCTTTTGATTTGATCTTAATATTTTTGTCCCTTCTTGTTAAATGTTTTTGTTCCAGTGGACACAGAAAATATGATATATTTATACAATGGAGTACTACTCAGCAATTAAAAACAATGAATCCATGAAATTTTTTGGCAAATGTTTGAAACTGGACAATATCATCCTAAGTGAGGTAACTCAATCACAAAAGAATACACATGGAATGCAATCACTGATAAGTGGATATTAATTACTTCAGAAGCTCTGAATACCCAAGACACAATTAGCATATCAAATGGTTCCCAAGAAGAAGGAAGGAGAGGGCCCTGGTCCTGGAAAGGCTTGATTCAGCATTGTAGAGGAGTACCAGGGCAGAGAAAAGGGAGGTAGGTGATTGCGGAATGGGTGGAGAGAAGAAAGATTATGGGACATATGGGGAGGGGGGAACCAGGAAAGGGGAAAGCATTTGGAATGAAAACAAAGAATACAGAATATAAAATAAAAAGAAATATAACCAGAATGTATTAAGCTACAAACAAAAAGAACATAACTAACAAATGAGGAAACATTAAAAGTTTAAAAAAAAAAGAAATAGAATTAAAAACTCTGAAATACATGCCAAAAATGAGTTAAGATTGACCAACAGATATAATGAAATATTTTGTCACTTTAGTGATGCAAATGAATAAAAACACTGTAATACATGGACAGGTTAGAATGGAAGCTGTCAATAAGATGAATGTTAAGAAAGCAGCAAAGATGTGGAAAACAGGTAAAGCTTGACACTCAGTGGAAATATTACTCAGTGCAGGCATTTGTGAATAGTCTGCAGGTTCTTAAAATCATAAAACTGAAATCAAAAATCATCATCGACCCAGCTAACCCACTGAATAAAAAAGTTCAAAACAACTGAAATTGATGTGTTGAGGACATACATATTTTCCTATGTTTATTAATTTGGAGTTTTATTATAATGGCCACACATTTCAAAGTTACTAAAATATATTGATAATTTTCTCACAAAAAAATTGATTTAGTAAATTTGTTAGGCAGTATATTGGTTTTTGTATTTAAAGAATATTTCTATAATATACACATGTCGAAATTATTTTGTTCAACAGTGATATCATAATTATCATTTGGAAATTAAAAACATATTTTAAAGTTCAACAAAATTCCCTCTCAGGTAAAGGTATTTGAAATGCAAGTCTCATGGCTGGTTGGAGTTCAAACTCCCGAACTCAGAAGAAGTTAGAAGGAGGGAAAATCCCAATACTGGAGAGTTGTCCTCTCAGCTCCAAATGCACCCATTCATGGCACACTTACACCCATTAGTACACACAAACACACATGCACACACATGCCCTCACATGCACATGCACACATACAAACATACACACATACACTTACACACACACAAAAACACACATGCACACTGATAGACAACCACAAATACAGTCACATACAGACAGACACACAGATTCTCCATCATGAGTGACACAAACGCAATTGCACAAATAGGGAGGAGTGACTTTTTAAATTGCAAAATAATTGTCATCCTTCAAAAATTGAATTCTCATAATTGGTGATAAGAGATGAACAGTATATATTGGCATATTTTTATCCATAGGAAGACAGATGCTTTCTTAATTCAAACATTGATTCTCAATATGGCTTTAGTCACTCTGTATACCTGAGCCAATGAATCTTGATATTGATCTCAATAGTCATCAATTCCTACTTCATGTATGCAAAGCCATAAATCATACTTATCTGACACCCCGCCGTTTCTGTTTTCTAATTTCCCAAGACATCACAAATCGATACTTCCCTATTTACAAAATGAAGAAAACAGTTTATTCTGATACCTAATTTGTAGAACATAGCATTTTAAAATACCGAAGCTGAAATGCTAGCATTTATAATTCCTAAAAGCCCTTATAGGATGAATGTGATCAAGGGAACTGACACCTTTGAATTTTAAATAATGTGTTCCATAATTGATGATGGAAGCACATTTTTCTTTCGAAGTGTGAAGGCTACATAAACAAATAGGTAGTTATGTTATTTTATTCAGAGGCATGCCACTTAAAGCAATATTATAAATGCAAAATACTTGCGATTGAATTAAGCAATTTAACCTGAACCATAAAATGAGGAGCTGGAAAGCAGAGTTGGAAGGTAATTGCCAGATTTCAGCATCCGTCTGTCCCATTCTCTAAAACTTTAGAAGTGTTATGACAGTATTTAAAATATAAAAAGCTGCACCTAGATAAAATTGACTCATCAAAAGAAACATCCAGCAAAGAGACTGCAGAATGGGCCTGGAAAATTAACAAGGCCTGGTGCTCTCCGCCTAAATTATTGTCACACACTAATTAGTGATGTGCTCCGATTGGAGTCTTTAAGCTTGTTCCTTTGAAGATTCTCTTAAAATTGTATTCAAAGGAAAGCTCTTCTTTAATACAACTGTATAATTCTCTGTTCACTTGGGAAACAGAGCTTCCCAGCATAACGCTGCTCCAATGCAAGAGATGACATTCAATAGAAGTGCTAATTATTAGCATTCTAGGCCCAGCTGCATTCCTGCAGATGCATATAAAATAATAGTGCACATCCCAATAAGCACTTGAAAACGTCAATAATCTTCAGTAAATACATAAATGTGCATGTTAGGAAAATAAAGATTCCCCCCACCCCGTGATTTATTATGAACTATGTGAAAAGCAATGCTGTAGGAAGACATCTTTATAGACATGAGAAGGAACTTTGTGACCGCTAATTAGAAAATACATTTACTATTATAACACTAGAAAAGAGTACTTCACATTTAAAAAACACTAGGCATAGCTTGGTCACTCAAAATACAGACACATTAACCATTATCTCACATGGTACAAAAGAATATGGTGTATATCACTTGATGAGATGTCTAAAGACAACATAAAAAGTCTAGCAATGGTCTGATATTAATAAAACTACAGCAGAAGAAAACAGGGCTTTCTATGATGGGAACATTGTATAGTCTACAATAAAACTCACATCAACCTTACTGTCACTATCTGCACGACACCTTATTTACTACCTTTTCTCTGCCAGCTTTCTCATGACATTGAATATAATCTTGAGTCCACTTTCTCAGTTTAAAAACTCATTATTGCTAAGGTGGGAAAGGAAGGACCTTAGACTTGGAGATAAACTGATAAACTTGTTGAGAGATGAAGTCTTCGTGTGTCCTTGTGGGAAGGGGGGGAAGCCTTTTCCAGTATGCAGTCAGAAAGGAAGATGAACTCAGAAATGTTCAAGATTATACACTTTATATCATAGCAGATTTGTTCCTGATAATGTAGAAGCTGTGGGGTGTTAGGTTCTTTTGTATTTTGTAGACTTAAGCTAGTAAGAGACTATACTTCTTATGGGGGAAAGTTCATCCTTCTGGGGCTGTAGAAGATGATAGGAAACAAGCATCCTTTTTTCCTTTCTTGATGAAACTGGGGAGAAAAGTAAATTTAAAAAAACGTACTTTGAAAGTCTCAGACAAGTCAGTGAAGGATGGCTGGGAACTACAGTTTGTTTTACTCCCTCTTGCTCAGGTATTCTTCCTAGTGACTTAGCTTCCTTCTGCAGGCCTGAGACAGTGGTGACAATGAGCACTGCCGCCTCTGGGAGTCTATGCTAGCAGCTTCCTGGAACCTTTTGTCACATCCTCCAACACTCTACAGTTATTATGCTTTAATTTTTCTGGATCTTTTCTATTTCCTTAACATTGAAATATATATATATATATATATATATATTATATATATATAATATATAATATATATATATATATATAACCATACCAGGATTCTATTATAATACTACAAAAACCAAAACAAAGATGTCATATAGGTATCTGGCTATTTTAGTGTGTGTGTGTGTGTGTGTGTGTGTGTGTGTGTGTGTGTGAGTGTTGTCTAGTTTGTGCACAGGTATGATTATGGACATGGAAACTAGAGGTCAATGTATGAGTCTCTTCCTCACTTGCTCTCCATCTTTCTCCTCTGAGACATGGTCTCTCATTGAATCTAAACCTCAGCAAACAGGAAAGATTAATTGGGTCATGCACTGAGGGACCGGGCTATCTCAATCTCTTTTGTATAGTTATCCTAGGCACATGTGACAACACCTGAATTTTTCCAAGATATCTATAGTATGCCACTCAATCCCTCATCCTTATAAAGCAAATAATTTACTGACTGAGCCATCTCTGCCACACACTAATCTTGATGATAGCTTAAATCCACCCACTCTACATGAACATCTTTTGGATTTTGCCATCTGTTTAAAATTCTGCAGTAATATAAGCAGTGTCTTTTAATTTTTTTTCAAAAAAATCTTGAATGCAATACTTGTATAAACTAAAAATAAACAAAAATCCTGTTAAGATATCCTATATCTAGGAAAAACTAATTCCACTTTTAAACTAATCTGTACTGAGAATAGTTACAGTGACCCTAAATCATGAAGTTACTTAGATGTAGCTGCCCTAGGATCCACCTTTAGTCCTTGGCAAGGACTAGATCTGAGCCTTTTAACTAAGACCAGACCCAAACCTGCTAGGACGTTTTCAGGATTAAACAAAAGAAACCTGTAATTCCATGGTCAAAGGAACCTACTTGATATCAAATACATTTCCACAGAGATATTCTTTTTAATCTTGGAGGGTTAAATTTTGCTCCTACCATTGTAGCCTATAAACTTGTGGAAAAGTGGCAATGGGCCTCTAAAACCCATAGCTGTATCACTCTCAAAATTATCTTAATTACAAAATGTTAAGAATTATGAGCCTGTAAACTGAAAACTGTAGTCAATGACACACTGATTTTTATTGTAACTCAATGTTTTCTTGCAATATTAGAGCACAATTGTAATTTTGGAAGCAAATCTCAATTTTAAACAATCTATTTTCTTTAAAATTAATGGCAAACACATATTTACAGCACAAGGTTTGTATGCCAGTTCTTATGTTCAAGTGTATAACAGTGTAACTTATTAAAGAGACAATATTTTAAATCTTAATCTTCATTAAGTCTAATCTCCAGGCCAAGATTCACATGAAACACCATGCCAATTTAGGAGCGTCCCAAAGGCCTGTATTTCCTGGATTGCGTCATGCCACGTGTTGTCCAAAATGGCGGCTACCCTAAACTACCAGCCTTAACCATCATGCCACGTGGTGTTGTTCAAAATGGCGACTACCCTAAACTACCAGCCTTAACCTAACTTTTGTTAATAACATTATACCTTTTAAATCATGTGCAGTGACTTAAGCCAATACTCTATAGTCAAGACATGCAAAATATACCTTTAAATCTAATTATAAACAAGAACAAAGCATGAGTGGCGTTAGGCCACGTGTAGTTAAGATGGCTCTAACACTGAATCACCAGTTTTAAACTAACCTTTTCTTAATAACACTATACCTTTTACATAATAACCAATTAATTTATAACTCTTTAGTCAAGAAATGTAAAGCCTTATATCATTAAAACCAATTAGAAGCAAGTATAAAGCGACTACATGAATTTCACAAGCCAAACCAAAGTCTTCCCAAATCTTGAGGTTTCTGGGCTTTAAGAGCGGCTTTTTCCCCAGCCACGCTTGCCTCTTGAGTGAGCTGCGCTGTCGCGGCGTGGCTTTGAATCAATCCCCACACAAACTGTGGCTAGCTCAAGAGGTTACCAGCAGATGTAATCTTTACCAATTTTTTCTTTTTAACATGAAACAGTCATTCACACAAAGACACAGATAGGACATAAACATACACATAGACAGTCGGTGCACCGGGACAAACACGGAAAGATACACAGAAAGTTAAGCGTGCTTGTTAAGCAATTGCATCCATTTTCCTCTTTAAACAGCTCTTAGAAGCTGTGGACATATGCCTATTTTTAAAAACCCCTTTCTTTTCGCCGAAATCAGCTCTTACGAGCTTTGGGCAAATGCCTACCAAATTCCTTCCCCATATTTCCCTATCTTATCAACCCAAGCAGTCCCTGCGCTGGGTCCACACAGTGTGCTTGAAAAACTGTATCCCTTCCTGCACTCACAACAATAGACACGAATTCACTAGCGCTAGTTTTGACCTCTATGTTGCTTACCGTGCGGATACCATTAATTTTCACCTTTTCTGCGAAGCTTCGCTGGATAGGGCTACCTCAGGAAATTCTCTCGTGCCAGGTCTTCCCACGTTCAGGCGCCAAATATGTAGCTGCCCGCAGCCACATGTAAACCGGGTTACCTGTTGAGAGAATTTTGGGGTTATAGGGAAGAGGGGCGAAAAGAACGTGCGGCCAAGTCAATGTTCACTGATCAAAGCCGTAAACTTTAATGGCGCCGGACCTTTTAACAGTTTGGGCAAACCCTTCCCCCCAGACTCCAGGCTGAGTTCCGGTGGAAGTTGTCTAGCTTCTCTTGGAGGTCTTCGTCTTGACTGCTCCGGCAGCTGGGTGGGTCACTTGCTTAATTCAGGAATCCCTATACCTGGAGGAACAATGAACTTAACCTTTACTACGAGCGCTCCACCCTAGGTGGAGCAGGATCCTGGCTAACTGGGAGAAGTTAACCTTGACCAAAGTCAAACTCTGACCAAGTGCAAGACTGCCCCAATATGGCTCTGTACACTTAGAAGCTTTTACTTTTAATGTATAAGTGTCAACTGGATGAAATGTTTTTATATTCAGCATATTTCCTCTATGTGACAGTCAAAGAAATGCAAATTGATGAGTGAGGAGACATGAATGTAGACACACACACACACAAAATAATGAAGTATTTGGCTTTAAGGACATGGTTGGGTTCTGGGTAAAGTGAGGTAGTCAAAAGACTATAATTGCCAGCTCCCCCAGAGGCAATGGAGAGAAGGGAATGTAGGGAGTCCCCATTCTTTGATGTCATAAATGAGATGAAAGGGATTGAAGCACTCCATGGATCAGAGAAAGATTGCCGCTTCACCCTACCTCCCTCAGAAAAGTACCTTATAAATGCTGAAATGCAAGGGAAACAAATTTTTAAAAATGTTATTTTTTTAAAAAGTATTATAAATTCACACCCTGTTGATTGTCATTGTATGTGTATGTTTTTATTTGATTGGGTTTGCTTTTTGGTTGTCTTTGGGGTTTTGTTCTTTAAGTACTTTGTTTGTTTGCTTGCAATGGGGTTGGCATAAAACTGGATGCCACCCATTTTTTGGAATAAGATGAGATTTATGTGCCACTATATTCTACACATAATATCATATCTATTTTGTTGCAGCTAAAGTGAAGATGAACACATTTAAGTTTAAATATGAATGAGAAATACCAGGCAAGTATTTTTAAAAATATGATAAAGTACCATTTTAAATGTTCTATAGTCACAATGGTTGAAAGTATAAAATATTTCATAGAGTTCAATTGAAATTACTTTCATAGCCATGAAGGTAAATATTTTATATATTGATATTTAAAAATTTTGATAGATTATCAAAGAAACAACTAAGAACATTCTGAGGGGGAAACTCCAGATGAACAGGATATGAGGCAGCAGAGAACAAGAAGACAAAATGTGAGCAGCTATTACTATTTTTCTGGGAGAAGGGAGAAAGAATTATCTTTAACTAGAACTATTAAGGATATTTGAAAACAAAAACTGTAAGCAAGACAATAAGTGTATTTCATTATAGAAACACGGGGAGTGCAACAGTACAATCCTTGTATGGTATTTCATGAGACTGCCAGTGAGATAGACAGCAACTTTGCTTCTGAGGTATCTACCCTTATAATCTAGGGTGGTTAGTAACTGATGATGTTTTAGGTTTAAGATTAGGAAAGATGAAGGGATTCTACAGATATGGTACAGGTGCCTATCTAAACTGTTGACTGTTATTTATCAAAGGGAACATATGTTGGCAGGCACAATATATGTTAATCAGATTGGCCTTCAAGAGGTGACTAATATCTTCATGTCATATATAAACAGGATGGAAGTGTTTACAAAAGAAGATAAAGGAGAAGAAGGATCCATTGATTCCCTTTAAGGACACCTTCTAAATGTGAAGCAAACATTGTCAGACTTAGCTATGAATTACTATAATGCTGTCATGTGACCACACTTAACTACTTAGTTCTTTTTTTTTTAAAGATTTATTTATTATATGTAAGTACACTATAGCTGTCTTCAAGCACACCACAAGAGGACAGCAGATCTAATTACGGGTGGTCGTGAGCCACCATGTGGTTGCTGGGATTTGAACTCAGGACCTTCGGAAGAGCAGTCAGTGCTCTTAACCGCTGAGCCATCTCTCCAGCCCCTACTTAGTTCTTTATTTTATATAGCTATTGACAGTTCATTACAGATTAAAGCGTAAGAATGGGTAATCAGAGGAAACTGAGTGTCTCTATCACAATTTTGGAATGATTATTTAAGTTTAGGAGGATAGCATTGCTGTAGTAGATAAAAACCCAAAACTTTATCAGAGACTTTGATCATTGTTTGCATATTTAGAGAAATTTTAATCCATCAGCATGGCTGCTCTGTAAAGGGATGAAATCCAAAGGCCTGCTAGGCCTGTATGATCCTGCTGAAATGCAGCCATACCACACATCTTCAACACCTCCCTCTGTCTGGAGGTAGGTAAAGTTAGTTTGCAGAAAGAAGCAGTCATGTTGGAAAGCGATGTCTGATTGAGAGGCAGACAAACTGATAAATCAGAGAAAGACTTGACAGAATTAATCAGAGAATACCCTCAACTCTCACACAAACAGCACAGGAATGAGAGGACTCAAGAGCAGAGACTCAAGGGCAAAGGAGAGGAGAGAGAGAGAGAGAGAGAGAGAGAGAGAGAGAGAGAGAGAGAGAGAGAGAGAGAGAGAGAGAGAGAGAGAGAGAGAGACGGAGAGACAGTGACAGAAAGACAGAGACAGAGAGAAGAAGGAGGAGGAAGAGGCGGAGGAGGAGGAGAAAGAGGAAGAGGAGGAGAGGAGGAAGAGGAGGAGGAGGCAGTTTTACAGAGACAACTTATAAAGAAAACTAGCTAGACTCAGGTGAAAACAAAAAAAAAGTAGAGAATAAGGAGCCAGAAAGTTAGAACAAATTACCATAGTTAAAGGTCAAACAGAGCAACTCAGTGAGAAGTTAAGAGAAGACGATTTGAATTAGTCAGCTTAGAAAAGGGCTAAGAACAACCAAATTTTATTTGAGCCTCAACAGCCAAATTTTTCTAGCCAGCCAAAGTTTAGAAAGAGCTAGAAGGGGTGAGCAAGTAAGACTCTAAGCTGACAATTCCATCTAGCAAATAAAGGATGCATTTACAGACAAAAATGTTAGAACATGAAAAATCCATTATGTGAAGGAACTCATGTCTGCCTCTGATAACTGTGACATAGGTGTGAAAGTTAAATTGAATTTACCTTCTGAAAATATCTTACAATGTTTCTCAAGGTGGTACTAAAACAGAGACCTCATGGAATTCAGATATTATATAAAGAGAGCTTTTATTTGCCTTTGATGTTTGTTTTTAGCTTTTTTTTGCACTATATTAAAAGGCATCAGAATTTAACCTCAGAATTAACAGAACTATCCACTCATTCACCCAGTTCTTCAATACCTGGAGGATGTCTGCCTCTCACAGAACACTAAAGAGGAAATATGGTCCCTGAGTAGAATAGTTGTTGAGAGCTCTGGTTTTTCTTTAGCTGATACACTATAAAACTCTTCTAATTTCATTTAGAAGATATAAAGAAATACAAATAAGGAAAGAGGAGGGTTCTTCTTAATTTTATCAGAATCACATTCCTTTTTATCCTTAAAATTTAGAACATTTCTGACCACGTTAATTCCAGATCACTGACAGTTCTGTTAATTATGTGTTGCATCTTAATTAGAAAATTACCTATTTAAGGTGAATTTTGCTAAAATGCAAAAGATAGTACTCTATATACAGAAACTTCTAATTCCAGTCATGTGAATCTTTAAAATATCTCATCTCACTTATATAACATGAATTTGAGATATTCTTTCATTCATGTTCCCTGCTACTTTTTATTTATTCATATGGTTATTATGTGAATTTCTCTTACCCATTTTTCTTTCAATAGTCTTTATCATCTTAGTGTGTAATAGCAATATTCCCAAAATCATAAGTGTTTTTTCCATAACAGTCATGTCTTAAAGTATACTTTCTTTGTCCATTTTATTTATTTAAATAAATATTATATTTAAATATTTCCTATAACAATTAAATACCATTTTTATAATTTCATAAATTTTCAGTTATTATAAGATATTACATTTATATTTATCAGTTTTTAAAAATATATATTTGGTTAGAGGGCTAGAGTGATGGCTCATCAGTTAAGAATACTGACTGCTTTTCCAGAGGTCTTGAGTTTAATTCCCAGCCACCACATTGTGGCTCACAACTATCTTGATGAGATCTGGTGTCCTCTTCTAGGGTATCTGAAGACAATTGTAGCGTACTCGTACACAATAAATAAATGAATGAATAAATAAATCTTTTTATTGTTTGTAACTTTTTCATATGATTTATTATTGCTGGTTTCACATTCTTATACATATATGTAAAGCATCAAATTTCATTGTTCATGGGATTGAAGTTCAACAGTTGTTTATACATTTTTGAAAAATCTCAGTATCTAATATTACTAGTACTTGAAACTTAAAGAAAAAATTAACTTTAGTACTAAATAATCAGTTTTAATAAATTCTTAAAGGGAAACAATTCTCATTGTCCTCATTCTATATAAAAGAACATCAAAATATGATAGTAATAGAAAAGATCCACTTTATTCTTAAGAGATTTGAGGCCCCGGGGAGTGGGGAGGTCAGGTGGGGTGGAGGTTGGTGACATTCTCTCGGAGTTCTGAGGAGAAATGGGAGGAGGAAACATGGGAAGAGCACACAAGGAAGGGGATAAAGACTGGACTGTAAAAAAAAAAAGATTAAAGATAATTACAATAAAGAGTGATTAACCACACTCAAGAAAACATGAGGAATGAACACTCCAGACAAGCTAGAGGGACACACACACACACACACACACACACAGATGCACAACTACCATCACTACCGACAATAATAACAACCAGAACTAAATAAAGGGAATCAACACATGCCTCTTTTTGTTGGCTGTTAATATCAATGGTCTCAACACTGAATAATAAGGCACTTCGCAACAAAATGTATTGGAAAACAGGATCCATCTTTCTACCGCACCCAAGCATTACTCCTCATCTAGGATAGACATAGCGTCAGGAAAAAATGATGCAAAAGGATTTTTCAATCAAATGTATCTAAGAAGCAACATGGTGTAGACATTTAATATTTTTAAACATTATTTTTATATATTATCCCAAATTATGAGAGTAATAGGATACTAAAATAGCCATTGTCATTCTAGTGTAAAGATGAAAACATTAAAAATATTATTAAATCAAGATTTAAATATTCTTTTAAAATTAAGCCTGTTGTTCTAAGCATGTTCTTTGTTAGTATTTTATTATATAGAACAAAATACCGAGGGTCCCTTCATATCTACAGGTTAGTCATGAGTCAACTAAACGGTAGAAAACATTTGAACAAAACTTTGCATATATCGTAAGCATACTCAATCCGTCATCATAATTCCTTAATTTACATAGAATTTACCCTGTATTTGACAACCTCAATAATCTGGAGATTATTTAAAGTATAAAAGAGGGTTGAGTCATGATAATATCTGAGAAAATAGACTTAAAATCAGATTTTAGGAGATAGAGAACTCATAGAAAAAAAAAAGAAAAGAAAAAAACCTTCAAACTTATGGAAACTGAACAACCCAGTACTTATTGAAAAATTATTTCCCAGGATTGAATAAAATTGAATAACTAACATTCCTGAAAGCTCTAGAACAAAAAGAGGAAACCACATTCCAAAAGAACAGACAGCAAGTCCTTATCAAATTCAAGGCTCACATAAAATAGAAACAACCGAAAGACAACATACGAAAGGATAAATAAAATGAAGGCTTGGTTCTTTGTGAATCAAGATTGATGCACTTGCATTAGAGTGTCTTTATTACAAGCTTGAGTCACATCACCTCTGTGATAGAGCAGAGCTGGGGGTGAAGCCCTGAGATCTCAGCAGGACAAGATTTTATAGGAAATAGCAAACAAGTGAGGGCTTTTCTAGCCTGGCACACATCTGATTGGGAGGCTATTAAGGGATTGTGTTGCCCTTTTACATAATTGGCTGGTAATGGGAGCTAAACCTTATACTTAACTTCTCTTTTCCTCTTGACTGGTGGTTGTTAGAAAGTGGAATAGCAAGGACAGTCTTGTAACCTGGAAACCAGCACCAGGTGCAGGTTTGTTGGGGAGTATCCTAGAAACTAGTGCTGGTGTCAACCTTACCTCAGATTCTCTGAGATGGAGTTGAAAACCAATATCTGGTCTCTCCTCACCAATTGCAAGTTATACTACAGAGTTATAGTAATAAAAAACACTATGCAAAACTGACATGTTAATTGATAAAATCAAGATGCAACTGTAAATACACATACATGTATTCCTGAAATTTTTTTTATAAATAAACCAGAAATACACACTGGAAAAAATGACAGCATCTTCAAAAATTGGTGCTGGTCAATCTGGGTGGTTGTGTGTGAAAGAATACAAATAAATTTGTACCTATCACAATGCAAAAACGTCAACTCCAAATCCATAGAAGAGCTCATCATTAAACCGAATACACTGAACCCAATAGAAAGTAGAGAATAGTCCTGAACTCAGTGGCATAGGAAAAGACTTTCTAAACAGAATACTATGAGCACAGGCACTAAAATCAATAATTAATAAATAGTACCCCATGAAAATGAAAAACTTCTGTGTAAGTACTGCATACTAACCAACTGTACCAAACCAGACCTTTTAACCTATAATACTGTTCACTCTGTAAAATATGTTAGAGCTATGGTGGCATGAAGCTTGGGGGACTAAGGAATCAATGTCTAATTTGACTTAAGACCCACTGCAAGAGATGGAACCTATACACAACCTTGCCTCGGTGACCAAGAATCAGAGTCTACAAAGCTCACACAAATAGAGCAAAATGAAATACTACTGAAATGATATATATATATATATATATATATGTGTGTGTGTGTGTGTGTGTGTGTGTATAATGTGTGTGTGTGTGTGTGTGTGTGTGAGATACACTACTAATGACACTTTACTATAAAAATAAACCCGTCATTACCAGAGATGCTTTCTCCTACTACAGGTGGGAAAAATGCAGAGACTTACCACTAGGCATTACCATGGGAAAGACAGAGGGAGGGAGGGGGAATGGGAAGAGGTAAATGGAAGGAAAGAGAGGAGAAGAGGGAGGGAGGGAGAGAGGGAGAAGGAGAGAGAGAGAGAGAGAGAGAGAGAGAGAGAGAGAGAGAGAGAGAGAGAGAGAGAGAGAGAGAGAGAGAGAGAGAGCTTGAAATACACAGCTCTAGATAGGCTATCTCCATCAACTTCCTCCTCTCAGTGCTCACCACACCCTGCAGAAAAGGAGCCAGAAGAGGATAGGAGCCAGGGGAGAGGGAGACGTAGGAGAACATGGCCCTCTAAAGTAGCAGAGCAAAACTCATAATAACTCAGAGAAAAGGAAGCAGCAAGCTCATGGTCTACAACTTCTGTACTAGAGCCTCTTCATATATAGGATAGCTTTCACTTTAGTACTTTAATATGCTTGCTAAGTATGTGAATGAGTGTGTCTCTCACTCTTGTTCCTTCTCTAGGGGCTCTTTTCCTTCTATTGGCCTTGTCCAACTTCATTGTGATAGTTTTTTTTGTCTTGTTATATTTTATTTTGTTATGTTTTCTGTTTATCTCTTAGAAGACTTCTTTTCCGAGTCACCAAAAGCTCAGAATGGGAGGAACTGGGAGGAGAGAGAGGAGAGAGAGGTGAGCAAAATGGAATCAGAATATATTGTATGAGAAAAGTATTTATTTATAATAAACATGGGGGAAGAACACAAAGCCCTGGAAATTTTTTTACAGCAAAGGACAAAATGGCAGACTACAGAATCGGAAAAGAAGTTTTTCAACCACATATCTGATAGAGACCTGTTATTAAATATATATATATAAAGAATTATAAAAATAGACCACATAAACCATTTAAAAATTTTTATTAGCATAGTTTGAGGAGAGTTTTTGAAGATGCATGTGTACTCATGTGTTTATATGTCCACTGTATGTGGTTTTTGGAGTATTCAGTGGTGTTCTCTTTGTCCATGGGTTCTGGGGATGGGACTCAGGTCATCAGGCTTGCTCAAACAGTGACTTTAACATGCCTAACCATCTAAATAGGCTTTACATATAGTTTTGTGTAAATAATAATTCTCTAATATTGTATATCTCTAACTCCATAAGAGATTACCCAAGCTCTGATTTTCTTTTGCTCCTGCTAGGGTTTGGTCCATTGGTTCAGTGAATGCACATGTGGAAGAATGAAGAACATATTACAATCCCTGAAATGTATAGCCATTTAGTTTTAGTAAATTTGGGGAAAGTCATGGTTAGAGTCAAGTCATGTCAAATTAACATCTGTTTCTAAAATCTTATTACATTTCAAGACTTAAATTGTAACCAGATTAGAGATGTAACCAGGATGAAAATTCTAACTTAGACTGAGAAATAGCAAATGGTACTTGGTAACAGTGCAGGTTTACTGAATGGTTTAATTACTTTTATCTTTTCAAATCTCAAGTGAAGGATATTAGTAATTATACTCATGTAAGGTTTTGTAAATTCATAAATGGTAATCTAATGGAAGGAAACAGATTTAAAAGGCTTGGGGACACAGTGGTAGTAGATACCAGATGTGCAAGATAAAATGGCATTTGTAAGATTACAATCATTAAGACAATAAGTCATGATGAAAATTACTTCTGTTGCACAGAAACATTTTTAAAAATTTCCCATAAAGAATTCATGTATGAATAATATAGGTCCCCATCACTGTTTATACATTGTGATTGCCTAAAATTATTTAAATTATCTGTAGTACCTTTTTAGTTTTGATTATATTAGCCATAAAACTGTCATTTTCTGTTTGTTTTTTCTCTGTTCATTTGTTTTATATTTGGAACTTGTTTACTACAGATTTTCTTTTTCCTTTTTTCTTTCTTCTCTTTTCTTTTCTTTTCTTTTCTTTTCTTTTCTTTTCTTTTCTTTATTTTCCTTTTTCTTTAATTGCCAAAATCTCTTGTCACAACTCTGTTTAATGTGTTTTACAAAGCACAAATGAGAATTCATGTTATGCATAGAATTTTTACTTAGTTATTATATTTAAAGCATGTGATTATTAAACTATCAGTTTAAGTCACTTTGACTTACTACATTTGAATGTTATTGAGGTCTGTTGCTTTTCTAATGTTCTTAAGGTTCCCTGAGCTAAATGAACTCCATTTGCTTCTTAAAGCAGAAGGACAAAAGGTCATAAGAACTCAATCTGAAAAAAAATTAAATTGCCTTTATTTTCAACTAATACAATGTGGCACAGGGGCTGGCCTTTAACTCCCATTTGTTTACAAATAGCAGACAATATTGAATTTCTTAAGCCTCAAGAGGCATCCTCAGAAAGAGAAACTATAACAGGAAAGGATACTTTTCTTTTAAACTACTCCACTTTAAATTGTGGTATCCAACTCACTTCACATAAATAAAATTCTCAGAATACAAAATTAGGTTTGAAATCAAATCTTTATTTGATAAAATAGTGAAATCAGGCACGGTCCAATCTGTGATCCTTGGACAGACCATCATTCACTGATATTCTAGACTGAAGGGTATTCTTTCATGAATAAACACGAAGTAGGATGTGGCTAAGTCAGGAGAGACCAGGGAGAGGATGCAGAGGAGGCGAGCAAAGTCTAAGTGACAAGGCTGGGAAGAATCATTAATCCCTGATCATAAAGGGAATGGCGTGCCTGCCACTCAGAGCATACTGTGCTACTGGTCTTTGGTTCTATAGCATTCTTCAAGTGAATAATTTAAAAAAAAAATTTAAAGTTAAGTAGATTTCTAAGCTGAAACATCACTTAACAACACTAGCTATTGATGACCAATGCTTCAGTGTATCTGTAACAGTGACTGAGGTGAGTATTTTGTTTTCAAATAGAGACCACTGATTACACATTATAATCCCAACAATAACACACACACACACACACACACACACACACACACACACACCACACATCCCTGACTATCTGGCTCTCAGCAATCTTTCTGACTTCTACAATGTTACCTGAGACTTGGATGTGAAGGTGCTTTGTAGATTTGTCAATTTTCGGTGAGCTCTACAACCTACATTTTGATTAGATGTGGTTTTCTATCATGGTCTCCACCATTTGCAAAGATAATACTACTTGTTGAGTGGTGAAAACTCCTTTTATGTATGAATGAAAAGACATATGTTTATAGATTGCACTTAGGGATTATGCTGGTTTGGTGAAGCAGTCTTACCCTTGGGAGATTAACTGGCTGCATAGTACAAAGTGTTCAGCTGTAAAAACATAAATACAGATAGCATTATATGAATTGAGCAGGTTATATTTAGGAATGTGTATGTATATAGATATACATAATGCATGAAACAACTGTTAGTTAAAAAAAAAGAGCCCATGAGTTTGAAGGACAGTGAGGAGGGATATATTAATTAGAGGTAAGGGAACTGAGAGATATAATTATATTAATATCATAAGTAATTAAATTCAAAACAAAAATAATCAACTTTCTAACATGTCAAACTGATAGTCAAGCCTTCAAGACATCCTTGGGAAAAACATAATCTACACTCTAATACATATAATGCCAATCCATTCTAAGGGAGGTAGATTCCTGTTCACCTAATGAACTTGTGTCAGGAATCCCCATGATCAATGTCAATACTGTTGTACATAGGTTGGAATCCCCATGATCAAAGTCAATACTTAGTACATAGGTTGGTATTTTTGCCTCATAGGTTATGGACTGTGAGGTTTGAAATTATGAATGCTTAATATCAATTCAAGTAGATAAATCTGGAGTAGATTAAATAGAAATATGAAGATTGGAACCAATTGATATTATAACACTGCCATAATAAAATATTTATTTTCTTTATAGTCAAAAATTTTAAAAAATGACATTTCTATTATATACACACATAAATAGCAAAAAAAATCAAAAAAGTAACAGTAACTATAAAGGTTCATGATACAATTTTAGGATCACAATATATTTAAAATGTTTTTAATTTTCCTTATCTAATCTTAATAAAACACCTCATAAAGCAAACATTTTATTACTTATAATTCAGATATGATTCTAAATGAAGATAATTATAAGGATAAAGCCAATAGTTATACATTTAAATGCCCAGTAGACAATTTCTATTGGAAAATTTCATTGAAATTATGGTTACCTTGCCTTTGAAAAGTATTTAGTTCATAGATTTTAGGAAGTAAAGTGAACCTTATTGAGGCTTATTCATTGGCATAAATAATCTATCTCATGTCCCTAAGAAAAGTTTTCCCTAAAAGAAGCTGAGATCTTACATATGGATAAAATTTAATGCAATATTGGAATAGTCTGTTATACAAGATGGCAGTAGTACTTATAGGCTGAGAAATGTGTTTCCTATAGCATTAAAGTTTAGGAAACCTCTCTCTCTCTCTCTCTCTCTCTCTCTCTCTCTCTCTCTCTCTCTCTCTCTCTCTCTGTGTGTGTGTGTGTATGTGTGTGTGTGTGTGTGTGTGAGTGTGTGTGTGAGTGTGAGTGTGTGTGTGAGTGTGAGTGTGTGCGTGTTTCCTGTAGACTTTCCAGTTTGGAAAGTGTGCATAAATTTTCTGCATTTATAAAACAGTCAGATATAGGTGTAGGTTGTTGTTTTTGAAGGATTGTACAGCAGACTTTGTGAGTCTTGTTATTTATTCAACACGTTCCCCAATCAATCATCTCTTTACAAAGGTAGATAAAGGTCTGTAAGATGGTTCAATGGATAAAAGTCTTTAGTTGGTAGCCATGTGCACCTGAATTTGAATTCTCAGCAACGACAAATAAGACAGACATAACTATAGATGGCTCTAGCACTAGGGGATAGTGGCAGGCAGATCCCAAGGCTCCATGGTCAAACAGCTAGAGTGAAAGAGGGAGCTTCTGGGTCAAAGAGAGGCCATGGTTCAAGAAAATAAAAATAAAAGTGATGGAGGAGGATACTTGAAATCTTGCAGTGAGTTATGCTTGCACATGCTAGTATCTAGATCCAATCTCTAGGTTACACACCAACAAGACCAACTTTGAACACTCAAAGACACCTACCACCTCGACCCCTAACACCATAGAGATTGGGTGGAGGATTAAATTAGTCCCAGTGTGGTAGGGAAAATGCCTTGCTCGTCATTAAAATGCTACGCTATACTTTACCTAGAATACAGTGTAAACCTCAGAAGGGGTGTGTTTTGATAACAGAACCCATAGCATATACACATTACTTCAGTCTGGAGGCTCCCTGAACATACAGCTCCTCACTACTTAGGAATCAACACGCTACATCCTCCATTGAGGACTTGGTGCTCAGTCCAATTGTTGGCTGTGAGCATCTACCTCTGTATTTGTGAGGCACTGGCAGAGCGTCTCAGGAGACAGCTATATTCGGCTCCTGTCAGCATGCACTTGTTGGCATCCACAAGAGTGTCTGGGTTTGGTAACTGTATATGGATGGATTTCCAGGTGAGGCAATCTCTGGATGGGCTCTCCTTCCATCTCTGCTCCACACTTTGTCTCTGTATCTCCTCCCATGCGTATTTTGTTCCCCCTTCTAAGAAGGACCTTCTTCTTGAGCTTCATAAGGTTTATAAATTGTATTGCTGAAGGGGTTTGCAGCCTCATAGGAGGCATAACAATATGAGCTATCCAGTACCCCCAGAGCATACCCACCAACCACAGCATACTCATGTCTCCAGCCACATATGTAGCAGAAGATGGCTTAATCAGACATCAATTAGAGGAGAAGCCTTTGGTCCTGTGAAGGCTCAATGCCCCAGTGTAGGAGAATACTGGAACAGGGAAGCAAGGGTGGGTGGGTTGTTGAGCAGGGTTAGGGGAAATGGAATAGGGGGGTTTTGGAAAGGAAAGAAGAAAAGGGGATAACCTTTGAAATGTAAATACAGAAGATATATAATTAAAAAACAGGAATCAACACTCTAAGATTTAATTTAACTTTGCATGTCCCTCCCTGAGCCATGACTGAGACTTCTTTATTTCCCGCCAGAATGGTTACACTCTTTTATTATAATTATTTCCAGTTTTCATAAAATAGGATTAATAGTACCTTCAGCTTTAGTACTGTATGCATATGAAGGTATTCAAAATGTAATTATAGGAAATTATAATTTAGCTTATGCTATAGAATTTGTCTATTTAATATAGTAGGGACCTTTTCTTGAATTAGCAGGTATTAATTACACAAAGTAAGGATTTTGTTAGGAAATTTCACATGTGCATACAATATGCTTTGATGATCGTAACCATATTATAATTTCCATTGCCCTCTTTTCCTTATTGCATCCCTAACACTTGGTCCTTTCAAATTCATATATGACAGAAAGTATGGCATAGTTACCTTTTTAAAGCTCTTTGTTTCACATAATGTTATCAACAGTTCCACATATTTTTCTCCAAATGACATGATTTTTTTTTCCTGAATAAACCCCATTGTATCTGCACATTAGGTTTGTCTAATAAGTACCTTGGCTGAGCCTGGAATTTTTCATTGCACATAACATAGCACACAAACGTGCCTATGCAGGTTCTCTTTTGTTTGTATTAGATTCCCTTGGGTACACCCACATTGAAGTTGTATTTTATGAATATTTGAGAACACCTCATACCTATCTTTACTATGACTAAACTAATTTACATTCCTGACAACTGTACTTAAGGTATCTATTTTCACTGTGTTCTTGACAAATTTTGTTGTTGTTGGCTACCATTCTGACGGGTATGTCATGGAATACCCATGTAATTGATTTCACATTTACCTATAGTGAGAATATTGACATTATTTTCATTGTGTCAGTTCATCTATCCATTTATTGATTGGATTATTAGAAATTGTGGTGGTTTAGATTTTTTAAAAACACATTATGGATGTTTAACCCAGATGAACATTTCATATCTTCTATCATTTTGTACGATGTATCTTCATTTTTAAAACTCCTTTTCCTGGTGTTCGGACTATTAGTATAGCAAGAAAGCCAGCATTATGCTAGCATAAAAGCAGACAAGTATGCCAGTGGAATAGAATTGGGAAGCCTGATGTTGCATAGCTATGGAAAACTGTTATGTTTTGTTTGGTTTTTGTTTGTTTGTTTGTTTGGGGTGTATATTTGAGGTGCTGAAGCTTGAGTATCAACAATTAGAATTTGACAATGACAAATATATATACTGGATTGATATCCCAGGCCTTCCACTGGAATCCTTGCCACAATTTGCTCTGTGTGAAATGTGTTTGGTTAACGGTGGCGCAAAACTTATGGAAGTAGCCAGCAATGAATGGCTCTAGCTTGAGGCCCATACCATGAGAGGGAGTCCACACCTTACACTGGCTGGAGGGACTTGACCCAGAAGCTGGATAGCCAGCCCAGAGATCTAGAAATAACCAAATAAAATTGGCAAAAAAAATAAACAAACCTTAAATGATTTTTAATGATATTCTGCTATATTCCCAGATTGGTTCCTAGCTCAATTGTCATCAATAAGTCCTTCATCAAGCCACTGATGGAAACAGAATCAGAGAACCACAGCCAGACATTAGGCAGTGACTGATGAACCCTACAGAAGAGGAGGAGGAAGGATTCTAGGAACTGGAGCAGTCAAGAAAAACCATGAGAACATGGTCCACAGAGTCAATTGGGTAGAGCTTATAGGGGCTTACAGAGAATGAAGCAGCAATCGCAGATCTTATATTGGTCTGGCCTAGGCTGTCTGCTTATATGTTATGGCTGTACAGCTTGGTGAGTTTATGGCCCTCTTAACAGTGGAAGTGGAGGCTGTCTCTGACTCTTCTGCTTGCTTCTGGGACTCTTTTCTTCCTCTTTAGGTTGCCTAGACTAGCCTTGATGTGAAGGTTTGTGCCTTGTCTTGTAGTACCTTGTTATGCCATGTTTGATTGATATCCCTGGGAAGCCTTCTCTTTTTTGAAGGGAAAGGAGGAGCAGTGGATCTAGGGAAGAGTGGAGGGAGGAGTAATGGAGGGAGAGGAAATCATAGTTAGGATATAAGATATGAGAGAGAACAATAAGATAGATAGATAGATAGATAGATAGATAGATAGATAGATAGATAGATAGATGATGGATGGATGGAGATAGATAGATAGATAGATAGATAGATAGATAGATAGATAGATAGATAGATAGGTGGATGGGTGGATGAGTGGATGGATGGATATAGATAGATAGATAGGTAGATAGATAGATATATAGATAGATACATAGATAGATACATAGATATATAGATGACAGATTTATAAATACACACATGGGAAAAGAAGAACGAAATATAAACAGAAAGCAGATCACTTTCTCTTTATATATAAATATCAACTTACAGTTGTTAAAAATTTTAAAGGAGGGTGTAAGTTTATCAAGTGCTAGAAGAGAATGTTTTTCAGATGTAGGCATAGACAGTGGCTTTCTAAATAAGACACCAATACCTTGGTACCAGGGATAATTAACAAAGGTATGTTGATAAGTAAAAGAGACTCATGTAGAATCCTTCACATTGTTATTTTGGCCATACATCCTCATTATAAATCTGAAAAGTATAGCAAGTATAGATAGAAAGAAGTCGTGAAAAGATGTATTCTTTATAAAAGGCAATAAAAGAATTGGTGGTGTTTTTTCAGGAAGGTTTTCTTCCCAGTTTTCAATTACCAATAACCAGATAGTCCGTAACAGTCTTTTAGCATTGGGGTGAATTGAGGGTTTAAGTACAAAGGTAAGTGAAAGGAGAAAAGGCATGTATGGTTCTCCATCATCTAATGAATATTTGAAGTAAATAAGTGAGGAGAAAAGTTATAAAAGACATTCACAAAGCTCTTTGAGAAGCACTGTATTTCAGGACACAATCTTCTAAAGCATGTCAATAAGAAATCTACCGACTGTGTTGAGTATTACAGTTGCTTATTTATGGAATTTCAGACAATAGATTTTTTGTTTGGGCTTTTAGTCTTGTTTGTCTGTCTTATCGGGAAATGAGAGAACAGAATGAGAGAAGAAAACTGATCTGTCATTAATATTCCAATTATTTTTATTTAATTCTACTTTTACTTCTACTATTAGAGTCCTATTATTATCATCATTGTTATTATTAGCATTAGCATTTTTATAGGAGCATTTATGCACAACTATTTCTTAAGACTGATTTCATTTAAAGCAATATTGAATGTCCTTTTACCAAAAAGGAAATCACAGGATACAGAAAAATCCATTTAACCTGCCTAGGTCCATATTTGGCCTTAATATCTCTGTTCATTTTTTTTTTGACAAAAGTATTCAGAACAGAATTTCATTTTCCTCAGAGAAAAGAAGCAGATCCCACAGCTTTCATGTTTAACAACTCAAGAACCGTTTTGCTCAAGACTAAATACTGTATTGTGTCTACAGGTGGGTGCATATTTATTACTCCTGAGAAAGTAGTATATTTGAAATAAGTGGAATTGAATGACTCTGCACAATAATTTCTGGAATCCATATACCTTCAGTTTGCTCTCTGAAAGGAGAAGAAAGTATCTCAGATTCTCTATGAGAAGCAAGCAGTTCAGGAGAAACACACCATGGCCAGGAGAGTTAGTGGCTTTTGACTTGGGTTCACTCATTTGACTTTCTGTGTGAACTCAAATTATAAGAATAATTCTCTGTGTTGTTTGTTTGGTTTCTTAAAATTTATAAATCTACTTACTTCAGATTTTTAGTTTTCTTGTATGCTGTTAGTCTTGCTTGAACAGTTCATGGGACTTGCTGACACCAAGGACAGAGACTCTGAGGACCAGAGCCATGAAGGTGTGTCCAGACTGGTTTAGGGGAGATGCGAACATGTGCTCTAACTATGAGGGACCCTCATGTGTCCATGGACTCAGAGCCTGGACAGAATAAGAAGGATATAGGTAGCTGAGCACCAGCATCTATTCTCTGCTTTCTAACCAGGGGGCTCAATGTGACTCCTCTCTCAGGATCTGCCATCATGACTTTCCCACCATGAGAGATTATATACCAGAACTTTGAGAAAAAGATTGCTTTCTTAAGTTATTTCTGTCAGAAATCTTTAGTCACAGCAAAAGGAAAAGTACCTGATATGTGTGTTAGGAAAACATTAGATCCGTTAGATTTTATTATTCATTTTATTAAGTGCCATTATAATTTTTCCCTATGGATCTTTGACAAATGAGTTGTGATGCTATACATATTTGTTATAGATATAACAATGTGATTCTCTATCTATCTATCTATCTATCTATCTATCTATCTATCTATCTATCTATCTATCTATCTATATGTATATGTCAGGATACATTTAAACCATGCCTGCTTTAAATGTCTGATCTCACTCAAATCTCAGAGACTCCATACCGTTTTGAGACACATCCAAAGACAGGATGCATGCAGACTTTTTCTTTTATTGTTCCTTCTGCTAGAAGTTTTCTTCAACACACATCTGCATGACGTATTCTCTCTTTGAATGTCTTTGAAATTCTCTTCTAAAAATTCCAGCACCAGCAAGCTCACCTATGACTCACGTCTTCTGTTCGTGCTGTCTTCTTTCATGATGTTTAATGGCCTAATCACCGCCCACAGTGTCTTCCTCTCTTCCAGTGTTCCCACCCCACAAGAAGGAGCCACTTCTCAGTCTTACAACAATCAGAGGAACAAAGCATGCAGGTTGTTTGAATCTCAAAAATATCTTTCTGCTATGTATACTGAACCTAAAGCACCCTGAAATGATCTAATTTTATATCTTATCCAATTCCACTTTCTGAAGAGTATTTAAAACTTCAATACCATTAATGTGAAATAACTGTCTTCCAAAAGAAAAGGAAAAATTGAGAAAAAATTAAAACCATGTGCTTATTCTAATATCAGATGATGGTAACTTCTGAAGATTCCATATATCAGCATTAATGTACCATGGTACATGACGAATTCATAAAACTGTTACAGAAAGGCACAATGTGGTTGTTTGAATGTGAAATCCAATCATGTCTGTGACATTTGAAAACTTGACCAACAGCTGTTAGTGTTGTCAGGTAGTAAGAGTTGTGGCCTTGTCTCTGGGGACAGGCTTTGATGCTTGAAAGACTGCCATTCTGAGTTCTCTTCTTATTTCTTATTTGTGTTTCAAGATCTTAGCCCTCAGTTTCTCATTTCTTTAGTATTCATTCATTCATTCATTCATTCATTCATTCATTCACTTTTCCTCTGGGTCTCAGCCCTTCTGCCCCAAGTCCCATCCTTACAAATCTCTCCCCACATTACACTCCTAGGATTCCAGCAGGACTAAACACATCCTCTCCAACTGAGGTCCAATAAGGCAGTCTGGTTTGAGGAAGGGGATCCAATTGGAGGTAGCAGAGCTAGAGCCACCTTTCATTCCAATTGCTAAGGAACCCACATCTGTTACAAAAATGTAGAGGGCCCAGGTCCAGCCCCTGCATGTTCTTTGGTTGGTGCTACAGTCTCTATGACTCCCTATGGGACCAGGCTAGTTGATTCTATATTTCTTTTTTTTTGTTTGTTTCCTCCAGCTTGTTCAGTTCTATCCCCAACTCTTCCAGAAGAGTCTCTGAGCTCTGACCTCTGCCTCATGCTTGGCTGTGAGTTGCTGCATCCCCTTAGTTCCCATCAGCTCCCAGATGAAGCCTCTGGGGATGGGTGTTTCAAAATCTTAGTCCTCAGCTTCTCATTTTTTAGTATACATTCATTCATTCATTCACTCACTTTTCATCTGGGTCTCTGTCCTTCTGCCCCAAGTCCCATCTGGGGACTGGAAAGGGGAAGGGTGGAATCAGATATAGGGAGAGAGGGCATAGAGAGTGAATGGCAGGCTGTGGAAGGGGAGCATCTCTAGGATATGTCAGAAACCTGGTATGAGGGAAGCTCCGGGGAGTCTATGACAGTGACTCTAGCTGAGACTCCTGGCAGTCATGGATATGGAGATTAAAGAAGCCATGTCCTGTATAGCCAAGCAACTTCCAGAACAGAAATGAAGATTCCAACCCATCCACAAAACCTTCCACCTTAAATCTGCCTCTGTTCTGCCTAAGAGATATGTAGAGGAAAAGATGTCGAGAGACTGAGGGAATGTCTAACCAATGACTGTCCCGACTTGAGTGTCATCTCATGGGCAAGAACTAATTCCTGATGCTATAAGCGATAGTCTGTTATGCTGGCAGACAGTAGCCTAGCATAACTGCCTCCTGTAGGCTTCACCCAGCAACTAAGAGAAACAGTTGTAGGAAGGATTGAGAATTCTGGTGTGAATAAGAACTCCACAGGAGAACCAAGAGAATCGACTAACCCGGACCTGTGGGCTTCTCAGAGACTGGATTACCAAAGAGCATAGGCTGGACCTAGGCCCACAGCACATATGTAGCAGTTGTGCTGCTCAGTTTTCATGAAGTTTCCCCAACAACTGGAGTGGGGCTGTCAGAGTGATACATGCATATGGTATACATGAATATACACAGGCAAGCACTCACACATACGCAGTAACAGCAAATATCTTTATCTCTATCTATCTCTATCACTAAATGAAAACTGGTGCATTTTTTGTTTTCAGGGAATTTCTTTGCAGTTTTTTTCCTCTTGTCTTCCCCTTTGTCTGTGTATTCTCATAGCACAAAACCGACAAGTGCAAAAATTATTCATGTATCAATGGGCAGTTTATATGGGTAAAAGGAAATAACATCAAGTGACTACAAAGCAAGAATTGATAACAGTATATTTACATACCATATGTACACACACACACACACACACACATGCACACACACAAACACACACACTATATGAATAATGAGATTAGTTTGTTCTTAGTTCATTTCCTGAGCAAATCACACAATTGTTTGGCCGTATTCTTGCTACAACATCCATCTCTTGCCTCTAGGCCTATGTATTACTGTGCTCACATTGATTTTGTGTTTTACTCATTGTTATCCAAGTGAACGTAGAGGTAATCCTTGTTCATAGCCTTTAAGCATTTGTTTATTTTGTGGACATCTGTGTGTGACTATAGCTATCATGCTTTAGTCTCTGTCGTTGTAACTGTCTTCCTTTGTCCTTTTCAATTCTTTCCCTACAATGTAAATTTAAATGTCTATTGATTAGGATATGGGAATATTGGCAAGTTACATGGTTGTTTCTCAAACATTTTGAAGACATACTTTATTTTTAAACACTGTTATTGTCAACACAGAGGGGAAAAATCACTTTAACAATGATTATAACTATTACAAGAACATATCAGAATCACATCATCCATACAAGTATGTGTGTGTATGTGTGTGTGTATGTGTGTGTGTGTGTGTGTGTGTGCAAGCAAACCTGAGAGCAAGTACATGTGTGCCCAAGCTTTCACACAAGCACACATGAGATAGGTAAACACACTTTATCAATTCTTGCTTGTTAGACATTTGTTTTTTTCTCTTACCTAATTATATTTCTCATTGATTCATGGATTATTTTTGCACTTGTCTAGCATTCTGTTATATATTCAGATTTTTCCAGTATGCTATACTCTATTCAACACAGTGTTGTACTGGGTTTAGCTGAAATAGAAGTCAGTGGACTATACCCCAGAGGACACAAAAAGATAAGCCATTTAACAAATCAATGAAAAATCTGCTGGTGAGAGAACTAATGATTACAAGAGGAAATGTCTGGCCTTTGTTTGTTTGTTCTTTTTATTGTTTCGTTGTTTTCCACATTCCAGATCAGGCTGTCAGTGGTATGACTATTAGACTGGGACCCTAAGACTCTAAAACCTACACTGAAACCCTGTGCAGAAACAGGGCCACAGTAGTATCAGAAGCAAGGCAGGTCAGGGTCATGTTGGCTGCAATTATAGTAAGTGTGCTCTGTGAGTCCAAGGATGTAGTCCAAACTTCTGCCATTGTCCAGATTTGGTGGCCTGAAGGATCACTCCCTGTGTGACCAAACATAGTTGTAACAAAAAGGAATGATCCAAAGGACAAACCGATCTGGCTGACTGGCACATATTCTTAAGTAAGGACTGTGGGACAATAACAGTTGATTAACAAGTCTGGGTCAAAGAATGGAATTGAACTTCCAGCAGCCAAGATAGGCACAAACCATGTCTCCCTTTTCCAGATACCACAGGCTCAGGCTCTTTGTTATGGCAAGATAACCTGTGCACCTAGTAGCCCTAGAAGTCTACAGCCGGCAGAAGCTGCGGGGTACCAAGGGAGACACCCCAAAGCTCTGAACTGGGAAACTCCTACCTGAAGCAGACTCCAGATAGCTAAACTCCTCTCGGCAGGGAGGCCATTCTGATCTAACTGTTTTGAATGAGCGGATTAGTAGCCTCTTGGCACCTGCTGAGACAACTTCAAAGGCAGCTTAGGGAGAGGGAAAGCAGGCTTTCCAAGGAGAAATACTCACTGATGCTGTGGAACTTCCTAGTTAGTCTTAATTGTCTGCCTTAACTTCTGTCTGCCCGCAAATCCCATAAGGACTGCTCTTTAGTTTTATTTTATAATATTCAATTATTATTCACCACTCAGTCATCCTCTAATTTACCCTTTAGCCTTTTTTAATCTTTCCCACATTCTCTCCTTTACTCTCCCCTTATCAGTCCCTCCAATAAATGCTAAATTTCTAAAAACAAACCAACAAAGTACAGCAACAACAACAACCCATCCCCCAACATTTTAATTATCAATATCCAAGCAACTTTGGCTTTGAAACTCATTCAGATTGTTGAAGAAAAGTTCAACTCTAATTTCAAAGAGACTAGAACACTCCATGACTAGGATTTAGGTCACCCAACATGCCATGGTCTAACATGATTAAGAGTTTCATCAAAATGTCTATACTAACAGAACAAAGAAAGTCATGAGTCAAGATAATACTCCTGTACCTTAGTGGAGGCACCAGGGAGGGAGGTTACAGCAAAGGAGGGAAACACCTGCTATAGACTTTTAGATGCTATCTGTTGACTTCTTAATTTATTGGTTGGTGGAAGGTAGAAATCTGCTCTCAAATTCCTAAGTGTTTACCTAATAATAGCATGGTTATTTGTTTACGCACAGAAATGCCAATAAAAGCTTATGTAAGAGCTAAGATAGCTTATGGATTGTTGTGTTCCGAACCAGAAAAATAAAAGTAGGAAGTTCTGCTCAGTCTGTCAGCTTTGTAGATTGCTTAGTGGGTGTGTGTGTATGTTTCTTGGTTTGTTTGTTGTTGTTTTTTTTTTTTTCAGGAACTTCAGTTCCAGGGTTTAATTAAAGCACTAAATGTTGTCTGTTGTACTTAAAACTTATTGTTTGATTAAAACATTGGTTCTATTATTTTAGTTGGCCCCTTAGCTCCACAAATATTAGAGGTTATCAAAAGCCAATAGTGGTGAATATACACATTGGAATTTTATTTTGAACTAAAGAATGAAATGTTGGCAGGAGGATGAACTGACAAATATTTTAAAGCAAAATATTTAAGAGAGACTCAGAACAAAACAGAAATACATGTTTTATATCATTTGCAGTGTGTGTGTGTGTGTGTGTGTATAATTAAATTATTTTATTTATTTACATTCCAGTTCTTCCCCTTTCCTTGGTCAGGTTCTACACTTTCTCACCTATTCCTCTCCCCCTTGCCTCTGAGAGGGTAGTCCCCTCAACCCGCCAGGCCTCCCCCTTCCCTGGGGCCTCAAGGTTCTCAAGGATTAAGTACATCTTCTCTTAGACCAAACTAAGTAGAACTCTGCTACATAGGTGCAAGGGACCTCCAACCAGTCTGTGTATGTTTTTAGTTTGTAGCTCAGTTTCTGGGAGATCCCTAGTGTCTGGGTTAGTTGAAATGGCTGGTTTTTCACCCTTTCAGCTTCTTTGATCCTTCCCCTAATTCAACCTTAGGGGTTCTGGACTTCAGTTCAAATGTTGGATGTTTGCATCTCCTTCTGTGTCAGTCAGCTGCTGGCAGGGCCTCTCTGAGGACAGCCATGCCAGGCTCCCATCTGTAAGCATAGTACTTTCAGGCCTTGGTGCCCTCTCCCACCCACCATGACAGGGATTCCATGTTGGGCAGATCATTAGACCTCCTTTTCTTCAGTCTCCTCTGTGTTTTTGTTCCTGCAGTTCTTTTAGACAGGAACAATTTTGGGTCAGAAATTTTGACTGTGGGTTAGTAACCTTGTCCCTTCACTTGAGGCCCTGTCCATCTACTGGATGTAAACTCTTCAAGTTTCCTTTCCTCAGCATTGGGCATTTTGGTTAAAGTCACCCCCCAATAATTGTTTTTGTTTTTGTTTTTGTTTTTGTTTTCATTGTATGGTTTTGGCTTCTTGGACAAAATGTAAGTGTCCATAGGTGTATGGGTTTATATCTGGGTCTTTGATTTGGTACCACTGATCAACCTCTCTGTTCCTGTACCAATACCATGCAGTCTGGGTTACTCTTGCTCTATAATACAGCTTGAGGTCAAGGATGGTGATATATCTTACTCTTTTATTTTTCAGGATTGTTTTTGCAATCCTAGGATTTTTGTTTTGTTTTGTTTTTCCATATGAAGGTGAGAATTGCTCTTTTAAGGTCTTAGAATAATTGTGTTTGAATTTTGGTGGGAATTGCATTGAATTTGTGGATTGCTTTTGGTAAGAAGGTCATTTTCCCTATGTTACTTCTACCAGTCTATGAGAATGGGAGATCTTTCCATTTTCTAATATCTTTCTCAACTTCATTCTTCAGAGACTTGAAGTTCTTGTAATATAGGTATGTTTACTTGCTTGTTTAGAGTTATACCAAGATATTTTATACTATTTGTGACTATTGAAAATGGTGTTGTATTCTATTTTTTTTCTAGACCCAATTATCATTTGTGTAAAGGAGGGCTGCTCATTTTGCTTTTTGAGTTAATTTTGTATCCAGCCACTTTGCTGAAGGTGTTTATCAACTGTAGAAGTTCTCTGGTAGAATTTTTGAGGTCAGTTATGTATGCTGTCAAATCATCTGTGAATAACAATATTTTTGACTTCTTTTCAAGTTTGTATCATCTTGGTCTCCTTTAGTTGTCTTGTTGCTCTAGCTAGAACTTCAAGTACTATTAATTGGGAGAGCCAGAAGCCTTGTCTTTATGTTTTTCTCCATTTAATTTAATGTTGGCTATTCTTGCTGTACATTGTTTTATTATATTTAGATATGTATCCTCTATCCCTGATCCTTCTACAACTTAACATGAAGAGGATTTTGTCAAAGGCTTTGCAACATCTAATGAGATGATCACAAATTTTTTTTTCAGTTTTATATGGTGGATTACATTGGTGGATTTTCTATTGAACTGTCCTTGCATCCATCAGATATTTTTGTGATTCATGTGATATTTTTGATTTGTTCATTGTAGGCTTAGGTTTTTCAAAACCTACTTCAAAAATGGTTCTTAAAAGCTTCAACATCCTTTGTAGTCCACTGCATAAAGGTAGCAGAGAAAGATAATTAATAGGACAAGGGTTATTTGGATTTTGTTAGAAATAGTTATTTGGGGGCAATTCCAAGCTTTGTTATCAGAACATCAGCTGTCCAGTCCAAAATACCAAATGTCGATTAGTAGCAGTGTAAGGATCCAGAAAAATACTCCAGTCTCCACTAAACTTCAGTTTCCACTAAATGGCACAAGTCCAGCAAGAAGCAGTAGGAATACCACGAGAAGTTCTTTTGCACAATTCTTTCAATGAAGTCATGACAATAAATTTCAATGAGGACCAGCAAAGCATTGAAAGGTATGCCAATGCAAGAGTGTCATCAGTAAAGACCAGCATGGCATTTCAAGGCAAACCACAGAAAGAACATTGTTCCCTGTATATTGGGTTCTACTTATACTTTTTCCAATATCAAGGGTCCACTCATATGTTTGCTTCAGCAAAATATCCTCTTATAATGTCTAAGTCTGCTTCAGAAAAATATCATCTCATAAAACAGTTTCCAGAAAAACATGTTCTCCAAAGAAACCAGAAATTTCCACTTCAGTTAATGGATTCAGTTTGAATGTATTTTATAGAGTATTTTTGCATTAAAATTCATAAGAGAAGTGGGTCTGAGGTTCTCCTCCTTTGTTGAGTTTTTGTGTGCCTTAGTTATTAACATGACTGTGGCCTCATAAAATGATTTTGGTAGTGTTCCTTCTGTTTCTATATTGTGGAATGGTTGAGAAGTATTGGTACTAGCTCTTGCTTAAATGTTTGGTAAAATTCTGCCCTAAAACCATCTGGTTATCTTTTGTTGTTGATGATGTTGCTGATGTTGTTGTTCTTCTTGTTGTTGTGGTGGTGGTGGTGAGAATTTGAATGACTGCTTCTATTTCCTGACTGGTTTGAGAGCTGTTAAAATAGTTTAGCTGATCTTGATAAAACTTTGGTGTCTTAGTCAGGGTTTCTATTCTTGCACAAACATCATGACCAAGAAGCAAAATGGGGAGGAAAGGGTTTATTGAGCTTACACTTCCATGTCGCAGTTCATCACTGAAGGAAGTCAGGACTGGAACTCAAGCAGGTCAGGAAGCAGGAGCTGATGCAGAGGCCATGGAGGGATGTTTCTTAGTGGCTTGCTTCTTCTGGCTTGCTCAGTCTGCTCTCTTATAGAACCCAAGAGCACCAGCCCAAAGGTGGAACCACCCACAAGGGGCCCTCACCACTTTATCAGTAATTGAGAAAATGCCCCACAGCTGGATCTCATGGAGGCACTTCCCCAACTGAAGCTCCTTTCTCTGTGATAACTCCAGCCTATGTCAAGTTGACACACAAAACTAGCCAGTACATTTGGTAAGAGGTATCTGTGTAGAAAATCATAAAATTCATTACGATTTCCCAATTTTGTGGAGTATAGGCCTCTGAAGTAAATTTTTAAAACCTTTTTCAATTTCATTATTATCCTTTTTATGTCTGTATTTCCATTTCTAAATTTGTCTATTTGTATATTGTCTTTTAGTTAATTTGGCTAAGGATTTTTCTATATTGTTGATTTTCTCAAAGAACCAACTCTTGGTTTTGTTGATTCTTTGTGTTGTTTTCTTGTTTTTAATTGATTGATTCCAGCCCTACTTTCACTGTATCCCATAAATGTGGGTATGTTGTGCATTCATTTTCATTTAATTATAGAATGTCTTTAATTTCTTTCTTTATTTCTTCCCTGATCCAGAGATCATGGAGGAGAGAGTTTTACAGTTTCCATGAATATGTAGGCTTTTCTCATGTTTCTGCTATTGTTGAAGTCCAGCTTTAATCCATGGTAGTCTGTTAAAATGCAAGGTGGTAGTCTGATAAGATGGAAGGCGTTATTTCAATTTTCTTGTGCTTTTTCAATCTGCTCAGGCTTGCTTTGTGACACACTGTATGGTTAATTGTTGCACCATGAAAGGCAGTCTGTGGCCTGATTGAACGAGGCTTACTCCTGAGACCCAGTAAAATATTCTATAAGGGACAGAACCAGTGAGCAATGCTCACAGATATTCAGGCTCCTGACACCAATTCCACATTCCTGACTCTACAACTTCATAATCTTGTGGGCATCAGTCCAGGCCCCTAGTGTTCTGGCTGGACTCCTCCCCCACAGTCACCTGCTACAGGCGGTTTTATCTGACCCATAGTTACCTAGCAACAGCCAGGTAACCCAGCCCACTATAAAAGGGAGCTTCTTGGCCCATCCTAGCTCTCTTGCTTTTCCTCTCTTGCCCTTACACTCTTGTCCCCCTGTTCCCCTTCTTTCCACATGGTCATGGACAGCTCTCACCCCTCTCTCTTTTCTGTCTCTCTTTATTTCTCTATCACTTTTTCTTTTCCTACTTCTCTATAATAAGGCTTTAAACTATGGACTGCCTCTTCTTAACAAATCCCACTGTAAGGGTAATGGAACAGGACTCAGCATCTCTAGCCACCATACCAGACCAAAGACCCTCCTGCCTAGCCAGGCTTTCTCTACAGGTATATGGAGCCCACTCCAGAATGGCCCCGCCTTCTGGTCAAAGACCTTCCCACTTGCCTGCCAGCCTCCTCTCTGGAGGAACTTGGATGCCCACTATCCCTATACGGGTATGGGGGACCTGCTGGTTTTCCCTTCTGTTGGCTTTAGAGTAGGTTCTATGGTGTGCTTAGAAAACATATATTCTTTTGTGTGTGGGTGATATGTTCTGTATATAGCTGTAAGGTCCATTTGATTTATAACATCAGTTAGTTTCATTATTTCTGTGTTATTTTTCTGTTTAAATTACCTGTCAGTTGGTGAGAGTGGAGCCTTAAGGTCTCACACTATTAATGTGTGTGGTTGGATGAGCAATTTAAGCTTTAACAATATTTCTGTTACAAATGTGGGTGCCCATGTGTTTCGATCATAGATGGAATTGACATATCATATTGGTAGATTATACTTTTGATAATTGTGATTATCAAGTATCCTTCCCTGTCTCTTTTGATTAAATTTGGTTGAAAGTTTATTTTACTAAATAACTAGAATGGCTACTCTAGCTTGCTCTTGGGTCCATCTGCTTGGAAAACTTTTTTCTAGCCATTTCCTCTGAAGTAATGTCTGTCTTTATTGCTGAGGTGTGTTTCCTACATGCAGCATAATGATGGATCCTGTTTTTGCACCCATCCTGCTAGCCTGTGTCTTCTTATTGGGGAATTGAAACTATTGATGTTGAGATATAATAATTACTAATGATACTTATTTCTTGGTATTTTTATATTGGTGTGTTAGTATCTGTGTCCATATCTGTGTGTGTGTGTGTGTGTGTGTGTGTGTGTGTGTGTGTATACATATGTGCTTTCTTTAGTTTTGCTGGTATGGAATTACTTATTTTCTGTGTTGTCTTGGATATCATTTTCTTTCTTTGGTTGGAGGTTTTCTTCTAGTATTATCTGTAGGAGTGGATTTGTGAAGAGATATTTTTTGAAATTGGATTTGTCCTGAAATATCCTGTGTTTTACACCTATGGTAATTGAAAGTTTTGGTGGGTATTATAAACTAGTTTGGCACCTGTGGCTTTTTAAGAGGTTGTACAATATCTGATCAGGCCCTAAAAGCTTTTAGAATCTCTGTTGTGAGTTTGACTACATATGTTATCTGGTCTTTCCCATATATAAAATATATAAGTATGTAAATATATATAAATGTATATATTTATTAAGTATATAAATATATATAATATATTTTTTCTGAAGTTTAGTATTTTGATTATTATGTAACAGGAGGATTTTCTATTTTCATCCATTCTAATTGGTGTTCTATAACCTTCTGTGTTTATAGATATTTATTTTTTTAGATTGGGAAAGTTTACTTCTATGATATTGTTGAAACTATTTTCTAGTCCTTGGAGTTTGAACACTACACTTTCTATTCCTATATTCTTAAGTTCTTTTCTTTTTTTTTAAGTTTTTTTTTAATTTGGTATATTCTTTATTTACATTTCAAATGATTTCCCCTTTTCTAGCCTCAACTCCCCGAAAGTCCCACAAGTCCTCTTCCCTCCCCATGTTCCCCCATCTACTTCTTCCCACTTCCCTGTTCTGGTATTCCCCTATACTGCTGCACTGAGTCTTTCCAGAACCAGGGGCCACTCCTCCGTTCTTCTTGGACATCATTTAATATGTGGATTACATCTTCGGTATTCAGTTTCTAGGCTAATATTCACTTATCCGTGAGTGCATGCCATGATTGATATTTTGAGACTGGGTTACCTCACTTAATATGATGTTCTCCAGCTCCATCCATTTGTCTAAGAATTTCATGAATTCATTGTTTCTAATGGCTGAATAGTACTCCATTGTGTAAATACACCACATTTTTTGTATCCATTCCTCTGTTGAGGGACACCTGGGTTCTTTACAGCCTCTGGCTACTACAAATAGGGCTGCTATGAACATAGTGGAACATGTGTCCTTATTGCATGCTGGGGAATTCTTTGGGTACCCAGGAGAGGTATAGCAGGGTCCTCTGGAAGTGTCATGTCCAGTTTTCTTGGGAACCACCAGACTGCTTTCCATAGTGGCTGTACCATCTTACAATCCCACCATCGGTGAAGGAGTGTTCCTCTTTCTCCACATCCTCACCAACACCTGCTGTCTCCTGAGTTTTTAACCTTAGCCATTCTGATTGGTGTGAGCTGAAATCACAGACTTGTTTTGATTTGCATTTCCCAAATGACTAACGATGTTGAGCCTTTCTTAAGGTACTTCTCGACCATCCGAATTTCTTCAAGTGAAAATTCTTTGTTTAGCTCTGTACCCCATTTTTAATAGGGTTATTTGGTTCCCTGGTGTCTAACTTCTTGAATTCTTAGAATATATTGGATATTAGCTCTCTAAGGCTGTCCTCTCTCTCCACATCTTTTCAATATAGTACTTGAAGTTCTAGCTAGAGCAATCAGACAATATAAGGAGGTCAAAGGAATACAAATTGGAAAGGAAGAAGTAAAATTATCACTATTTGCAGATGACATGATAGTATACTTAAGTGACCCAAAAAACTCCACCAGAGAACTCCTATAGCTGATAAACAACCTCAGCAAAGTTGCAGGTTATAAAATCAACTCAAGCAAATCAGTTGCCTTCCTATACTCAAAGGATAAGCAGGCTGAGAAACAAGTTAGGGAAATGACACCCTTCACAATAGCCACAAACAATATGAAGTATCTTGGTGTGACTCTAACCAAACAAGTGAAAGTTCTATATGACACGAGCTTCAGGTCTCGTAGAAGGAAATCGAAGAAGACCTCAGAAAATGGAAAAATCTTTCATGCTCGTGGATTGGCAGGATTAATATAGTTAAAATGGCCATCTTGCCAAAAGCAATACACAGATTCAATGCAATCCCCATAAAAATCCCAACTCAATTCTTCGCAGAGGTAGAAAAAGCAATTCTCAAATTTATCTGGAATAACAAAAAACCCAGGATAGCTAAAACTATTCTCAACAGTAAAAGAACTTCTGGGAGAATTAGTATCCCAGACCTCAAGCAATATTACAGAGAAATAGTGTTAAAAACTGCATGGTATTGGCACAGGGACAGGCAAGTGGACCAATGGAATAGAATTGAAGACCCAGAAATGAATCTACACACCTATGGTGGGCTTAAGGACTACAAAGGAGCAAAAAACATCCAGTGGAAAAAAGATAGCCTTTTCAACAAATGGTGCTGGTTCAACTGGAGGTCAGCATGCAGGAGAATGCAAATTGATCCATTCTTATCTCCTTGTACTAAGCTCAATTCCAAATGGATCAAGGACCTCCACATAAAACCAGACACACTGAAACTAATAGAAAACAAACTGGGGAAAACCCTTGAGAACATAGGCACAAGGGAAAAGTTCCTGAACAGAACACCAATAGCTTATACTCTAAGATCAACAATTGACAAATCGGATCTCATAAAATTACAAAGTTTCTCTAAGGCAAAGGACACTATCAAAAGGGCAAAACGACAACCAACGAAGTGGGAAATATTTTCAAACTTCAGCATTATCCCATGCTAAGGTCAGCTACTCTCTGTCCCAGCAGTCTCATCGCCTCTATGCCAGCCCTTTGTGGAGATCTCAGCCCAGGTTTGCCTGCCTCAGAGCCACCTGTACCTTCTCAGCTATCTATACCTGTGGCTAGTTGTTATAAATTCCCTTATCCCAGTAAATTAGAAGCTTATAATTAGTCAATTTTATATATCAATAAATTCTCAATTCACAGGGTACTCACACAATAATTTCAGAGTGAATTGATAATGATACAGGCTTCCCATCTAGATTAGACAATCTATCCCAATTATGATATCTATCCTTTATGATATTCATAGCAACCTGCGGCTATCTAAAGCCACACAGAATCTTGATCATCTTCCTCTTGCTCCATCTTCCTTCCCCTTTCTCCTCCTGTCCCTGTCCCTCTCTGAAACTCTTAGCTCTGCCTCCATTTTCCATGTCCAATCACAGGCTTCTTGTTGTATTAATATTTCAATTAATTAGACAGGGAAAATTATGCTATACCTCCTTTTAGTGCAGTTTGGTTATTGGGTGATAGGTTCAATAAAATGTCAAAATAGAAAATTTTGTTCAGTAATTGTTTGTCAAAAGTCATTCATATTTAGACCAAACAATATGGCTCATCAAATAAAGGCACCTGCTTCTGAGCCTGGTAACTTGCATGATTCTTGGCGCCTATATGTTAAAAGAAGAAAACTGAGTCCACCAAGTTGCCCTCTGCTTTCTACATGTCTTATTATCTATGACAAGTTCAGCATAGGCAGAGTCCATACAGCTCCTTTCATACTATTTACATGTTAAATTGATTATAACCTACTGGGATAATATGAGTATGGTGCAATTGTTAAATGAATTGATGGTGAAGTCTGTCACGTAAGCTCTCAATGTCTTCACATGGGGTCTTGCTATCATGGGGCATTTTAATGTCCAAGGGTTTGATAACTGTATTAGAATTGCCATACTCCTTTAAGCTATCAAGTTTTTTTTCATGGTTTTTCATTTGTCATTCTCAAAACCACCAGCTATCTATGCTGTTTCTGTATCTTCTACATCTACTACTTTGAATATTAGGACTTACAGTCTTATTCTAGTGCCCTCTCTGGACCACATTCAGATACGTACATCACTATTTCCCTGACAGAACATGATTTGGTCCCCAGATATTTCTGTGTGATAAAAAAGGCCCCCTAGAGTTTAAGTTCAAATGAGGCATCTGTGATGGATACTTATGTATCCCTATATTTTATAAAAGAATATTCTAACATCCCTGAAAAGATGAAGATTTAGATGTGAAGATAAAATATATGCCTTAACCGTGTCACGTATGTCTTTATTTTCTCCAGTATATACAAACTTGATCAAATTTAGAATGTGAAAATTATCTCTTATTGTCAAGATTTCTCAAATCTATTGTTTATAATATAAACATCACTTTAGCATTCAAAGCCAATTTCTGTTTTCTCACAACTTATTGTTTCAGTACAGAGCTTCCAAAAAAAAAATCCATTTTAGAAACTAAAAGTTCTTGGCACGCAGACTTACTAGGAAGGCATTTTATGCTAGACGAAATAAGGATTTGTTTTTGAAAAACTGAAAAATATTTGCTAGGCAGGGGTGGGTGTTTATTGTACCTTCATAGTACTTAGCTAACTTGTAACTATGACAAAGCTCTTGGCTTTAAAACATACTATCTTTCTCATCTTCAGTCACTGATATGCAAGGCTATTCCCAAGGAGGTCATCTCACCCCTTCCAGCTTCCAGCAAGCTTTACATTAGCATTTCAGGTGTTGGTTTTTAAAACCAAATGAGATATATTAGAAGAGTACACTTCATTAGGATTGATGGGATCTTATTTCAGTCTCCTCGAGCCAGAAAGAAGTGCATTATTTATTGATCTCCTACCCACATTCTTCCACCGTACTATTACTGAATAAATTTTGATATATGCAGAATGACCCATAGCGCCAAATGTCATCTCAGACCCAATAGAATGCTAATTCCTGTTACTCAGATGGCCTCTTTCTCATCCCAGAAATGTAATGCATGTGTTGCTTCTTATAGGATTTCAATAAAATATTGATGTGCTAATACTTTATCCACTTACAGGATATGAGGCCAAGGGTTCAAGAAGGAGTGAAGTCTATTCAAAGCTTATCATAAAAGGATACTGAAAATACAGCCGCTCTGGATGGAAGGAAGAGCACACCGTGCTCACCCTGCCCTGCACTTCATCAGACAAGGTTTGCACCATATTCCAATTCTAAAGGGGGTTCTCTGAAGTGGGATTTTGTAATAAATGTTGCAATATTAAGTTATTTTAATGAAAATCTTTTATGTTTCAATATTTATGTAATTCTTTCAGTACCTTATATTTTCTGGCATTTAGGAAAGGCTAAAATGGGCTTTAGATATCAGTTGCTAATAACTGATTCACCTTTTTGATGAGAAAAATCCTTAATTAGAGAGATTCACAGTTCCTCTATTTAAATATCTGTGCACAATATTATCTGAATATTGCGAGTTTTTATAAAAAAACAACAAAAAGATTCTGAAATTGAAAATTTAGTATTTGAAATAAGGCGGACACATATCTAAGGAAACTATTAACAAATAAAACATCCATCTGACAATGAATCCCGATTTTCTTCTGTGTGGCTTTGGAGTAATAATTCAAATAATTTTTATTGTCTCTGATTTTTGTTGTTGTTTGTATTGTGCTTTATTCTGTTTTTCTCCATGTTGCTTTAGATAAAGTTTTGCTTCCTTTCATAACAGATAAGCAAATTTCTTTCACTTTGCTGTAGAAAATAAATGTTGCCTCAGGAAGTCTTAGCTTTTCTTTTATATGCAGTGGGTCAACGTACAGCCTTGAGCATGTCACATCATCATCAATTGTTTCCCACACAGAGTGGCTCCTTCCAATAGATTCTGCAAATTCTGGCATCCTGCTCCTGCTTGTTAATGGTGAGGCTGCACATCTTGGACTCTGTCCCTAGCCTGTGCACTTTAAATCACTCTCACTGATGAAATTCTACCTGTTAGTTACATTCTTAATTCCAACTCTTGCTTTTTGCTTTTTTATGGGTAAGAACAATAAAATATTTCTGTTCACATGTGCATATGCACCTTCATGTTTTTGAGGCTATATGCATGTGTACAAGTGTCACAGGTGATTTTTCTAAGGTATGAGTAGCTGACCAGAAGCTGGAAAGCTAGTTCCTGTTCACACCTTGCTTGGTCACCAGACAACCTAACCTGAGTCTGGAAGGGTCTTTACCATCTGTGCACTGAGGTAGCTTCAGTTTAAGGTTCAACAAGTACAATATTGAGAGTACTAGTTTTCTAGGGAGATCTCAGTCCAGATAGGATGGGGGCAGGAGAGGCAAGGAGAAGTCCCATGTATGGAAGCAAGAGGCTGACACCTGAAGTTTTCTTAGTTTTTCTTCATCATATGAATTATGATGAGGTCTCTCACTTGAACTTGGAGCTTATGAGTTTGTCCTGGCTAGCTAGCCAGACTAATCTGGATATCCCTAGTCTCTGTTTCCCAGGGGCTAAGATAATAGATAAGCTGTTATGATATTTTACTGGGTGTGGAGCATCTGGACTTTTGTCCCCATATTTATATAGCAAGTATTTATACTCTATTCTATCAAGCAGAAATGCTGAATGTTTATTATTATAGCAGGAAACAAGTTTTTCACTTAGTGAAGGAGCAGAAAATAAAACCATATTCTTTCCCTGTTCCTTAGCATCTCTTTTCTAATAAAAACCAAACCCTTCATCAGTAATGATGACTGTAGATCCTGCTGCTTAATCACTTCATGATTACTTTTATGTAAACTACTCTTTCTCAGTAGTCATTTTCATTTGATTTCTATCTCACATCTGAGGAAAATAAAAGAGGATCTTGGTATATAACTCTGTCCTTACAACACTTGCTGCACAAACATGAGCATCTCTGTTGTGCTTGAAGACTAGTGTCCACATATAAGCCACGCATGGCAACTCCCATCTATAACTACAGAATTGTGAGTGAGGCAGACCAGAAAGACATGGGGATTAGCGAACACAGTATGGATAAGATACTGTTTCATAGTCTGATTACAACCTCTGTTCACTGAGAAGCAAGAATTATACAATTGCTCTTTGATGTGAAGACTTTTAGCATAGATAAATATGTAGATAATCTATATTAAATTAACCATGGTCCAGGCCTTAAGTTCACATAAATGACCTTAAGTAGGGCTTTGCTGCATTTCTAAGATATCATCTGAAAATATCAAACAAAACTGTTAAATACCTTATCTCCCTATATACCACTGATAATCAATAAGACACCCCACAGGAATGACATAGTGATAAGGAAGTAACTTCATGCTCAACTAAAATCCTACATAAGACCATTATACAAACAATGATCTTCAATAATTCACTGAAAAGACAATGCATTCATAGAGCTAGTCTGACTTTCACAGATTCTGTTTTGAGAAACCCACATACCCACTTTTAGCTACATCATACTTTCTTCTAAGCATCCCCTCCTAATAGTAGTTTTTACACTTGCAGTAAACTATCATTAATAAAATCTGAATTTCTTGTTCATAAGTTAGATATTGAATTTATTTTCTGCATTGAAACAATTCATTCCAGTTAAGCCTTACTGGAAGACCATAAAAATCCAAGGGCTATAAAGGGTGGGCAGTAAGTATGGAGCTGTCTCTGTGCCCTCACTGTAGACTGGCCATGGAGACAAGATGGACTACCCATATAGATGAAGTGGCAAACTCTAGATTCAGTCTAAAAAATAGTGTGGAGAAGCAAGAAATGAAGACATCTGACATTAACCTCTGGACTTCACATGTAACTGAAAACACTCACGCACATATATGCATATATATTCATCACACATGTATGAAATGTAATTGCATATGGTCAAAATATATTTCTTTTTGATATTCAGCCCATGGTCCTTATAAAACTATATCTTGAGCTATGATGTTGGTATTTTATTATCTCAAAAGAAAAATAATGTATTTAATCACCAAGAATATAGTCAAATAACACACATTTAAGTATTTAACTGTTCTTGAAGATCAGGGATTTGATTTTCAAGGACAAATTATTTTGAGAGAGAAAGGTTTCAGAATTTAAAAAGTCTATTTTTGCATATCAAAAGCAAAACTCCAAAAGCATCAAAGCTTAGGGCTTTTGACATTAAAAACAGAATTTTTTGAAACCAGCCTTTTTCTGTTGTTTACCAAGTAGAACAAGAGAAAAAAAAGTTAAAGACAAGGTGGGGAAATTATTAAGGAACTTGCTGTTGTGAGCTTCAGAAAACATGGCAGATGTTACCACTTTCACTAGCTGTGGGGAGCAATAAAACCCAGGACTACAGTTCCTTTAAAATAAAAAGCTGAGATAATACTACTTGTGACATGCTATTGATGCCTGAAGAAAAACAAATTGTGTAAAAAAAAAACCTTACATAGCATTCTGTTCTGGGTTCCATCCTTCAAACGGGAAAATAGAGATCCTTGGTTAAGGATTCTACAAGTTCTTATTGACTAGAACTTCCAGACCATGCAGAGTGAGAATATGGAAGATCACTAGAGAAATTACTTGGACTCTCTTTCATTCCCATGATCCAACTTGAATTTGAATTAGTATCCTTTCAAAGATCACTTAAATTTTTGGATGTATTAATTTAATAGATAACTGGTCATCATAATCCCAACTGAGAATGCAGGCAGATATCATCTCAAATTTAACACACACACACACACACACACACACACACACAGAGGGAGAGAGAGAGAGAGAGAGAGAGAGAGAGAGAGAGAGAGAGAGAGAGAGAGAGAGAGAGAGAGAGAGAGAGACTTTTAGAATGCTGTTACTTAAAATATTGACATGATATTTTAAGTAGCAGATAATTACAAGGCAACTTAAATTATAGAAAACTGAGCTTTTGGTTTGACAATGAGTTGCAATTCCAAGCCTTCAGCAAAAGATAGGACAGGATTTGAGAGAGATATGCCAGGCTGAGTCATTCTGTATCCAAAGGATTTATAAACACCATAGCAAGAAGAGAGGGGAATTCTGAAGGAAAAAGATAAAGTCCCACCTTGCAAAACAAGGTATCTACTCTGAAAAGGGGGGGGGGGGGGAATCTTCTATTGTGAATAAGTAAGATCAATCAATATCTGATTTATGCTCTGGGGCAAAGGTATAGGAGTTTGGTGTATGTGACCAGGGCATTGGACAGGAAACACTTATTTTCTGGATAGGAAAATAGGTTTTGACTCTCATGTGACCTGTATTGTATGACAGAATGGTGATGCGGTGGATAATCAGGTCAGGCTGGCTTTGCTGTGTGCCTCTAGCTTCCTTTCCTTTCCTTTCCTTTCCTTTCCTTTCCTTTCCTTTCCTTTCCTTTCCTTTCCTTTCCTTTCCTTTCCTTTCCTTTCCTTTCCTTTCCTTTCCTTTCTTTTTCTTCTCTTCCTTTTCTTTCTTTTTTTAAGCACAGAATAGAATTTATTCAGGGCATAGGGAGAGAAATTAAGAGGGTAGTAGAGGCAGAGAAAGGAAGAGAGGAGATTGTAGAGAAGTAGAGGCCATCCATGACTGTGTGTGTGTGTGTGTGTGTGAGTGTGAGTGTTTGTGTGAGTGTGTGTGTGTGTGTGTGTGTGTTTGGGGGGTTGCATGGGGAGAGAGGGGGAATGAAGCAAGAGAGAGAAGAAAGAGTAACAGCTTTCTTGTTACCTCCTCTGCACAGGGCTTCTGTTCTTCAAGTGCATGGCTTTTTAAACAACAAGCTGTGCCATAATATTTAGCAGACTGGGAATATGCTTTGGTTTTATGATGAAATTGGAGATTAAAGACGCTAAAGATTATTTAAAGATGATTAAAGATTAATCGACCAACTTGAAGTCTCAAAACATGTGAACTTTAATACAAGGGCTATATGTCATATGCTGTTTTTATATTTTTACTACTGTAAAATATGGTATATTTTTTTCCAACATTTCTGATAGTTACTATTCAGTTGATAAAATGCAGCCTCTGCTCCTTGAAGAAAAGAGTGAGGTTTGAACACCACGTGCAATGCTGGTTAGCAGAACGATGTAGGTATCTGACAATTTTCTCTTGGCTACTTTTCTTGGCTGTTTGTGTTTGGATTTTGCTTCCCTTATTGCTTCTTTCTCAGAGTGCTTCCCAATCTGCATCAAAGTCTGTCTGTTTTTTGATGATCTCCTGTTCCTCTGGCCAAGAAAATATAAAGTCCTTAAAACAAGAACTCTCTTTTGTATACTTTTACTGCCTTGTTCAATCATCTTATCAACCAAACATAATTCTGGAAATCATTCACTGTAAAGAGATAGGGATTCCCATTAGGAATGAAGGTTGACTTACTTACAAGTTTTTAGCTACTCCTTAGTGTGAGTCATTAATGTAATTGTCCAGCATGTGAAACAGCTTATAATGGCATACAGAGAAGAACCATATCCTATCTTTGAAGTACATCATAGTAATTGGCTCAACATGTTAAAAAAATCTAGATTCTCCCATCATATTACCAAGGACACATTTTAATAGACCCAGAGAACAACCTCCTATTCAGTTGTCATTTCCTAAGTTCCTTTAATGTCCTGGTCAAGTTGTCATTGTAGTGCACCTTAAGATCTGTTGCTCAGATTCATTATTTATGTATGATTTCAAGCCCAGTCTAAACTATCTTTCTCTTATGGCCGATAAGGTTATAAATATCAAAGAACATTTGGGTAATCTAAATGCCCAGGGCAGTAACACCTTAAAGTATCTTTAAGAACTTTGAATAACAAAAATATTTTATCTCTTATTTTCTGCATTCAAGTGCTGCTTTTCATTTGAAAAATTGTGTGCAAGGAAAAATTTGTATGTGTTCTAACATTTCCCCTGACTATTATTTGCTGCTTTGTATAAATTATTTGCCTCAAAATGCATGCATCCTCTTTAGAGAAATACCTGTTTCATATGTATACATTGCAAATATGTAACAGAATGTTTTGAAGAAAAATTTTAGTGCACAAAATTGCAATTATATTTTCACCTGAAGTTTCATACATTTAAGAGGTGAACTCATAAGTTTATTGTTTCCATTGAGTTATAGGCTTTCAGGTTCAAGAAAGGCATATTTGTATACATTGATACTGTATTTTAAAACAGCATATGTTAAAATAAAATTCATTTTTCATAGGTAGGCTCTTTTTGTGAACTATCATCAGCACTTATTTAAGATTTAGCTTTTAGTATAAAAAAGTAAAAGGTTAGCAATATTAGCAATATTGATTTAATAAATAAAAAAAACCTCAAACATTATAGAAACTCATGCTCATTATAGGAAAAAACTTTCCACTGATTATTTTGATGGCATTGTTCTATATTATTTACAACAAAAGACCTGGGAAATATTCCTGTGAATTTCTTTTTTCCTTCAAAATATTTATCTTAGGGTCACTGGAAATTGACTCTGCTATTTGACCCCTGTCCCTATGTCAAGAGATGCCAGGGGCAGATTGGAGTAGTAATAAGGCCTGTGGTCTTCCATCTGGTCTTAAAAGGATGTACAGCAATAAGCCCTGAACTCTAGGTCTCCCATGTATCACATGTCCCTGCTGAATCTAATTTAACTGATATTTAGTTTCCCAGAAAAGGAGAAAGATGTAATTATAATATCAATGTACCCACAGAAACATATGGCACAGTGGAACCCAACATAGATGGTCTATTTTCTGTTGGCATCATATTAAACCATGTATAATTTCTTTATACAGCAGATTTTTGATACCAGCTATCCTCTGACATTGCCCAAGTATACTCCTCAGACCTCATATGACCATGTATCTTTTAGATTCATATATGCAAATGTGCTAAGATTCTGTCTGTCTATTTTAAACTCCATTTTGAAGTCCATTTAGAATAACACAAATCCTTGTGCTCTGTTCCTTTGAAAGTTTGCATTCATCTGTCACTGATATTCATATAACATGCAAAGGCAAATGGCAGATTAAAAAATGGTGTGGAGTTTGCACAGAACATGTCATATGAATAAGTATCTTAGAGAAATCAAGCTAAATAATTTCAATGACCTCAATATTACATACAATTCAAAAGACTTGCCAGACTTTAAAGAAAAACTATTAGATATGGAATATCTTTAAATGATGTTGAAAGAATAATTGTTAATAATGTGATTCCTTATACATGTGTCAATATCTAATTATGCATAATCAGTGTGGGAGTCAGAAGTTGGTATTGAGTTTTCCACAGTTGTTCTGTATCTTATTGTTGAGCTAGTCACCCTCAAGGAGTCTAAAACTCAACAGTTTTTCTAGATTGGCCTGCTAACAAGATGCACCTGCATCTGCCTCCACGATGCTGACATTATACACACAGGATACCCTGCCCAGCTTTTAGTTGTTTTCCAGGAATGCAACCAAGTTTGTCATGCTGACATAACACTAGTACTTTAGCATCTAATCTATTTTCCTATCCCCATGAGCTAGTTATTTGTTTGCAAGCACATAGCATCTTTAAAACCTTAAGATCAACAGGAGAGTTCTACCTAGTACTGGGCAATAGATGTGACAGACTTGAGACCTTTCCATGTGATTTAATTCCTCTTGGAATGCATTGTATTAAAAGTATTTTATAACATCCAAGAGATGTGAATTACCAAATGGTTTGTCGGACACACATTTAATTAACTGAACTAATAATGAACAGTGACATAATAGAGGCTATACAATTCATTTACTATATAATAATATGCTCCTTAACACTTAAGAAAAGTGGCCAGTAATTATCAATGTATCATTGTGCATTGTGGGAACATTAATTGGATCAAATTAATGTGGTGTTACTTTTAACGTAGGCAGACATTAATGAGTGCTTCATCACTTAAAAATGTCACTGTGACATGTTATCAAAATACCAAAAGCTTCACTTCATGTTTAGCATGAAAAGGTTCATTAAATACTCGTGGTAATGAGAACTTTTGTTTTCTTTTTTTATTAGTGTGGTAAAGATCATTATTATACAGTATTTTAAAATTTATGTTACAATGGTATCTTAAAAGTTGCATTTCTGAGGAATAATACTACACTGAAATCTATGGGAATTCTTTTTCACCTTCTAATTTTAGCCAGTGGATCAGTTCATTTCTATTAAGAAACAGAAATATGACTTCATATTAATGATGGAATCAAAACAGATGGAGCTATCTAATGGTTCAGGCAGGAAATGAGAGGAGAAATTATAGCTTCTTACACTTATATTCACCACTGATTCAGTCAATGACCTTGGGCAAATTACTTAAGCTGCCAGGTCAAATTCTCTAAGTGCACATCTTTTTTTTCCTTTTTATTCTTAATGCCCAGAGCTCATATTAACAGAAAGGAAACTCTAGAGACATAGGAAAAGGAAATGATATAATCTAGACATGAGAAAAAAGCCCTTGGCATGAAACAGATTAAGTGGCTTACCCAAAGTTTCACAGTCAGTGTGTGGACTGAGATTCAAATTCAACTTTGTGACGCACTGAGCTGCAATTTTCAGTCTCTGAGGTCAGGAATACAGATACATTGAATATAAGTTACAGTAATGAGAAATTTGACCAACAAACTATAGATATGAATATGTAATATAGTTTCTGTTTTCTAGTAATAAAGAGTAATGATGTTTATGTTTTAAAATTTGTAATATAATTGTATTTTGTCTATGTGTATATATGCTCATATCACAAGTATGCAGAAATGTGTGGAGGTCAGAAGTGGGTATGAGGTACCTGGACCTGTAGTTACAGGTGGTTATGAATTCAAATAGATCCCAAGATGTGATCCTCAGTCCTATGCAAGAGCCATAAGCTCTCTTCACTGAAGAAACATTTCTTCAACCACAAAATTTCCATTCTTAAAATAGTTCCAGTCTTAAAATAGATTCATGTTTATTTAAGGAAGACTTTACCATTCTGATTCTCAGGTTACTAGACCTGACTAAACATTCACTAAAGCTTGTTCTTCCATAACACCATGGCTTTCCACATCTGTTTCATGATTTTGCTGTCCAACACAGAAAGTACACATATAGCACTTTAGAACCCAGTAATATAGCATTTAGAGTACAAAAAGATGAAAGCCAAGATCTCTTTAAAACAGGAACACTTAGTATTGTGAAATATGCTGAAAGAAGAGAAAGACATGTATACCATGGTCATGTCGAGACCATGATTTTAATGCCCAAACTCAGTATATTTCTAGGATGGTAATTCTAATTGATCTTATTTGAATCTATCATTAATATACATCAATCCAAATGGAACTTTTATCCAATTAGCCATATATTTTATTCTTGGAGCCTGGGCCAATTCTCTGTCCTTATTGTTTTTTCTTTTATGTCCAGCAAATTGGGATGTGTTATACTCCACTTGTAGACAAGCATTGACAATAAATCTGAAAGTCGTAAGCAAACATAGTATGCTGACTTAGGGTTACCACTGCTGTGATGAAACAACATCACCAAAGCAACTTAGGAGGGATAAAATATATTTGGCTCACACTTTCTAAGTCACAGAGCAGTAAGAGTAGTCACAGCAAGAACTCAAACCAGGCAGAAACTTAGCAGCAGGAGATGATGCAGAGATCATGAAATATTGTTGCTTGCTGCCTTGCTCCTAATGGCTTGCTCAGCCTGCTTTCTTCCAGAAACTAGTATACCAACCCAGGGCTGGACCCACCCAGCATGATTTGGGTCCTCACCCATCAAACATTAACTACAAAAATGCTCTACAAGGCTGCCTACAGCATGATCTAATTTACACATTTTCTCAATTACAGATCCATCTTTTCTGATGATACTAGTTTGACATAAACTGAGTGAATGCATGCCCCTAGACATCTCTATATGCATTCTGCTCTACTAGAACCATCAAACTTGACTTTCCATCTTCAAGAAGCCTACTTATTTTTAAGATAGCCATTACTGGTTGTCTCCTTTTCTTATAAACAATTGGCAAATGCCCACAATTAGACTGATTCCAAGTTTTAGAATTATGAGTCTTGTTCAATTTTTCTTTAGAGACAGTTTGATTGTTTTAAACTTCACAGAGAAAATGTTCTGAATAAAATTAAAGAAAAAAATTATCTGTCTATTTTAATAAGTTTGAGAGTGAACTCAGTTTTGTTTGAACAAAACACAGGAGATTCTACAATTAGTGTGGAGGTTGTGTGGATAGAAGTCAGTGGACAGGCATCTGTGGATTGGCATTGATGCTGAGAGTACTGAGGCTTCAACTTGCACAGAAACCCTCAAGGACCCTCTATTATAGAAACCCTCTTCCTTGGTGATCCTATTTTATAATGATGCCTTTCAAGCCCTTTCAAAACCTCTTTCTGAAAACTACAAAACTGGAAAAAGGCCAAGAGATTTACATCTTAAGGGGTAAAGAAAGAATTTACAATTACCAAGTATTCTGAAGTAAATGCTTGAGGAAAGGGGAGGTCAGAGGCCTGTGGTCAGGCCGAAAACTGTCTGAAGTCACTGAAGCCCAGGAGAAGTTAAGGCCGTCTGGGTCAATATTTTAGGGTTTTTATAGCCAGGCAAACACTGTAAATTGTATTTTATATCTGTGCTGCATAAGATATGCTGCATGTGTGGTGCTATTATGGCTCTAATAACATGCGGTTTTTCTTTTCGTTTTCATTTCGCCTAATTATAGATATACCAGAGATTCAAAAGATGGTAGAATCTTCAAATTTGCTTTATTTGCTTTAGTTCTCTCCTTGAACAATGATGAATCCCTTTCTTATTTCCCTTGTACCCCCTCATTTTTGTTCCCTCATTGTATTCTGTAGTGTTTGTCTTTACTGACTTATGCTAAGGAGATCCAAAGTACCTTTGTCTGAGCAAAGCCTATTTGCAGTTCTACCTGGATGCTCAGGGAAATTCTTAGCTCACACTAAGTTAAAAAAAATTTAAAGAAAAATAAATCTCTCCCATGCTAATGTGGATCCTCACACACAGCATGAATATAACCTGCACTTTGCATATACACAGGTACATGATAGGCTCGACATGTAGAGTACTGAGTGGTAAAGCCTATCCTGTCACATATATAAACATTTATACCATTTCAGAAGGGAAGGGGTTGGGATGTTAAGAAATATTTGTGATTCTATTTATTGTTGAAATTATATTAACCACTTTTGTTCAGGAAGAGGAAAGAAATGAAATATCTATTATGAGTCCTTATTTTGCATCGTAAGTTGAGAATGGCTTATAGATTTATCACTATTTATTTATATTTTTTGTTTAAGCCTGATTAAGGAGGAACACACGGACAGATATTTTGTGGAAGTGTAATGCCCAAATCTTGGGGACTCATAGACCACAAGAGACCATCAGGAGTCCAACTCGCATGCAAAAGCAAAGAGTATTCACCCTTGAACTTGGACCTTCCAATCTCTCTAATGCAGTGAATGGGTATCAAAGGCCCTGAGATGGTAAAGCGTTTTTTATTCTTCATGGTTTCAGCTGGGTGAGGGGCTTTTCAACTTGGCCATTACATGGTTGGTTAACATTTGAGGAATTGCAGCTTGGAATTACATTATTGGTATTGTGTACTAAGGATTTCAGCTTGGTATCTACAATTGTGGCTAACTTCAGCCATCTATTTTGAGACATCTAGAACATTAGCTGTTTTCCTCATAAGAGCTGACTGACTGTCACTAAAGGTGGAGTAGCTGTTATCAGGAAAGTTGTGGCTGTTGCTCGGGGTGTCTTGGTTCCTGGAACAAGTTTTGGTTTTTCCAGTTCCTGAATTCAGCCTGAGAACAAGCTCAACATAAAAAGGAGTCTGAATACAAAATTGAGCTTATAATGTTAGTCTGAGTGCTTCAGAAGGTCCTGTAATATAATATAGAAAAATAAAAGTTAAAAGAACAAAAGAGAGTATCAAACTGTGCCTTTTATTTCAGGAAGTAGACAAACACCCCTGAAGGTAATAATAGTAAAGAAAATATAATAAACACAGAAAAGGATAAAGAGGTATAGGATCAAATAAAGACAACTTCAAAAATTAAGAAAGACATAACATCTATCCAATATTACCCATTATAATTTCAAAAATTAAACTGAGATTTTTATAAATGAAAACAAAAATTTTGAAAATGTCATTAAGAAGTTGAAAAACAGCATTATAATAATAATTACATAAGTAGTGGATAAAGTGCTTAAAATTAAAAACAATAAAATGACAGGCTTAAAGGTAAACATTCTAGTTTTTTCAAACCATTTTATTTCTATGTTCTAAATAAATGAATATATGAAAAATATGGAAATTTTGTCAATTAATTTTATGAAGCCAGCATAGTTTATAATTGCATCAGTTGTGGAGAAATAGGCATTTAATGAAATTCAAATGTCATATCTAATAAGAGATCCAAATAAAACAAGAACAAATAGTATGTTCTTTAAATATCTTAAGAAATACTTAATAAAATCAAATTACAAATATCAGTTTTAGAAAGACACTAGCATAATTAAGTTAAAACAGTAATGGCTTTACCATCATTATCATTAGTAAATTTTAGAGAAATGTTAATAAATTCTTAAGATAAAGAAAATAAGTAACTGGAAGAAATATTACAAAAGACAGATAAAGTTATCTTCCTTTGCTATTGATATATTTTATAATTTGAAACTGCCAACTATAACTTTAGAAATACTGTAATTAATTGAGGATTATTTTGTCATCTATATGTAATATTTCTTTTCTAAACCATAGCAAACAAAACCAAAAGAGAACAATCCAGATATGTAAAATAATTCCTCCCCCAAATTAAGACCAATAATTGTTTCTAGTGCATGAAAATAATCTTTTTAAAGGGGGCCAATTTTTTATATACAAATTATAACACATATTGAAACTTTTATATTAGTTTTCTCTTGCTATGACAAAACACCTGATCTAAGATTACCATTTTTGGTAGAAAAAATGTGCCCAAGGGAAGACATCCCAGAGGAGTTGTGTACCACAAACTGGTGTTAATGAGGAAAAGGAGGAAGGAAACACAATATTGGTTTAAAGAGAAGTAGGAGGATCTGGGAATAATTGGGAAATGTCAAGAGTATTACCAAAACACTTTGCATAAAATTTTTATTATATATTTTTATTATTTAAAACAAAATTTAAATTTAAATATATATATTTTTTATCAAGTCTTTGTCTCCTCCAAATTCTTGAAATTTGTAAATTAAGTATTCTTTTAAAAATAGTATTTGATATATGTTGGGAGCCTCATATCAGCTGGTGTATGCTGTCTGGTTGATGGCTCAGTGTCTGAGAGATCCCCGCAGAGGGTACTTCCAAGCAAGTTGAGACCACTGGTTTTCCTATGGGGTCACCCTTATCTTCAGCTTCTTTCAGATTTTCCCTAATTCAATCACAACAGTCACTAGCTTCTGTCCATTCTCTGGGTGTAAATGTCTGTATCTGACTCTCAGCTGTTTCTTGGGCCTTTTGGAGGGCAGTCATGATCGGTCCCTGTTTATAAGCACACCATAGCCTCAGTAATAGTGTCAGGCCTTGGGGCTTCTCCCTGAGCTAGATTTCAATCTGGGCCTGCCGGACTCAGTCAGAGAAGATGCATCTAATCCTTGAGATACTTGTATCCCCAGGGAGAGGAGATATCTGGTTTGGTAGGGGTAAAGTGGGGACATCCTCTTGGAGGGGAGATGGAGAAGGTGTGGGATGTAGAACAGTCAGAGGGTGAACTGGGAGGGGATAAAGTCTGGACTGTATAAAAATATTACATGATGATGATGATGATGATGATGATAATGATAATGATAATAATAATAATAATAATAAAGTAGTAGTAGTAGCAGCAGCAGTAGAAGTAGTAGTATTGGAGACTCTCTGGGCCATGTCAGTCACACTAACTGAAAAAAACTACATAAGGAAGAAAAACATGATGGTTCATTGTACTAGAGACTTCTAAGGTTGTTTACCTCTCTTTGTGATACTGTGGTGACATGGTGGAGAACTTCTGTGAGAGAATAATCGGTTCACATTGCAGATGGCTATAATCTAAAAGAGAGTAGAAGGGCTTGGATTTCCAATATCTTTTCTTTTTTTTATTTGAGAATTCTTTGTTTAGCTCTGTACCCCATTTTTAATAGGGTATTTGGTTCTCTGCACTCTAACTTCTTGAATTCTTTGTGTATATTGTATATTAGTCCTCTACCAGATGGAGGATTGGTAAAGATCTTTTCCCAATCTTCACTGCTATTTTGTCCTATGGACAGTGTCCTTTGCTTACAGAAATTTGCAATTTTTTTAAAGTTTTTTTTATTCGATATATTTTTTATTTACATTTCAAATGATTTCCCCTTTTCTAGCCCCCCACTCCCCGAAAGTCCAGTAAGCCCCCTTCTCTCCCCCTGTCCTCCCACCCACCCCTTTTCTTGCTGGTCAAAGGAAAAATACAACAAGAAGAACTCTCAATCCTGAACATCTCTGCTCCAAATGCAAGGGCACCCTCATAAGTAAAAGAAACTTTTTTAAAGCTCAAAGCACACATTGTACCTAACACAATAATTGTGGGTAACTTCAACACTGCACTTTCCTCAATGGACCGATCAGGAAAACAGAAACTAAACAGGGACACAATGAAACTAATTGAAGCTTTGGACCAATTAGATTTAACAGATATATATATATAGAACATTCTATCCTAAGGCAAAAGAATATACCTTTTTCTCAGCACCTCATGGTACCTTCTCCAAAATCGACCATATAATTGGTCACAAGACAGACCTCAACAAATATAAGAAAATCGAACCAATATCTTTTCAATGGAACGCCTGCAATCATCTTCCAGTGTGCTTCACCTTCAATGCTTCTCCACTTGCTGGTAGCCCTACAGGTGGAAACCAATGTTTAACATTTGGGCCTTCCCAGATATTTATGATCCACACCATAACAACTGTGGCGAGCCCCTGACCAGCAGGGGAAGAAGACCACCGACATGGATCCTTCTCTGATCACACTTTATTGGAGCGCCGCTTGGTTGAGGGAGAGCTGGAAGCAAGGGGCGAGGGAGGAGGCAAGGGAGCGGCTTATATTGGCAGGGCAGGATGTTTCTACTATGGATAAGCTAGTCAAGCTGGGATAGGTTGATTGTTGTTGCTGGGCAGACTCATGTTGGGACATGGTCCAAAATGAGCTGTTTACCACACTCTTCGGCGCCATCTTGTAATGGCGAATGGTGTGGCCCCCACAAACAACTTTATTTTGTAATTCTGGTATGTTGATAGCTATAGTTTTCCTTCATCTGTCTTGTATTGTCTGCATCATTCTTAATTTATAGTGGGAGCATTCAGTATAGAACTATTAATAGAATTTGATCTCATTTTCTCCTTGACTAAGAAGTGGCTTTACCCAAACCAGTATGTGTTACAGAGGTAGAAACTCGGCTCCTGGTTTTATACTATTAGTAAGTTAAAGAAGGAAAGAATAAGTTTGGTATAAAGAAACAGTGGCATCTCAGAACTATCACTGTGGGTCACACTGCTCCACTCCCATACAGTCATTCATTTCCAAGATGGTTTCTAAACCTTCTGAAAGTACCAAGATGGCAAGAAAAAAATGAGCTCTATAATATAATTGGTTACTCCTAAAAACCCAGAAAAACTATTTGGAGAAGGCCATGCCAGGAATAAATGGTCAACCTGTATTTCCCTTTGTTATTTTATAAAACTCCTTGTGAATGAAGCTTTCATTAGTTGTCACCCTTGTTGGAGTTGAATTTTGGGTGATGTAACTACCTCTGAATTATTTCTTTAGAAGTAACCACTAAATTATATTGCTGTAACTTCATAAATCACAGCAGTTCAACAAGTTCCACTTGTTAAAATCCTTACTTTGATCAGTGTTTGATCAGGAAATGTCTCTGGAAGGTTACATTGCTGTTGATCACACTGGCCTTCAGTCAACCACTTCAGTGATGGAATTTGACTACATCGTCTATTATAGTCATGTGTAATATAGTCCATTAGCTTACAGTTTTTCTGAGTTTGGCTGAATAATAAGTACACTGATATAGCTCACAACTTTATTTCATTAATCATAGTTAGCCTGCCCTGAAACAATTCTGCCTGTTAATATATTAGACCATTTTAGCCTTGGAAGCCTATTGATTTCAGAATATTTTATTGTTTATGAATATTATATTTGGTTAAGTAGTGATATCACTTGTCAAATATCCTGCATTAAATTAGACTTACTCTCTGTATATTGCATTAATTATCTTCCTTTGATATAGAACTATGGAATCATTAGTACCAGATGGACCTTTGCATATGTAATATATATTATTTAATTATGTAGCAAGAAGTTTCTAAATTTCATATTGAAAAATGCAGGAGGAAATAAGAATACAAGAGGAGTCATTATTGTTAATATAAAAATAAAACAGTGATAATTATTTGAAGATGATGGAACTAGGCTTTTAATAATATTGTTTTTCAATATTTTATTTTTTATATTTATAACTAAGTGTCTGCCACCTAAATAAAACATCTGAAAAAACAGATTGCTAATGAAGGAAAATAAGGCCACTAAAAATCCACTAAATTCTATAGTATGATGAAATGCATAGCAAACTGCTTCTGTTTGTGCAGTAACTTTAATACTAGTGCAAGGTGGTCCACAGGGGTCCACATGACAATGTGCCTTGTCTGTTTAGCTAGGATTGGTGAGTGCCTTCTCAACAAGAGACCTGCCTTAATAAATATGATGATATAAAATTAAGAAAGACACTTTGTGTCTTTCTTGGGCTTTGGTATTCTTGTGCATATAAGGACGTGCACATCTGCACACATATGTCTGTGAAAATGCTTACAAATGATGAGCACATTCCATTTAACATAAAGACGCAAAAAGAAGAAGAAAAAGAACAAAGAAAGAGAGTATTGGTATGGAACTATAGAAAAATCATCCCCACAGTTTAAAATAGAAGATTTAAAACGTCAATACCAAGTAGAGAGGCCTAAGTAAGAGAAGTGAGCTTTATGAAAGGAAGTTATGAAGATGATAAAAATCACAAAGGGATAATTGGAATAGAAAAGAAACTTCATAAGTTCTAAAAGTAAACAAAATGGTAAATATCTCCATAAAATAAAAGAATTAGAAATGTTGGCTAAAAAATAATATCATTATCAAGTTGAGACCTGACAAAATCATAGTATCAGTGATATGATCTCTCTCATTGCCTAGAAGATTAAGACTTGTGCATAGGTAGATGCCCAAGGTAAAACTCTGGTTCAGGTCATGCAAAAGCGACTCACAAACTGATATCACTTATAATCTAAGTAACATAGGCATGGACACTCAAGCATATTAAAGACACAAATTTTAAGACAGCAGGGATGATGGGCTAGATTCCAGCGGAGACACAATTGGGGATGTCCTGTTATTTCTAGAAAATTACTGACTTTAAAATAGATAAGACTGTAACTTTAGTGAAACAAAATAATTTGGTCTATTTATGAATTTAATAAGAGAGAAATTGCCAAGTTAGCATAAAAGCAGCAAATTCAGAGGAACTGACCAAAATGCCCTGGTATTAGGAGAATTTACCAGTAAATAAAAATTAAAGACGATTGCAGGGAATTTAAATGACATATACTAAATTTTACAAGACTATGACAAATATCAACATGAAATATTTTCAGAAGCTGACAAAATATTAAGTACAGAATGAACAAAAGTATTAAGGAATTATAGATATGTTACTAATAATATTCAGATCATAACACATCTCACACCTGGATTTTCATATTTCCAAAAACAGAAAATCCTCAGTGTTGCACAGGTTTCTTAAACTGCTTGAGTTAAATGCTAATATTAATTGAATTTACAACATTTCTGATAATATTAGTCATCAATCATTTGGAATCAAAATCTATACTTTGAAAGTAGAGGTGTGAATCCATACACTATATTATCTATAGAACATATCAATATTAGATCAAGTAAAGTGACTGAGATTATTGTCAAATAAAATCTGTAGATAAAAACTAGTAAGCATAAATGAAAGAGAAACATAAAACTGCTCTGTTGGCACAGATTAAGAGATAATAATAAAGATGTGAAAATAACAATTTCCAACATATATGAAATGGCTCTTTGAAAGCACTAATATTATATATAAGCATATCTTTGGAGCAAGAGAAGACAAGTCTAAACTTATATAAAAATAAATAGAAAAATAAATGCATGGCATTAAAAAGGTGAAGGTAAACATTGAATAGATGCTTTCTTGATCTCTATGCAAGCTGATTTCATAGAAAAAAGTGATGTGTTGGTTACATAATATTAATAAATCTGACTAAAGATTACTAAAACAGTCAGCTATGTATAAGAAAGATATTAGAACATATAACTGATTTAGTGTAATAGGTAAAATATTGCTGTTGAAACCCTTTGGTGAAATAGATCCAAATATTTATTCTCAAATACTAAAGATTTTCTAAATCTAGTAAGAAACAAATTTATCGGAAAAAATTTCAAACCATATCTAAGTAGGATTTGTTTTTCTAGAAATTTAACTCATATATAGTTCAATATTAGGAAATATAAAACAATTACATAAGGCTTTATGTTAATATAAATGTACTTATCTTCAAAGAAGGCATGAACATGATACTAGATCAATCTGAACATTGGGCATACAGTCTTTACATATAGGAAGAGTTAATGAAAAAATGCTGTCAATGAGTCCAGACTAAAGACTGTGATATTTAAATGTCTTTAAACATTTCTGTGAATTTAAAACTAAAATGCTATGTCAATATATCCTGCAGCCATTTTCAAACAACAAAGAAGCAAACACACATGACCAAAAGACATTGTTAATATAATAAGATATACTTTTTAAATAGATGAGTGAAAATTAAACATGTAAGCACATACTGTCATAAGATGAAAGAGGCATATAATCTACTTTTGAAGCATGTCTGAGTTCCAGGGAAAATATCCAGACTAGAACTTCTCATATGTGTCAGGAAAAAGGTCATTGATTCATAGCATTTTTGGATAGAAATATTTTTAATATATCTCAAGACCAGTGCTTGAGATTGCTAGAAAGATTTTCATAATTGATACAAATCATGGTCTAGAAGCCTCCAGAAAACTTAGTGAGCTTGATCTTTTAAGGATCGTTTTAAAAACATGTTAAACTGGTTTAATATACTCCAAGGGTAGGTAAGTTTAATTTTTTATTAGATATATACTTTATTTACATTTCAAATGATTTCCCCTTTCCTGGATCCCCTCTCCCTAAAAGTCCCATAAGCCCTCTTCCCTCTCCCTGTTCCCCAATCAACTCCTTTCCGCTTCCCTGTCCTGGTATTCCCCTACACTGCTGCACTGAGCTTTCTGGGACCAGGAGCCATGTGAGTTTAAATTAAGGAATTTTTTCATTTTGCTTTTTGTCTTAAACAAGTTACCGTTTACAAGATAACTAATAATATAAGACATGACACAAATAATTATTTCAGGGTTCAATTCTGTTCATATACTATAAAGTCACAAACAAGATAACTTTACTTTGAATTACATGATTCACCAGTGTTACCCTGGTTTCCATGTTCAATAATTTGTCTATTTAAAGAGATTTGAAAGTGTCTGTGAAGCAAAATGCCTCTCTCCTTAATAATTGCTTTTATTTATGAGTATGTGTGCTTTAGTGTGAGTATGTGTGTGTGAATGTGTGTGTGTGTGTGTGAATGTGTGTGTGTGAGTGTGTGTGTGTGAATGTGTGTGTGTGTGTTTGTGAATGTGTGTGTGTGTGTGTGCAAGCACATGTGTAGACTATGTGTCACACTTGTGCAGATACCAGGGGTTGGAGGAAGAGAATAACTGATCTCCTGCACTTGGAGTTCAATCCTCTTATAAACTGCCTGATGTAGATTCTGGTAACCAGTCTCTGGTGCCCTTCACTTGATGTTCCTCCACATTAAAATATCTCAAAATTGCAGTGAATTCAATGGAAAGTAGATTGTGTGCTTATAGAAAAAAAATTTTTCCTTTTTTAAAAATTTTCTATATTCTTTGTTTACATTCCAAATGCTTTCCCATTTCCTGGTTCCCCCATCCCCATTAATCCCATAAGCCCTCTTCTCTCCACCCATTCTCTAATCACCTCCCTCCTTTTTCTCTATCCTGGTACTCTCCTACAATGCTGCAACAAGCCTTTCCAGGACCAGGGCCCTCTCCTTCCTTCTTGGGAATAATTTGATATGTTAATTGTGTCTTGAGTATTCAGAGATTCTGGGCTAATAAATATCCACTTACCAGTGACTGCATTACCTGTGTATTCTTTTATGACTGGGTTACCTCACTTAGGATGCTATTTTCCAGTTCCAAAGATTTGACTAAAAATTTCATGAATTCATTGTTTTTAATTGCTAAGTAGTATTCCATTGTGTAATACCACATTTTCTGTATCCATTCCTCCACTGAGAGACATCTGGGTTCTTTACAGCTTCTGGCTATTATAAATAAGGCTGCTATGAACATAGTGGAGCATGTGTCCTTATTGCATGCCAGGGAATCCTCGGGGTATATGCCCAGGAGTGGTATAAGAAGGTCCTTGGGAAGTGCCATGCCCAGTTTTCTGAGAAACCAACATACTGAATTCCAGAGTGGTTGTACCATCTTGGAGGAGTATTATTCTTTCTCCACATCCTCTCCAACACCTGCTGTCTCTTGAGTTTTTAATCTTAGCCATTCTGACTGGTGTGAGGTGAAATCTAAGGGTTGATTTGATTTGCATTTCCCTAATCACTAATGATGCTTAACATTTTTTAAGGTGCTTCTCATCCATCCCAAGTTCTTCAGGTGAAAATTCTTTGTTTAGCTCTGTACCCCATTTTTATTACTTTTTATTGATATATTTTTATTTACATTTCAAATGATTTCCCCCTTTCTGGGTCCCCACTCCCCGCAAGTCCCATTAGCACTCTTCCCTCCCCCTGTTCCTCCATCTACCCCTTCCCACTTCCCTGTTCTGGAATTCCCCTATACTCTTGCACTGAGTCTTTCCAGAACCAGGGGCCACTCTTCCATTCTTTTTGGACATCATTTAATTTGTGGATTATGTCTTGGGTATTCAAAGTTTCTAGGCTAATATCCACTTATCATTGAGTGCATACCATGACTGATCTTTTGAGACTGGGTTGTCACGCTTAGTATGATGTTCTCAAGCTCCATCCATTTGTCTAAGAATTTCATGAATTCATTGTTTCTAATGGCTGAATAGTACTCCATTGTGTAAATATACCACATGTTTTGTATCCATTCCTCTGTTGAAGGACACCTGGGTTCTTTCCAGGTCCTGGCTACTACAAATAGGGCTGCTATGAACATAGTGGAGCATGTGTCCGTATTGCATGCTGAAGAATCCTCTGGGTATATGCCCAGGAGAGGTATAGCAGGGTCCTCAGGAAGAGTCATGCCCAGTTTTCTGAGGAACCGCCAGAATGATTTCCAAATTGGTTGCACCATCTTACAATCCCACCAGCAGTGGAGGAGTGTTCCTCTTTCTCCACATCCTCGCTAACACCTGCTGTCTCCTGAGTTTTTGACCTTAGCCATTCTGACTGGTGTGAGGTGAAATCTCAAGGTTGGTTTGATTTGCATTTCCCTAATGATTAATGATGTTGAACATTTCTTAAGGTGTTTCTCAGCCCTCCGAAGTTCTTCATGTGAAAATTGTTTGTTTAGCTCCATGCCCCACTTTTTAATGGGGTTATTTGGTTCTCTGGGTTCTACCTTCTTGAGTTCTTTGTATATATTAGATATTAGCCTTCTGTCAGATTTAGCGTTGGTAAAGATCCTTTCCCAATCTGTTGGTTGACGTTTTATCCTTTAGACAGTGTCCTTTGCCTTACAGAAACTTTGTAGTTTTATGAGGTCCCATTTGTCAATTCTTGATCTTAGAGCATAAGCTATTGGTGTTCTATTCAGGAACATTTCCCCTGTGTCCATGTCCTCCAGGGTCTTCCCCAGTTTCTTTTCTATTAGTTTCAGTGTGTCGGGTTTTATGTGGAGGTCCTTGATCCATTTGGAGTTGAGCTTAGTACAAGGAGATAAGAATGGATCAATTTACTTTCTTCTGCATGCTGACCTCCAATTGAACCAGCACCATTTGTTGAAAATACTATCTTTTTTCCACTGGATGCTTTCAGCTCCTTTGTCGAAGATCAAGTGACCATAGGTATGTTGGTTCATTTCTGGGTCTTCAATCCTATTCCATTGATCCGCTTGCCTGACATTGTACCGATACCATGCAGTTTTTAATACTATTGCTCTGTAGTACTGCTTGAATCTGGGATACTGATTCCCCCTGAAGTTCGTTTGCTGTTGAAAATAGTTTTAGCTATCCTGGATTTTTTTGTTATTCCAGATGAATTTGAAAAATGCTCTTTCTAACTCTATGAAGAACTGAGTTGGGATTTTGATGGGGATTGCATTGAATCTGTATATTGCTTTAGGCAAGATGGCCACTTTTAATATATTAATCCTGCCAATCCATGAGCATGGAAGGTTTTTCCATTTTTTGAAGTCTTCTTTGATTACTTTCTTCAGAGACCTGAAATTCTTGTCATACAGATCTTTCACTTGTTTGGTTAGAGTCACACCAAGATACATTATATTGTTTGTGGCTATTGTGAAGGGTGTCATTTCTTTAATTTCTTTCTCAGCCTGCTTAACCTTTGAGTATAGGAAGGCTACTGATTTGCTTGAGTTGATTTTATAACCAGCCACTTTGCTGCAGTTATCAGCTGTAGGAGTTCTCTGGTGGAATTCTTTGAATCATTTAAGTATACTATCATCTGCAAATAGTGATAGTTTGACTTCTTCCTTTCCCATTTGTATCCCTTTGACCTCCTTATGTTGCCTAATTGCTCTAGCTAGAACATCAAGTACTATATTGAAAAGATATGGAGAGAGGTGGCAGCCTTGTCTAGTCCCTGATCTTAGTGGGTTTGCTTCAAGTTTCTCTCTGTTTAGTTTGATGTTGGCTACCGGTTTGCTGTATATTGCTTTTACTATGTTTTGGTATGGGCCTTGAATTCCTGTTCTTTCCAAGAATTTTAGCATGGAAGGATGCTGAATTTTCTCAATAACTTTTTCAGCATCTAATGAAATGATCATGTGGTATTTTTTTTTGAGTTTGTTTATGTAGTGGATTGCATTGATGGATATCCATATATTGGTCCATCCCTGCACCCCTGGGATGAAGCCTACTTGATCATGCTGAATGATAATTTTGTTGTGTTCTTGGGTTCTGTTGGCAATAATTTTATTGAGTATTTTTGCATCAATATTCATTAGGTAATTGTTCTGAAGTTCTCTTTCTTTGTTGGATAATTGTGTGGTTTTGGTATCAGCGTAATTATGGCTTTATAGAATGAGTTGTGTAGTGTTCCTTCTGTTTCTATTTTGTGGAATAGTTTAAAGAGTATTGGTGTTAGGTCTTCTTTGAAGGTCTGATAAAATTCTACACTAAAACCATCTGGTCCTGTGCTTTATTTGGTTGGAAGACTTTCAATGACCACTTCTATTTCTTTAGGGTTTATAGGACTGTTTAGATGATCTACTTGATCCTGATTCAATTTTGGTATTTGGTATCTGTCTAGGAAATTGTCCATTTACTCCAGATTCTCCAGTTGTGTTGAGGATAGGAACTTGTGGTAAGATCTGATGATGTTTTTTTAATTTCCTCAGAATCTGTTGTTATTTCTCTTTTTTCATTTCTAATATTGTTAATTTGGATACTGTTTTTGTGCCCTCTTATTAGTCTGGCTAAAGCTTTATCTATCTTGTTGATCTTCTCAAAGAACCAGCTCCTGATTATGTTGATTCTTTTATGGTTCTCTTTGTTTCTACTTGATTGATTTTAGCCCTGATTTTGATAATTTCCTGTCTTCTACTCCTCCTGGGTGATTTTGCTTATTTTTGTTCCAGGGCTTTTAAGTGTGCAGTTAAGCTGCTAGTATATGCTCTCACCAGTTTCTTTTTTGGAGGTACTAAGGGCTATGAGTTTTCCCTTTAGCACTGCTTTTATTGTGTCCCATAAATTTGGGTATGTAGTACCTTCATTTTCATTAAATAATAGAAAGTCTTTGATTTCCTTCTTTCTTTATTCCTTGACCAAGTTATCTTTGAGTAGAGTATTTTTCAGCTCCCATGTGTATATGTGCTTTCTGTTGTCTTTATTTGTACTGAAGACCAATCTTACTCTATAGTTACCTGATAAGAGGCATGGGATTAGTTTGATCTTCTTATATCTGTTGAGATCAGTTTTTTGACCAATTATATGGTTGATTTTGGAGAAGGTACGATGAGATGCTAAGAAAAGGTATATTATTTTGCTTTAGGATGAAATGTTCTCTATACATATATGTCAAATCCAGTTGGTCCCAAACTTCTATTAGTTTCACTGTGTCACTGTTTAGTTTGTATTTTCTTGATTGGTCCATTGAGGAGGGTGGAGTGTTGAAGTCACCCACAATGATTGTGTTAGGTGCAATATGTGCTTTGAGATTTAGTAAAGTTTCTTTTACTTATGAGGGTGCCCTGGCATTTGGAGAATAGATGTTCAGAATTGAGAGTTCTTCTTGGTTGATTTTTCCTTTGACCAGTAAGAAGTGTCCTTCCGTGTTCCTTTTGATGACTTTAGGTTGAAAGTCAATTTTATCTGATATTAGAATGGCTACTACAGTTTGTTTCCTGAGACCATTTGTTTGTAAAATTGTTTTCCAGCCTTTTACTCAGTGTTTGTCTTTGACACTGAGGTGTATTTCCTGTATGCAGCAAAATGTAGGGTCTTGTTTATGTATCCAGTCTGTTATTCTATTTCTTTTTATTGGGGAATTGAATCCATTGATGTTAAGAGATATTAAGGAATTGTGATTATTACTTCCTGTTATTTTTTATATTATTTTTATGTTTGAGTGGTTATCTTCTTTTGGTGAAAGAATGTTACTATCTTGCTTTTTCCAGGATGTAGTTTCCCTCCTAGTATTGGAGTTTTCCACCTATTAATCTTTGTAGGGGTGGGTTTGTGGAAAGATATTGTGTAAATTTGGTTTTATCATGGAATATCTTGGTTTTTCCATCTATGGTAACTGAAAGTTTTGCTGGTTATATTAGTCTTGGCTTGGATTTGTGTTCTCTTAGAGTCTGCATGAGATCTGCCCAGTATCTTCTAACTTTCATGGTCTCTGGTCATGATGCTGTTATATGTTACTTGGCTGTTTTCTCTTACTGCCTTTAATGTTCTTTCTTTGTTTAGTACATTTGTGGTTTTGAATATTATGTGACAGGAGGTATTTCTGATCTGGTACAATCTGTTTGGAGTTCTGTAGGCTTTTTATATGTTCGTGGGCACCTCTCTCTTTAGGTTAGAGAAGTTTTCTTCCATAATTTTGTTGAAGATATTTACTGGCCCTTTTAGTTGGAAATCTTCACTCTTATCTATACCTATAATCCTTAGGTTTGGTCTTCTCATTGTGTCCCAGATTTCCTGGATGTTTCAGGTTATAAGCTTTTTGCATTTTGCATTTTCTTTGACTGTTGAGTCCATGGTTTCTATGGTATCTTTGGCATCTGAGATTCTTTCTTCTATCTCTTGTATTCTGTTGTTGATATTTGTATCTATGTCCCCTGATTTCTTCCCAAGGTTTTCTATCTCCAAAGTTGTCTCCCTTTTTGATTTCTTAGTTGTTTCTACTTCTGTTTTTAGATCCTGGATGGCTTTTCTTAGTTCCTTCACTTGTTTGTTTGTGTTTTCCTGTAATTCTTTAAGAGATTTTTGTGTTTTCTCTTTCATGACTTCTGCCTGTTGACCCAAGTTCTCCTGTATTTCTTTACATGATTTTTTGCATTTCCTCTATATTGGCTTCTATCTGTTGATACATATTCTCCTTAATTTCTTTAAATGATTTTTGTCTTTCCCTTGCAATGTCTTTTACCTTTTGATTCATTTTCTCCTCTATTTCAAGAGATTTATTTATGCCCTTCTTGTGTTCCTCTAACAGTATCATGACCAGCGATTTTAAATCCAAATCTTGTTTTTCTGGTGTGTTGGGATATCTAGGACTTGCTCTTGTCAATGAATTGGGTTCATATGCTGCTATATTGCCTTGATTTCTGTTAGTAACATTCCCATGTTTGCCTTTTGCCTTCTGGTTATCTCTGGCATTAGTTGGTCCTGTTGTCACTGTCTGGTGCTTGAACCTCCTGTAAACCTGTAAGGCTATTTTTGCTTCTCTGGATGACTGGGTTTCTCCTGGCAAAGACTGCTGATGGGCTTCCCTACTCTTGGGTGCCATTGGAGCCCTGATGTTCCTTGCCCCAAGCATGTTATACTCGGGGTTGTCACTGTGTACCTGGTGTTGCCTGTCCTGTCTGTCTGGGACTGAACATGGCAGCAGGGAGCCCCTCCAAGTGTGGATTCCTCAACAGGGCAAAAGACCCACAACAGGGCTGGCACATAGTTGACCCAGAGAGCTACCCAGGTCTTGGGCACAGGTAGAAGCCTGGTGGTCTGTGTCCCAAGTAATGTTAAGCTTGGGATATATCTCTGTACCTGGTGCTACCTGTCCTGTCCTTCTTGGAGCACCTCCAAGTGCAGATTACTCTGCTGAATGTGATTTAGGGAATTGTTTTCCAAATAAAAGGAAAAGTTTAAGTGAGATTATATTGTTACTTCATGATTTTTTTAAAAAAAAATCATGGCTCAGAGTTAACTTTACTTCCACCTCTCAATGAGTCAGTCTGAAACTGCCCAGGTCATATCATGACTGTTGGAAAGAGTTCGGTTCCCTGAAACTTTTGATGTTTGTTCTTGGCCAGCAGTGGTTCTTCAGGCACAGAAGCTAGTCCTCAGATTATTCATGGGCACAGAGGGTGCTCTGAGTCACAGAAGGTGTTAGGCACCACTTTCCTATACTAAAATCAAAAGGTTTTAGGTAGAAGCCAGGGCTATCCAGATACCTCAGCTGGAAAAGTGCTGGTCTTACAAGCATGAGAACTTCAGTATACGCTAGCTGATCCCATACAAACAAAGCTGGACTGGTGAAAAATATCACATGACACAATTGAGTCTCCAACGAAACCAGAAATGTCCACTACACACACACACACACACACACACACACCAGCAATACTGAAACATATCAGAACTCAAAACATGTCTTTTGCATATTTAGAATGGTTTTTCATAGTTTTAATTTCTGCTATGCTGTTTCCTTCCTTCTACCATCTTATTTCATCATTATTCTCTATGTAAATGTCCAAGATCTAATGAATAAGCTTACATTTAAACACCATACTTACCAGAATGAAGTGCCAATGAGGAAAAGCAATAAGTTATTCTAATGCTTACTGAAATTAAATACAAATAAAAATAAAAGAACAGAGGTCACACTTTTCACTAGTTTAAAAGGAGACAAGGGAAGTAGATGAATTATTCCTCATGCTGGGGAGAAGTGATTAAAAAGAATTTGTTTGTAAATTATTTCTCATATACACTGAGATTGAGTAGAGTTAATTAGAGAATTAATATCCTATACCACTAAGCTGATATTATGCAGCACTCTTTTCTGTCACGTTGTAAGGTAAACATGTCCATTGTCTCATGAGTCTGTGCATGGTTCCATCTTTATTATTTCATTTTGTTGAAAGAATGTAGGACTGAGAAGCTACAGATCCTGGTGGAGAGTACTGAGAAGATCTGGTTTAATTGTAATGGATTCACTCATTGTGTTTGTCTTGATTGACCCCTTTTTCTGATAGAAGTAGAAGTAGGAGACATGGATGAAACAGTAGAACAGTGAAGTTTCATATTCCAGAAAAGAGAAATAAATGATTAAAAGCAAACTTTCATTTAAAGCAATGGTTATCAGTCTTCTTAGTGCTGCAACCCTTTAATACAGTTCCGCATGGTCTAGTAAACCCATCCATAAAATTATTTTCCTTGCTATTTCATATCTGTAATTTTCTACTGTTATAAAATTATAATATATACATATAAATTTCCTCCCCATGAGCTTAGGCAATTCCAGTTGGAGGATCAGTTGATCTCCAAATAGGTTGTGACCCACTTGTTGAGAACCATTGATTTAAAATGAAAGTTGTATAATCTTTTCTAAGGCAGTGTCTACGTAGCTTGTGTTTGTATCTCTTTGTAGAATAACTTATTTTAAAGAATATGCAGCTACATTTATTTTGCTATATGTTTTACAGTATACTCACACTTTAGTTTTGAAAAAAGGAAATGAAAATTATAGAAATGAGTTACATTTAGGATTGAATTTTCAATGATGATAAAATTTGCCATGGTAGTTCAGTTACTTAGAAAAAATAGAAAAATTTTATCAGTACAATTATGAAATCAAATTGACTGAGTTCATCATATTAAACTTGGAATTTGCTCAAATGATAAAATAAAATAAAACTCTATATTTAATGGAAAGTAAAATAAAATACAGAACAAATTAAAATGAATGTAAATACATATGCTTGGGTTTCAGAATACTAAAATGAGTCTTTCTACTTTTTAATTACATCTTGAAGAACAGTGTAATCTCTTAATTCCCATGAGCTTCTCATTTGTCCTGGTAACTGGCATCCATGCCTCTAGCATGCTGTTCTTCATGTCAGGCACAAGGCAGACTGTGGAATTAGAGGCTTTTCAGAAGTAGAGCTCCAGCTCTTTAGCTGGTGATATATGAATCACATTGAATATCCCATCAAACATCACCCTTTGATGGGGTTAATCTATATGTTAATGCTTCCTCTGCTTTTTTGTGCATATCCCTGGCCTTTTCATTTGTTGAATATGTTGTATCCTTGAAGTATATTTTGTTCAAAATGAATTTGCAAGTCAGTGGAGAGTGCAGCATCCTCTCATGACAGGGAAATTACACTCTGTAAAGCTTCAATTTTTAATGATATATTCATATTAGGTTAAAAAGCTCATTTTCAAAGGGTTGTGATTGTAACAGAAAAATGTATAGAAATTGCAGGTAGATTTTAGAGGGATAGAAGGGGAAATGAGCAACATTGCCGAAAACTGATGCAGCAATAGAAATAAATCTTTCTTCCATTTAATTAATTTTTTCAAATGGATGTATAAGGGCTGCTTTATTTTAGCATTCAGAGATGTGAGCTGTACATCCAACTGACAGAAGCTATGTAAATAACATTTACCTCTAAAATAATGATACCTTTGAAATTGACTCATATCTATCCACAACTAATCAAACTTAAAAAGATGTTACTTAGGGATAAGGAGATAATATACATCTTTTAGAGCACTGGGAGGATCCTTCTCTATTAAGCGGGATGTGTTTGAACAAAGACTAAACTTTATTTATTTTTTCCTTCTTTTAAAACATAGCAAGTTAATAGAATTAGAGGGTCTTGTCCAAACTCTGGTCAGTGGAAGTCAAGAGTCATTGTTTCAGAGAACTATACACTCTACAATACTATGATGGAATTTAAACTGAACCTCATTTTGTCTAGTCACATTGTCTTGGCTGATCTAATTTGTTCACATGCCTCAGTTTTCTTATTTGCAAAAAGAAAGTAATGTGTATGCTTATATGTAAGTAGTAAGTTTTTAATAAGTAACATGAAGCATGTGAATGAATAAAATTCTTTCAACAATGAACAGTAAGCATTTTTATTGTTATGCTGTCAAATCCAAGTTTAACAGTGTACTGTTGGTTAGGTGTTGACAGTGCTGGGCAGCCCCCTTTCTCTGTATATGAGTGTCCAAGCTTGGGCTGGCCAAGGGGATATGTAGGTTTATTTGCTAAAATTGAATGCACATAACTGCAAATATTTGACAACCTCAGCTTTTCTAAATTTGCAGGAAATGAATAGCTAATTTGTTCTAGACTAATAGACATTATATATTTTCAAACCATTTTGTTGATTCTTCATATTACTAATTTGATTTTGCTTACTTTAAATATTCTAAAATTATGATGCAATCAATTTTATCTTTATTTGGAAAATTAAAGCAACTAAGCTTGCCTCATTTGATGTTCTTTTCTGTAGGCAAGAAAGTACTGGTGTTAACCAGTTGGACCAGGTCTGCTTTACATCTGCTATGCTAGTACATTTTTTGTGTGTGGAGGGATGTTTTTCATGTTGAAAAGTATCTAAATCCTCAACCATTTGTCAATACTCACTGTTTATTTTTGCACTCAGATTCACCTCCTTTGAAGTTAGTCTAAAATTTATATCTTTGATGTACAGACTAAATGCAATGTCTCACTAACAATTAAATTAGTTTCTTATCACTTTAAAGATTATCTGTATACATAAATCTTTAAATGCCTGAAAAATAGTGTTTGCTTGTGGAAATCAGTCTTTTGAACATTCTTCCTAGCCCTTCAGTGTCTCTATGTAAGGGCTGGGTAATAGGTAAGAAGTGGTCTGCTTCTTGGGAATCAAAGCGGTGGCAAAGAATGAGTATTTGAGAACAGCTTTCAGTGCTTAGAGGTAGCCACTGCCCTTGGAAGACATTCAGATGAAACCAGAGAGCCATGGTTTGATCTCTTGTTTGTGTTCTCTTTTAATTTTGTACTAAAGCCATCAACACCCCTCTTTTGTGTCTCATCTGCAATATACCAAAAGTGTCTGTTACTTCACTGTAAGAATCATTGGTTAAGATGTCTAGTACTTCCATTTCATTAGGTTCCTTCCAGTACTATAAGCAGGAAGCATGGTTAGCATATTTACTTTGAAATAGGCAAATACTTATAAAGACAAATAGACAGATGGTGCTGTAAAAGAAACTGTTGTGTAGTTATTTTCTTCTAAACCACACAATCCATTAAGTCTTGGGAAATAAACAAAACTTACAAATTCCAGGAAGTTTCTAAAATTTACAAGATTCACATGTCCTTTCTCTGAAATTATATAAGCAAGAATAGTTTCTGGGGAAAGGAGCGAACAAGTTACACACTTAGTTTAGGAGATGCAACCTTTGTGAGCATCACTGAGGCTGGGGTGTGCTTTAAGTGATGTTTTTTCATCAATCATGTATGATACCTTAAGTCATCCATTCTCATCATTCCTGTAAAGAACCACAATAAATTCATTATTTCACCAGTCTAGACTTAGAATCATGTCTTTGTTTTCTCATCAGATTGCTATATTGGGTTAGCAGATGTTTGCTTATGTTTTTATACTTAGTAAAAGTCAAGGAATAGAAACCTAAGACATTCTTTCCATTACATACAATATACCAGTTAGTACCCAGAGAAAGAACTACTCATAATTATAAATTGAAGATATGGCACTCTTGTAGATATGTAGAGCACATTCCAGGGAAAAATTCTCAATTGCCAATCTTCTATCTTTTACTAATCTTTTCCTTATTGTTAGGACAAAACTTTGTGAAAAGAAAGCCCTGTTAAAATCCCTATCAATGTTATGTTTCTGTTTTTCTCTGAAAGTCATAAGAGTGACTGACAATGTAAAACAGCCACTTCAGGGTCACAGGTCAAAATATTTTTTTTCTTCACACCTTATTAGAATAGGGCCTTGAAAATATACATTCAGTTTGTGAGGAGAATAAAGAATATTGAACATTTTTATCATCAAACTCCTATTTCCAATAGATAGGTACTTTTGCATTTTCAAAGCTATAATTGAACAACTTGTTTGTAATTTCTTCCATCTTTTATGGCTTAAGCATATAAAGCAAGGTCAAAGGAAGACTATTTTTGTTACCTTATTTCCAACTTTGAACATCAACAAACTTCATTTTAAATATCTATTTTATTAATTGTCCCTGTTATTGATAATTCTTAATTAAAAATGGTTTAGGTTGCAAGTAGTGAGCACAAGAGCACCTAAGCTTAATAATACCAGTTGAGTCAAATAGTGAAAAATGTCAACATCATGGTGATCTGAAAAAGGCTGTGCTGTGGGTCTCTGCATTTTTGTCTTATTACTATGGATAGTTTAACCTAGGGCAAAATTTCATTTTGGTCATTTAATGACAGCACCAATTTTGCTTCTTGCATCAAGATACAGCAGTATCCAGAGGCAGAAATAGATGGTTTCCCCTATGTGCTCGTTAGAGTGGAAACAAGAAGGTAATCTCCTGATATTACCTTCTGCCCCCAACAATGCCTCAATAAACAATGACAAGAGGGTCCTAATGCCTAAAGCTGCCACCTGCAAGGATAGTTTACACTTGACAGATATAAATTGGTTCCAAGCCAGGACATTCCAGAGCCATTGGCAGAGTTAGTGATTGACCTTCCTGGAGCTCCATGTCTATCAGGATGTTTGAAATGTGGATTCACTAGGAGCTCTGTGATGGAAAAATTCAAGGGAAACTATGCTAAATGCAGTCTAGGAAAACAATTTCTATTATACTTCTCTCTTCTAACATTACCTCAAATGGAGACTAAAAAGTTTGCAAACAGCAAAATTGTTAAGGAATCAATACAAAAGTGAAAGGGCCTGAGGAAATAAAGCAACAATCTTTCCAACAAATAAATGGAGTGGGTCAACTACTAGTTTTTCAAAAGTCCTATGACTGCCAGTAAATTCCATGAACATATGTAAGTTCATTTATAATACAATTTTTACTGTTTCAGATAGAAGTAAAGCTCAAAGACTTTGTTATCAATGAGCCAATAATAAACAAATCACTTACTTGAGTAATATAGTAAACTATAGATAAGTATCATTTCTGAGGACTGATAAGAGAATGAAGACTAACAGTTTGCTTTCTGCCACAGAAAATATACATGAATCCAGTTAACACATCTTCTTTGAGGCTCATAATTTGCAACAGGGAAAGTGAAAAAATATTCAAGTTTTATGTATAATGAAATAAATAATGGTAAGTACAATCACATGGACTGAAACCCAATAAAGCAGCTTAGAACAGGTGAGATTGTGTTGGTTTCATTATTTTATTTATGGTGATTGGTTATGGTCTTCATTTTAAGATGAATTTTGGCCATCTTAAAGGAAAAGTTCCTCTAAGTATCAGAACATTTACAATCCAGCAAAGAAATGTGCAAATGAGCAACTAGAAATAACCAGAAAAAAATGAGACAGCTTTTCCCAGTTAGAGAAACAAAATAACATTAGAAACCCAATAATTTCACTACCTTTACTTTTTCTTTTTTTATTGATATATTTTTTTATTTACATTTCAAATGATTTCCCCTTTCCTGGGTCCCCACTACCCGCAAGTCCCATAAGCCCTCTTCCCTCCCCCTGTTCCTCCATCTACCCCTTCCCACTTCCCTGTTCTGGAATTCCCCTATACTCTTGCACTGAGTATTTCCAGAACCAGGGGCCACTCTTCCATTCTTTTTGGACATCATTTAATATGTGGATTATGTCTTGGGTATTCAAAGTTTCTAGGCTAATATCCACTTATCAGTGAGTAATACCATGATTGATCTTTTGAGACTGGGTTACCACTCTTAGTATGATGTTCTCCAGCTCCATCCATTTGTCTAAGAACTTCATGAATTCATTGTTTCTAATGGCTGAATAGTACTCCATTGTGTAAATATACCACATTTTTTGTATCCATTCCTCTGTTGAAGGACACCTGGGTTCTTTCCAGCATCTGGCTACTACAAATAGGGCTGCTATGACCATAGTGGAGCATGTGTCCTTATTGCATGCTGAAGAATCCTCTGGGTATATGCCCAGGAGTGGTATAAGAGGGTCCTCAGGAAGAGTCATGCCCAGTTTTCTGAGGAACCGCCAGACTGATTTCCAAATTGGTTGCACCATCTTGCAATCCCACCAGCAGTGGAGGAGTGTCCCTCTTCCTCCACATCCTCGCTAACACCTGCTGTCTCCTGAGTTTTTGACCTTAGCCATTTTGACTGGTGTGAGATGAAACCTCAGGGTTGTTTTGATTTGGATTTCCCTAATGATTAATGATGTTGAACATTTCTTAAGGTGTTTCTCAGCCCTCCAAAGTTCTTCATGTGAAAATTCTTTGTTTAGCTCCATGCCCCACTTTTTAATGGGGTTATTTGGTTCTCTGGGTTCTACCTTCTTGAGTTCTTTGTATATATTAGATATTAGCCTTCTGTCAGATTTAGCATTGGTAAAGATCCTTTCCCAATCTGTTGCTTGACATTTTATCCTTTAGACAGTGTCCTTTGTCTTACAGAATCTTTGTAGTTTTATGAGGTCCCATTTGTCAATTCTTGATCTTAGAGCATAAGCTATTGGTGTTCTATTCAGGAACTTTTCCCCCGTGCCCATGTCCTCAAGGATCTTCCCCAGTTTCTTTTCTATTAGTTTCAGTGTGTCAGGTTTTATGTGGAGGTCCTTGATCCATTTGGAATTGAGCTTAGTACAAGGAGATAGGAATGGATTGATTCACATTCTTCTGCATGCTGACTTCCAATTGAACTAGCACCATTTGTTGAAAAGAGTATCTTTTTCCCACTGAATGCTTTCAGATTCTTTGTCAAAGATCAAGTGACCATAGGTGTGTTTGTTCATTTCTGGGTCTTCAATCCTATTCCATTGATCCGCTTGCCTGATATTGTACCAATACCATGAAGTTTTTTATCACTATTGCTCTGTAGTAAAGTTTAAAATCTGGGATACTGAATCCCCCTGAAGTTCTTTTACTGTTGAGAATAGTTTTAGCTATCCTGAGTTTTTTGTTATTCCAGATGAATTTGAGAATTGCTCTTTCTAGCTCTATGAAGAACTTTGTTGGGATTTTTATGGGGATAGCACTGAATCTGTAGATTGCCTTTGGCAAGATGGCCATTTTAACTATATTAATCCTGCCAATCCACGAGCATGGAAGATTTTTCCATTTTCTGAGATCTTCTTTGATTTCCTTCTTTAGAGATCTGAAGTTCATGTCATATAGGTCTTTCACTTGTTTGGTTAGAGTCACCCCAAAATACTTTATTCTGTTTGTAGCTATTGTGAAGGGAGTCATTTCACTAATTTCTTTCTCAGTCTGCTTATCCTTTGAATATATAAAGGCTACTGATTTGCTTGCATTGATTTTGTAACCAGACACTTTGCTGGAGTTGTTTATCAGCTGTAGGAGTTCTCTAGTAGAGTTTTTAGGGTCACTTAAGTATACTATCATATCATCTGCAAATAGTGATAGTTTGACTTCTTCCTTTCCAAATTGTATCCCTTTGACTTCGTTATGTTGTCTAGTTGCTCTAGCTAGGACTTCTAGAACTATATTGAGGGGACAGTCTTGTCTAGTCCCTGATTTTAGTGGGATTGCTTCCAGTTTCTCTCCAGTTAGTTTGATGTTGGCTACCGGTTGGCTGTATATTCCTTTTACACTGTTTAGATATGGGCCTTCAATGCCTGTCCTTTCCAAGACTTTTAGAATGAAAGGATGCTGAAATTTGTCAAATGCTTTTTTAGCAACTAATGAAATGATCATGTGGTTTTGTTTCTTTGAGTTTGTTTATGTAGTGGATAGCATTTATGGATTTCCTTATATTGAACCATCCCTGCATCCCTAGGATGAAGCCTACTTGATCATGGTGGGTGATCGTTTTGATGCATTCTTGGATTTGGTGGGCAAGAATTTTATTTAGTATTTTTGCCTAGATATTCATAAGGGAAATTGGCCTGAAATTCTCTTTCTTAGTTGGATCTTTGTGTGGTTTTGGTATCAGCATAATAGTGGCTTCGAAGAAGGAGTTGGTTAGCGTTCCTTCTGTTTCTATTTGGTGGAAAAGTTTGAAGAGTATTGATGTTAAGTCTTCTTTGAAGGTCTGATAGAATTCTGCACTGAAACATTCTGGTCCTGTGCTTTTTTTTGGTCAGTAGCCTATCTGTGATCCCTTCTATTTCTTTAGGGGTTATAGGTCTGGATAGATGGTCTATTTGATCCTGGTTTAATTTTGGTAATTGGTATCTGTCTAAGAAAATGTCCATTTCCTCGAGATTCTCCAGTTGAGTTGAGTACAGGTTTTTGTAGTAGGATCTGATGATTTTTTGAATTTCCTCAGTTTCTGTTGTAATATCTCCATTTACATTTCTAATTTTGTTAATTTGGATACTTTCTCTGTGCCCTTGGGTTAGTCTGGCTAAGGGTTAATCTATCCTGTTGATTTTTTCAAAGAACCAGCTTTGGGTTTTGTTGAATCTCTATATGGTTCTCTTGGTTTCTACTTGATTGATTTTAGCCCTGAGTTTGATGATTTCCTGTTTTCTTCTCCTCCTGGGTGAATTAGCTTCTTCTTGTTCTAAGGCTTTCAGTTGTTCTGTTAATCTTCTAGTGTATGCTCTCTCGAATTTCTTTTTGGAGGCAGTCAAAGCTATGAGTTTTCCTCTTAGCACTGCTTTCATTGTGTCCCATAGATTTGTGTATGTTGTGCCTTCATTTTCATTAAATTCTAAGAAATCTTTGATTTCTTTCTTTATTTCTTCCTTGACCAAGGTATCATTGAGTAGAGTATTGTTCAGTTTCCATGTGTATGTGGACTTTCTGTTGTTTTTACTGTAATTAAAGACCAATTTTACTCCATTGTGATTCGATAGGAGGCATGGAATTATTTCAGTCTTCTTATATTTGTTGAGGTCTGTCTTGTGACCAACTATATAATCTATTTTGAAGGAGATACCATGAGGTGCTGAGAAAAAGGTATATTCTTTTGCTTTGGGATGAGAAGTTCTATATATATCTGTTAACTCCAATTGGTCCAAAGCTTCACTTAGTTTCACTGTCTCCCTGTTTATTTTCTGTTTTCCTGATCGGTCCATTGGTGAGAGTGGAGCGTTGAAGTCACCCACAATTATTGTGTTAGGTGAAATGTGTACTTTGATCTTTAGTAAAGTTTCTTTTATGAATGAGGGCGCCCTTGTATTTGGGGCATAGATGTTCAGGATTGAGAGTTCTTCTTGTTGGATTATTCCTTTGACTATCAAGTAGTGACCTTCCATGTCACTTTTGATAACATTAGGTTGAAAGTCAATTTTATCTGAAATCAGAATGGCAACTCTGGCTTGTTTCCTGTGACCATTTGCTTGTAGAATTGTCTTCGAGCTTTTTACTCTAAGGTAGTTTTTGTCTTTGACATTGAGGTGTGTTTCCTGTATGCAGCAAAATGTAGGGCCCTGTTGATGTAACCAGTCCGTTAGTTTATGTCTTTTTATTGGGGAATTGAGTCCATTGATATTAAGAGATATTAAGGAGTAGCGGTTATTGCTTCCTTTCATTTTTGATTTTAATTTTATACGAGTGTGCTTATCTTCTTTGGGTTTGATGAAAGAAGCTTAATATCCTGCTTTTTCCAGGGTATAATTTCCCTCGTTGTAATGGTGTTTCCCCCCTATTATCCTTTGTAGGGATGGGTTTCTAGAAAGATATTAGGTAAATTTGGTTTTGTCATGGAATATCTTGGTTTCTCCATCTATAGTAATTGAGAGTTTTGCTGGGTATAGTAGTCTCCACTGGCATTTTTGTTCTTTTTGAGTCTGCATGACCACTGCCCAGGATCTTCTAGCTTTCATGGTCTCTTGTGAGATATCTGGTGTAATTCTGATAGGTCTTCCTTTATATGTTACTTGCCCTTTTTCTCTTACTGCCCTAAGTATTCTTTCTTTGTTTAGTACATTTGGGGTTTTGATTATTATGTGACTGGAGGTATTTCTGTTCTAGTCCAGTCTGTTTGGAGTTCTGTAGGCTTCTTGTATATTCATGGGCATCTCTCTCTTTAGGTTAGGGAAGTTTTCTTCCATAATTCTGTTGAAGATATTTGCTGGCCCTCTAATGTGTAAATCTTCCCTCTCATTAATGCCTATAAACCTTAGATTTGGCTTTCTCATTGTGTCCTGGATTTCCTGGATGTTTTGGGTTACAAGTTTTTTGCATTTTGCATTTTCTTTAACTGTTGAGTCCATCGTTTCCAATGTATCTTAGGCATCTGAGATTCTTTCTTCTATCTCTTGTATTCTGTTGTTGATATTTGCATCTATGGTCCCTGATTTCTTCCCAAGGTTTTTTAGCTCCAACGTTGTCTCCCTTTGTGCTTTCTTAGTTGTTTCTACTTCTGTTTTTATATCCTGGAAGTTTTTCTCAGTTCTGTCATTTGCTTGTTTGTGTTTTCTTCTAATTCTTTAAGAGATTTTTGTGTTTCCTCTTTCATGACTTCTGCCTGTTGATCAAAGTTCTCCTGTATTTCTTTAAGTGATTTTTGTGTTTCCTCCTTATTGGCCTTTGTATTCTCCTGAATTTCTTTCAATGATTTTTGTACTTCCCTTGTAAGGGCTTATAATTTTTGATCTATTTTCTCCTGAATTTCTTTAAGTATATCCTCCATGTTTTCCTGTACCAGCATCATGACCAGTGATTTTAAATCCAAACCTTGTTTTTCTGGTGTGTTGGGGTATCCAAGACTTGCTATTGTTGGAGAATTGGGTTCAGATGCTGCCATAATGCCTTGGTTTCTGTTAGTAAAGTTCCTATGGTTACCTTTAGCCATCTAGTTCTCCCAGGTGTTAGATGGTCTTATTGTCACTGGCTGGTCCTTCAACCTACTCTGGATCTTTAAGGTTATCTCTGCAACACTGGATGACTGGGTTTCCTCTGGCACAGATTACTGATATGCTGCCTTCCTCTTTTTGTGACTTTGGAGCCCTTCTCAGTCTTTCCTCAAGCAATGTTATACTTAGGTTGTCAAGGTCAACCAGGTGTTCTCTGTCTGCTCTATTATGGAGCGAATATGGTGTGGTGGGGGTCACTCCCTCTATTGATTCTCACATAGGACCCAGGTCCCGGGATGGACTGGCTTGTAGATGAACTGCCTATGTGCTCAATTCCTGAGTGCAGGCAGACCCCTGGCAGTTTGCGCCACCAGAAATCTAAAGCTCAGGGTGAGACAATACCTAGTGACCCTTTTCTCTCCAGGCAGGCAGTGAGTATGGCCACGGGGCTTCTCTCTTTCAGCAGCTCTCTGGGCAGGACCCAGGCCCTATGCCCTGCAGGCTGGCAGACAAACCACCTATGTGCTCAGTTCCTGAGTATAGGCAGACCCCTGGTGGTTTGCAACACCAGAGATCTAAAGCTCAGGGTGATAAAGTACCTAGTGATCCTTTTCTGTCTCAGCAGGCAGCAAATATGGCCCTGGGCCTTCTCACCTTCTGCAGCTCTCTGGGCAGGACAGGAGCCCTGAGCCTGGCAGGCTGGCAGACAAACCAGACAAACCGCCTATGTGCTCAGTTCCTTAGTGCAGGCAGACCCCCGGTGGTTTGCATCCAGAGATCTAAAGCTCAGGATGATACAGTACCTAGTGACCCTTTTCTGTCCCGGCAGGCAGCAAATATGGCCCTTTACTTTTTCTCAAAATTAATTTTATGTTTAAGACCCATTAGCAGAGTATGAAAAATAAATTTTTCAGTTTTTATTGAAACCCTCAGTTACACTCATATTCTAGTTCTCTGAGAAAGTTTCAACGGAGAATTTTTGTGGTAACAATGGGAAAAACATCAGGGTTATCTGGCTGCAAATTGTACTAGATAAAATTTCTATTTTGATTACCAGCCATAGCTTTACTTAGGTACATCTTCAGATTTGGTCTGAATGGTATCATTTCTTCTGACAGTTCCTGAACATAAAAATATAGAGATCTAGATAAAAATATGTCAGGGATTATGCAACAGCCTGTGAGATAAAGCTTAACATGTCGGTTATAATTGAGTCAGAGAAGCAGTGATCTTACAGTAGGGAGAGATAATTATCCAAGGTCTAGTCTAACATTTTAGGTGTGGCTCCTCATATGACCACATGCTCTTTGCATTATTCATGAGATCAGTTCTGTACCATAATTAGGGGAAAGTATTTGGAACAGGATATATGCCAATTCAATAGTTCTAGTGTCACCTATATGTCAACTTCACATTCAACACAGATTTTCTCTAGATGTTCACTCTTCTTGCTATACCTTGAGATTCTGGAACAGGCTGCCAATGAAAAGCACATGGCTTCCTTTAACATACAAAACTTATACATTCTATCCCTGAAAATTCCAAGTGGCAGAATATTGAAGTATTAACACTATTTACTTCCTGGAACCATCTCTCCATGGGACAAAATGACTTATCTCTCATATGGAGGGAAAAAGAAAGAAACCTTTTCTCTTCCCTGGAACACTGACCTCAGTAATCTTCTATGTGTGCTGGTGTGTGTTATGTCTATACTTTTTCTCAGAATATGTACATATTAGTGTAGATGTATTTATGTACACTGTGATGCTGTGCATTAGTGTGTGCATGTGTGAGTGTGTGTGTATGTGAAGATTTTATCATTCCATATTTGTAAACAGCTACTTTTCAGAATTATTTTGTTAACTTTGATTGTATAATTGTATGTGTATGTATATATACATACATATAATATACATATATATGTATATAATATATATATATATATATATATATATATATATATACATACATACATACACACACACACTTATATATATATATATATATATAAGTGTGTGTGTGTAGAGTGAGAATGCAGGTGGTAACAGAGTCTGAAAGAGGGTAGTACATCTATTAGTGTTGGCATTATAGAAGGTTATAAGCCACTTGACATAGGTGGTGGGAACTGAACTCAGACATTGCTCTTAATGGTTGTGTGATGTCTACAGTCCTTTGTGAACATTTCATAATACCCTCTTGTACACTATCCATAATCATAAAAAATTAATGAAGCACATGTGATTTGCCATTGGGTGTTATGAAAAGTTAAAACTATTTTAGCTCCTTCTCATGCATGGCCACAATCACACTATCGTCCATTCTCTAGCTCAGTAAAACACTCTAAGCAGAGTCTCCCTCCTCTAGGCATGGGAGTAATCAATTTGTTTGATGAACATTGGAGTCAAACTGCTATATTGAATCTCTGTTTCCATTGTTATAACCCTTCAGTCTGTACCTTAGGGCTTTCTGAAGAGTCATAATATTAGTACAGATTTCCCAAATTATATCTCTGTTTCTTATTTTTTTTTACTCAAAATAGTGTATGTGTGTGTGTGTGTATAATACAGAGTAATTTTCTTTATGTATATGTTTTTCTCACATATATATGGTATTAAATTGTGCAAAGAGTCTATCACATTTCACTTTTTAACTATAGTGAAAATGTGATAGACTCTGCACAATTTAATCTATCTATTTATCTATCTATATCTATATCTATATCTATATCTATATCTATATCTATATCTATATCTATATCTAATCTATCTATATCATATCTATCTATCTATCTATCTATCTATCTATCTATGAGGACAATGACTCAGAAATCTATCTATCTATATAAGGACAATGACTCAGAAACAACTGTTAACCTTGAGAAAGAGCATTGAGTTATATAATTTACCTTTCTACACTACACGTGTAAACAATGGTCTCTGAAGTACATCTCCAGGATTGACAGTATTTATACCCTTTGGGTATTACTCTATCTCTATTCCAAATTTTACTGGATTTCTATATAATATTTTTTAGATTTTTTTGTTCTATATTATACATATGCATATTTTACTTGCAGGTATCCCTGTGTATTATATACACAACTGGTGCCCACAAAGTCATAAGAAGGGGTCATGTCCTCTGAAACTGGAGTTACAGACAGTTGTAATCTACCACGGCGGTGGGAGAAATTGAACGCAGATACCTTTTGCAGAAACAAATGTTCTTAAACACTGAAGCATCATTCTAGGGCACAGGATTACTTTTTTATGTATATATTAAACCTGTGGATAGTATTAGATTGTCTCCTAGTCAGTTAGTAATCTGTTAGCATGGATGTGTCTCTTTCATTCCAAAGATTATTTCATTCCAACATAGAAGAATTTACACTTTACTTTCTTCTTGAGCTAAGTTGGTCTTTAAGAACTACCCTCCTCAGTTTTAGGCAATTAAGGCATTCTAAAATGTCCCTTACTCAATGACCTAGCATAGGAGAATGCTAGGGTGGCAAGGCAGGAGTGGGTAGGTGAGAGGGGGAGCACCTTCATAGAAGCAGTGGGGGTGGTGGTAGAAGGAGATAAGTGGTTTGTGGAGGGGAAACTGAAAAGGGGATAACATTTGAAATGTAAATAAAATAACCAATAAAAAATAGACTAAAAGAAAATGTCCCCTGCATTTAAGCCATTTTTTTTATATTTAGTACAGGATAAATACGTACACTTCTTTGTCCTTAAAATCATGGAATGATGAGATCATATGTTTACATCACCACTACCACCACCACCACCACCACCACTACCACCACCACCATAACCCTCTTCCTCCTCTTCTTCCTCCACATCACGATTATGAAAGTCTCACTATGTAGTTTTAGGTGGCTGGTTTGGAACTCTCTATGTATATATCTTGAAGCCACAGAAGTTGGCGTGCTTTTGTCTTTGGAGTATTGTGATTACTGGCAGTTGACAACATGACCACCTAACATGTGTTCCCTCCACACTGATTTTGATATCCTCTGAAAGAGGTTGCCACATTGTCATATGCTATGAATCCTGTTCTTATCAAATGTTCCTTAGCAATATATTTATAGATATCTATGCTTTTAACTAAAAGTATGATTATTGTTGCATTTAAATGGTCAGTTTAATTTGAGAAGGAAGGTGTCAGATGCTATTCATTTATATGTTAAATTGTTTGTTTCAGAGCTTTTTAATATAGTAGTGTGGATTTTTTTTTTGTATAGTTAATTTGATGGTTTGCATATGCTTGTCCTAGAGAGTGGCACTATTAGAAGGTGTGACCTTGGTGGTGGAAGTGTGTCACTGTGGGAGTTGGCTTGGAGATCCTTCTCCTAGCTGCTTGAGGATACCTAGTCTGTTTTCTGGCTTTCTTCAGATGAAGATATAGAACTCTCAGTTCCTCCTGCATTGTGCCTGCCTAGATGCTGGCCATGTTTCTGCCTTGAGGATAATGGACTGAACCTCTGAACATGTAAGGTAGCCCAATTAAATATTGTCACTTATAAGACTTGCCTTGGTCATGGTATCTGTTCAAAGCAGTAAAACTCTAACTAAGAAAGTTAATAACCATAGATTTCCCATGAAGGTAACAATAGTCTATTTATTGACACAAAAATGTTTCATTATTATCTGCATTGTATATAAAAATCATACTCTCTAATAAACAAAATACAATGTCCTGAATTTGATTACTCAGACTCACACCTTTTGATATGACATATTGCAGGTTCTCCTCTAGGTAACAAGCACACTTGCAAGATTGCATCCTTTCTATCTCAAAAGCAACACACACACACACACACACACACACACACACACACACACACACACCACACATAAATATGCACACATACACACATTAAATAAATGTAATGAAATATTTAAAAATCTACATAGTACATGAAACATAGATGTAAAAACATAGGTAATTTGGTTTCTTTTTCTCTTCTTTCCATACGCAAGTCAGCTTGAAATATATATAATCATAGTTATTTTGTATGAGTCTGGATGGAGAGGTTTGTGTCCTTAGAGAAATGCTAGATTATTTCAGGAGTAGACAGTATATTCTAAGACATCATTATTCTCATCTAAAATCCCACTGTTCCTGAATTTAGATAAAAACATTTGGAAGATATAGTTTGATATTTCTGGACTTATTGTTATTGGAAGCACTGCATGTTTCAGGAACAAAATCTTTCTTATCAATGTTAAAGCCAGAATTTAACTTTGCCCATAGGTAATGTCAAGACCAGTCAGCAGAAACCTGAAAGCTCAGTAGCTTTCCCACCAGTGCAGATCAAGTCATTTTGTTAACTTGTGATAAAGTATTTTTAATTATATGTGATTCAGACTTAGTAACCTGTTTGTCATATCATGAAAAGTCTTGCTGAAATTTTATGGGGTTAGTAGTTGGCAAATAATTCCATCCTGTAAAGTAGAGGTTGAGTTTCCAGTATCTCAACTTTTTAGGAGTTTGTTGATCTTATTGTAATTGTCACAGTAATGATTACATTTTCAATGAATGAGAACTTTTTCAATTTACTTCCGATTCATTCAGTTTTTAATTATTGTACAGAATTACTCATCAATAAGAACAGAGAAATTGAACCTCTATGTACTTTACTTCTGTGAGATGAATATGTCTGAAATTTTCATCAAGTATAATGTGTGCTGAATGGCATCACTGTGCAATTAGAATTACTCTAATCCTTGCCCAAGGCCATATAAGGTAGGGATCGTTCTCTTAGAGAATCTCCCCCAAGAAAGAGAGCTAAAAAATTTATGTCCATATAATACCAGTATGGAAACAGTACAGTAGATGCTTTCTTAAATATATATGTATAGGATGTATGTACATTAAATGCAATCACAAACCAAAACGGTGAAACAGAATACTAAATTGGACAAGTCATCTCACCAAATGATTCTGCCTGTAACACTCAGTCCTAAATGGGATATCTCTATTAAATCCCTCTTGACAGAGCTCAGGGGATCCTGCACTTCACAGAGCTCAGGGGATCCTGCAGAAGTGACAGAAATAGTGTAAGAGTTATAGGGGATAGAGGACACCAAGAGAACAAAATCGTCTAAATCAGCATTGTCAAAGCAGTCATGAACTCATAGAAATTGAGGCAGCACTCACCAGAACCACATGGATCAGAATCTGATCCTTTTCATATTTACCGTGGCTTCTAGCTTAGTGTTTTTATGGTTTCCTGATTGTGTGAATGAGTGAGTTGCTGTTTCTTGATCTTTTTTGTTTGTCTTCTCCAATTTCCATGTTATCTTTTCTTTTATCGTATCATATTATATTCTCCTAGAAGCCTGTTTGTTTTCCCTTTTCAATATAATATTTTAATTGATCATTTGGAAAATTCAAATCATGAATTCTGATCATATTCAGTTTCAAGCTGTCCTAGGTCTGAGACTTCTTCCTTGTGACCTTCCTCAAAAGAAAGAAGAATAATTATAATAATAAAAAACCTGAAGTCCAATTTGTGTTGCCCTCATACTCACTGGAGCATGGTCAAAATCCAAATGGCCAGGACCTTCCAGAAAATCTAGTTGTTCCCCATTCACATCCATAGGAGAAACTATCTACTGTGGAGAGCTATATTTCAGCTTCCTTATGAAAAATTTTAAGAGTCCTATTTGATGACTTTCTGTCTAAGCTGTTATTGTTTGCAGAAAGGGTGGAGTGATAGAGAGGACAGGAAGGTGGGGAGGTATGAGGATAAATAGACAATGGAGAAGCTGCAATCATGTTATATGAAATAAGAAAAAAATATAATTTCAATAAAAGGAAAAAGAGAAGTATCTTCCTTAAGAACAAATTGCAAAGTAGGAATAAAAGGATATATTTGATGGGTCACAGTCAGGAAGCCAGTGTGGAACAAAGACTGAGTTGAACATGTGGATGAACTACAGAGATAAAGTGAGCTGGGGAATGGGAAACAGTGTTTTGTCTTCTAAGCCAACCCAGGAAGATATACCTAACTGTATTCTTTTAGAGTTAGTACTAGAATTGTGGAAATATAAAAGCTGTCATAGGTGGCCTAGACATAAGAAATACTTAAAATAAGAATCTCCAAACATCAATGAACAATATTTAAGGGCTAAGAGTAGGCATCCTTTGAGTTTTGCCTTATTTATAAAAATATGTACCTGGAAATATGTAACTTTGTGAGAAAATCACAAATGATGACAAACCACATGCACAGTCCATATATATATATAATGGAAATTAGTTATTAGTGATTAGTGATTAAAACAGAATTAATTAAGATATTTTAAAGAAAAGGATTAGAAATGATGATACATTCCAGACTGTGTATTGGTCAGGGAAACAGAAAGGAGGCCATTAGAGAAGAAAATTCATTAAAGGAAGGGGAGAGAGAACAGTAAAGATAAAAAGAAGATTTGGGATTGTAAGCCATGAGAAGCACCTCAGTAAGCAGTGAACCTTCAAGGTCTCTGGTACATTTTCTGACTCCAGATTCCTACCTTGATCTCTTGCCCTCAAATCTTTTGATAATGGACTGTGAAATGCAAGTAAAAGAAGAAAGATAAATTCCTTTCTTCCCCAAGTCGCTTTTGGTAATGTGTTTTATCTCAGCAATAGAAATCCTACCTAAGAGATTCAATATGGTATGGCTTTGTAGATCCTTTGTATTGATGTTTTTATTTCAACCTGTAAACCTGAACAATGTAACTCAGAGAGTAACTTATGATAACATACAGGAAAGTCTTTTTATATAAATTAACATACCAAAATATTCTTACCTAATTCATAAAACTCTTAGATAATTACTATTCTAAAGCTAGTTGGATATACATCATTTTAATAGTATTACCTGACTACTAATATATCTAAAATCTTAAAATTTATTTTTAGCAATAATCTTATAAAGTATTATTAAATGGCCTCACTAGCCTTCTTTCATATATACCAATTACATTTTTTGTTAAATGTTGCTTTTGGAGATTCATAAGAAAAGATTTTAGATGCTCCTATTAATATCTATACCTTGTTAATAGAAAATGGGAGACTAGATACATAGGAACTATACTTTATAGTCTATCAGATTTCAAATATCTAGTTCCAACTGTGAAAGAAGCCCAGTGATTTACAATATAGATAATTTTATGTATATGTGTGAGTTATATGATTAGACTCACCCAGAGAAGAAATCATTGTAGGATATTGTATTAGTTTCTCTTCTGTTGTCATGCTAAAGTACCATGGCTAAAATCAAGTTATATAGACTTGACTTTAGTTGCACTTATGATTCTAGAGAGATTAAAATTAATGGTGTCACAGTAGGAGAATGACAACAAATGGTAGACTCCATGGCTGGGATACGAAGTTAAGAGCTCACAACTTAAAGTGGCCATGAGACACAGAGAGCACACCAGAACTTGGTAAATCTTTGGACTGTCATAGGCCACCACCAGTGATGTACTTCCTCCAGCACAATCACACCACTTACACAACACCAAACACAACCATCAACTGGTGACTAAGTACTCAAATACCCTAGACTATGGGAGTCAAACTACCACAGAATTGCAAAAAACACTTAAAGAAATACAGGAGAACTTTGGTCAACAGGCTGAGGTCATGAAAGACGAAACACAAAATCTCTTAAAGAAATACAGGAGAACTTTGGTCAACAGGTTGAGGTCATGAAAGAGGAAACACAAAAATCTCTTAAAGAATTACAGGAAAGCACAAACAAGCAAGTGAAGGAGCTAAGCAAAACCATCCAGGATCTAAAATCAGAAGTAGAAACAACTAAGAAAACTCAAAGGGAGACAACTTTGGAGATAGAAAGCCTTGGGAAGAAATCAGGGGACAGAGATGCAAATATCAACAACAGAATACAAGAGATAGAAGAAAGAATCTCAGATGCTGAAGATTCCATAGAAACCATGGACTCAACAGTTAAAGAAAATGCAAAATGCAAAAAGCTTGTAACCCAAAATATCCAGGAAATCCAGGACACAATGAGAAGACCAAACCTAAGGATTATAGGCATAGATGAGAGTGAAGATTTACAACTTAAAGGGCCAGCAAATATCTTCAATAAAATTATGGAAGAAAACTTCCCTAACCTAAAGAGAGAGATGCCCATGAATATACAAGAAGCCTACAGAACTCCAAACAGACTGGACCAGAACAGAAATACCTCCTGTCACATAATAATCAAAACACCAAATGTTCTAAACAAAGAAAGAATACTAAAGGCAGTAAGAGAAAAAGGCCAAGTAACATATAAAGGAAGACCTATCAGAATCACAGCAGACTTTTCACCTGAGACTATGAAGGCTAGAAGGTCCTGGGCAGATCTCATGCAGACTCTAAGAGAACACAAATGCCAACCAAAACTACTATATCCAGCAAAACTCTCAATCACCATAGATGGAGAAACTAAGATATTTCATGACAAAACCAAGTTTACCCAATATCTATCCACAAACCCGGCCCTAAAAAGGATAATAGGAGGACAACACCAATACAAGGAGGGAAACTTCACCCTGGAAAAAGCAAGATAGTAACCTTTCATCAAACCCAAAAGAAGTTAAGCATTCAAATTTAAAAAATAACGTCAAAAATGATAGGAAGTAACAATCACTATTCCTTAATATCTCTTAACATCAATGGACTTAATGCCCCAATAAAAAGACACAGACTAACTGAATGGATACGTAAACAGGACCCTACATTTTGCTGCTTACAGGAAACACACCTCAGGGTCAAAGACAAACACTACCTTAGAGTAAAAGGCTGGAAGACAATTTTACAAGCAAATGGTCTCAGGAAACAAGCTGGAGTAGCCATTTTAATATCAGATAAAATTGACTTTCAACCCAAAGTCATCAAAAGAGACCCTGAGGGACACTTCTTGCTGGTCAAAGGAAAAATACAAAAAGAAGAACTGTCAATCCTGAACATCTATGCCCCAAATGCAAGGGCACCCTCTTTCGTAAAAGAAACTTTATTAAAACTAAAAGCACACATTGCACCTAACACAATAATTGTGGGTGACTTCAACACTGCACTTTCCTCAATGGACCGATCAGGAAAACAGAAACTAAACAGGGACACAATGAAACTAATTGAAGCTTTGGACCAATTAGATTTAACAGATATATATAGAACATTCTATCCTAAAACAAAAGTTTTTTTTTTTATCTTGTATATATATTAGGATTTATTTTAGGGTTATAAGGTTATGGTTAGGATGTCAATTTTTTGTTCTGTCTCCTCGAATTTGTTCATCTTAGTGACTGGGATGTGAAGGGCAATACAACCTTTGTGTAATATAAATTTGAATGTGAAATGCGGCAAGAAGTATTAACTCATGAATACAGTCTTCATTAGAAATGAGGTTCGATCTCTGTCCATTATAAATTGATTATAAATGGCTGTCCACTTTTTAATAGTTATTTTCAAAATTTTAAATTATGGTAAGGTCATAAGTGTGTGTGCATATGCACATGTGCGTGTTCCTGTTTATGCACACACACATCCCATTAAGTGCCTTTTGCAAGTCAAAGGGCCGCTTCTGGGAGGTTGTTCTTTCCTTTCACTACATGGATCTTGGCACCAAGCCCTTCATCCATTGGCCCAATTCTCAGGCAATAATATTACTAATTCTTTTTTTTAGTATCTTTTTTATTGATATATTTTTTATTTACATTTCAAATGATTTCCTCTTTTCTGGGTCCCCACTCCCCGCAAGTCCCATAAGTCCTCTTCCCTCCCCCTGTTCCTCCATCTACCCCTTCCTGCTTCCCTGTTCTGGAATTCCCCTATACTCTTACACTGAGTCTTTCCAGAACCAGGGGCCACTTCTCCATTCTTTTTGGACATCATTTAATATGTGGATTATGTTTTGGGTATTCAAAGTTTCTAGGCTAATATCCACTTATCAGTGAGTGCATACCATGATTGATCTTTTGAGACTGGGTTACCTCACTTAGTATGATGTTCTCCAGCTCCATCCATTTGTCTAAGAATTTCATGAATTCATTGTTTCTAATGGCTGAATAGTACTCCATTGTGTAAATATACCACATTTTTTGTATCCATTCCTCCATTGAAAGACACCTGGGTTCTTTCCAGGTTCTGGCTACTACAAATAGGGCTGCTATGAACATAGTGGAGCATGTGTTCTTATTGCATGCTGAAGAATCCTCTGGGTATATGCCCAGGAGTGGTATAAGAGGGTCCTCAGGAAGAGTTATGCCCAGTTTTCTGAGGAACCGCCAGACTCATTTCCAAAGTGGTTGCACCATCTTGCAATCCCACCAGCAGTGGGAGTGTTCCTCTTTCTCCACATCCTCTCTAACACCTGCTGTTTCCTGAATTTTTGACCTTAGCTATTCTGACTGGTGTGAGGTGAAATTCAGGGTTGTTTTGATTTTCATTTCCCTAATGATTAATGATGTTGAACATATCTTAAGGTGTTTCTCAGCCCTCCAAAGTTCTTCATGTGAAAATTATTTGTTTAGCTCCATACCCCACTTTTTAATGGGGTTATTTGGTTCTCTGGGTTCTACCTTCTTGAGTTCTTTGTATATATTTGATATTAGCCCTCTGTCGGATTTTAGGGTTGGTGAAGATCCTTTCCCAATCTGTTGGTTGACATTTTGTCCTTTTGACAGTGTCCTTTGCCTTACAGAAACTTTGTAGTTTTATGAGGTCCCATTTGTCAATTCTTGATCTTAGAGCATAAGCTATTGGTGTTCTATTCAGGAACTTTCCCCCTGTGCCAATGTCCTCAAGGATCTTCCCCAGTTTCTTTTCTATTGGTTTCAGTGTGTCAGGTTTTATGTGGAGGTCCTTGATCCATTTGGAGTTGAGCTTAGTACAAGGAGATAAGAATGGATCGATTCACATTCTTCTGCATGCTGACCTCCAATTGAACCAGCACCATTTTCTGAAAAGACTATCTTTTTGTCCACTGGATGCTTTCAGCTCCTTTGTTGAAGATCAAGTGACCATAGGTGTGTTGGTTCATTTCTGGGACTTCAGTCCTATTCCATTGATCTGCTTGCCTAATATTGTATCAATACCATGCAGTTTTTATCACTATTGCTCTGTAGTAAAGTTTAAAGTCTGGGATACTGAATCCCCCTGAAGTTCTTTTACTGTTGAGAATAGTTTTAGCTATCCTGGGTTTTTTGTTATTCAAGATGAATTTGAGAATTGATCTTTCTAACTCTATGAAGAACTGTGTTGGGATTTTTATGGGGATAGCATTGAATCTGTAGATTGCTTTTTGCAAGATGGACATTTTAACTATATTAATCCTGCCAATCCAGGAGTATGGAAGATTTTTACATTTTCTGAGATTTTCTTCAATTTCCTTCTTCAGAAATATGAAGTTCTTGTCATATATGTCTTTCACTTGTTTGGATAGTCACCCCAAGATACTTTATGCTGTTTGTAGCTATTGTGAAGGGAGTCATTTCCCTAATTTCTTTCTCAGTCTGCTTGTCCTTTGAATATATAAAGGCTACTGATTTGCTTGCATTGATTTTGTAGCCAGCCACTTTGCTGAAGTTCTTTATCAGCTGTAGGAGTTCTCTAGTAGAGTTTTTAGGGTCACTAATGTATACTATCATATCATCTGCAAATAGTGATAGTTTGACTTCTTCCTTTCCAATTTGTATTGCTTTGAATTCCTTATGTTGTCTAATTGCTCTAGCTAGAACTTCAAGAACTATATTGAAAAGATATGAAGAGAGGGGGCAGCCTTGTCTAGCCCCTGATTTTAGTGGGATTGCTTCAAGTTTCTCTCCATTTAGTTTGATGTTGGCTACCAGTTTGCTGTATATTCATTACTTTTACTCTTTAGATATGGGCCTTCAATTCCTGTTTTTTCCAAGACTTTTAGAATAAAAGGATGCTGAATTTTGTCAAATGCTTTTTTAGCATCTAATGAAATGATCATGTGTTTTTTTTTCTTTGAGTTTGTTTATGTAGTGGATGCATTGATGAATTTCCTTATATTGAACCATCCCTGCATCCCTAGGATGAAGCCTACTTGATTATGGTTGTTGATCATTTTGATTTGTTCTTGGATTCGGTGGGCAAGAATTTTATTATTTTTGCATAGATATTCATGAGGGAAATTGGTCTGCAATTCTCTTTCTTAGTTGTATCTTTGTGTGGATTTGGAATCAGCGTAATAGTGGCTTTGAAGAAGTAGTTGGGTAGTGTTCCTTTTGTTTATATTTGGTGGAAAAGTTTGAAGAGTATTGGTGTTAAGTCTTCTTTAAAGGTCGGATAGAATTCTGCACTGAAACCATCTGGTCCTGTGTTTTTTTGGTTGGAAGCCTATCTATGACCCCTTCTATTTCTTTAGGGGTTATGGGTCTGTTTAGATGGTCTATTTGATCCTGGTTTAATTTTGGTAATTGGTATCTGTCTAAGAAAATGTCTATTTCCTCCAGATTCTCCAGTTGTGTTGATTACAGGTTTTTGTAGTAGGATCTGATGATTTTTTGAATTTCCTCAGTTTCTATTATAATATCTCCGTTTTTCATTTCTAATTTTGTTAATTTGGATGCTTTCTCTGTGCCCTTGGGTTAGTCTGTCTAAGAGTTTATCTTGTTGATTTTTTCAAAGAACCAGCTTTTGGTTTTGCTGATTCTTTGTATGGTTCTCTTGGTTTCTACTTGATTGATTTCAGCCCTGAGTTTGATGATTTCCTGGCTTCTTCTCCTCCTGGGTTTATTAGCTTGTTTTTGTTTCAGGGATTTCAGTTGTTCTGTTAATCTTCTAGTGTATGCTCTCTCGAATTTCTTTTTGGAGTCACTCAAAGCTCTGAGTTTTCCTCTTAGCAGTGCTTTCATTGTGTCCCATAGATTTGTGTATGTTGTGCCTTCATTTTCATTAAATTCTAAGAAATCTTTGATTTCTTTCTTTATTTCTTCCTTGACCAAGGTATCATTGAGTAGAGTATTGTTCAGTTTCCATGTGTATGTGGACTTTCTGTTGTTTTTACTGTTGTTAAAGACTACTTTTACTCCATAGTGATCTGATAAGAGGCATGGGATTATTTCAATCTTCTTATATTTGTTGAGGTCTGTCTTGTGACAACTATATGATCTATTTTGGAGAAGGTACAATGAGGTGCTGAGAAAAGGGTATATGCTTTGGGATGAAAAGTTCTATATATATCTGTTAACTCCAATTGGTCCAAAGCTTCAATTAGTTTCACTGTCTCCCTGTTTATTTTCTGTTTTCCTGATCGGTCCATTGGTGAAAGTGGAGTGTTGAAGTCACCCACAATTATTGTGTTAGGTGAAATGTGTACATTGATCTTTAGTAAAGTTTCTTTTATGAATGAGGGTGCCCTTGTATTTGGGGCATAGATGTTCAGGTTTGAGAGTTCTTCTTGTTGGATTATTCCTTTGACTAGCAAGTAGTGACCTTCCATGTCTCTTTTGATGACATTAGGTTGAAAGTCAATTTTATCTGAAATCAGAATGGCAACTCCGGCTTGTTTCCTGGGACCATTTGCTTGTAGAATTGTCTTCCAGCCTTTTACTCTAAGGTAGTTTTTGTCTTTGATACTGACAAAATGTGTGTTTCTTGTATGCAGCAAAATGTAGGGTCCTGTTTATGTAACCAGTCTGTTAGTCTATGTCTTTTTATTGGGGAATTGAGTCTATTGATGTTAAGAGATATCAAGGAGTAGCAGTTATTGCTTCCTATCATTTTTTATTTTAATTTTATACGTGTGTGGTTATCTTCTTTGTGTTTGATGAAAGAAGCTTAATATCCTGCTTTTTCCAGGGTATAATTTCCCTCATTGTAATGGTGTTTCCCCCCTATTATCCTTTGTAGGGATGGGTTTGTAGAAAGAAATTGTGTAAATTTGGTTTTGTCATGGAATATCTTGGTTTCTCCATCTATAGTAATTGAGAGTTTTGCTGGGTATAGTAGTCTCCGCTGGCACTTGTGCTCTCTTAGAGTCTGCATGAGCACCGCCCAGGATCTTCTAGCTTTCATGGTCTCTGGTGAGAAGTCTGGTGTAATTCTGATAGGTCTTCCTTTATATGTTACTTGCCCTTTTTCTCTTACTGCCCCAAGTATTCTTTCTTTGTTTAGTACATTATGGGATTTTGATTATTATGTAACTGGAGGTATTTCTGTTCTAGTCCAGTCTGTTTGGAGTTCTGTAGGTTTCTCGTATATTCATGGGCATCTCTTTCTTTAGGTTAGGAAAGTTTTCTTCCATAATTCTGTTGAAGATATTTGCTAGCCCTTTAATGTATAAATCTTCCCTCTCATTAATGCCTATAAACCTTAGATTTGGCTTTCTCATTGTGTCCTGGATTTCCTGGATGTTTTGGGTTACAATTTTTTGCATTTTGCATTTTCTTTAACTGTTGAGTCCATCGTTTCTATGGTATCTTAGCCATCTGAGATTCTTTCTTCTATCTCTTGTATTCTGTTGTTGATATTTGCATCTATGGTCCATGATTTCTTTCCAAGGTTTTCTATCTCCAAAGTTGTCTCCCTTTGTGCTTTCTTAGTTGTTTCTACTTCTGTTTTTAGATGCTGGAAGTTTTTGCTCAGTTCCGTCATTTGCTTGTTTGTGTTTTCCTCTAATTTCCTCTTGCCTCAAGCAATGTTATACTTTGGTTGTCAAGGTCAACCAGGTGTTCTCTGTCTGCTCTATTATGGAGCGACTTTCCTCTTTCATGACTTCTGCCTGTTGACCAAAGTTCTCCTGTATTTCTTTAAGTGATTTTTGTGTTTCCTCCTTATTGGCTTTTGTATTCTCCTGAATTTCTTTCCATGATTTTTGTGTTTCCCTTGTAAGCGCTTCTAATTTTTGATCCATTTTCTCCTGAATTTCTTTAAGTATGTCCTTCATGTGTTCCTGTACTTGCTTCATGACCAGTGATTTTAAATCCAAATCTTGTTTTTCTGGTGTGTTGGGGTATCCAGGACTTGCTATTGTTGGAGAATTGGGTTCAGATGCTGCCATAATGCCTTGGTTTCTGTTAGTAATGTTCCTATGTTTGCCTTTAGCCATCTAGTTCTCCCAGGTGTTAGATGATCTTATTGTCATTGGCTGGTCCTTCAACCTACTGTGGATCTTTAAGGTTATTTTTGCAACACTGGATGACTGGGTTTCCTCTGGCACAGATTACTGATATGCTGCCTTCCTTTTTTGTGCCTTTGGAGCCCTGCTCAGTCTTGCCTCAAGCAATGTTATACTTTGGTTGTCAAGGTCAACCAGGTGTTCTCTGTCTGCTCTATTATGGAGCGAAGATGGTTTGGTGGATGTCACTCCTTCTGTTGATTCTCACCTAGGACACAGGTCCTGAGATGGACTTGCTTGCAGATGAACTGACTATGTGCTTAGTTCCTTGGTGCAGGCAGACCCCTGGAGATTTGTACCCCCAGAGATCTAAAGATCAGGGTGATCCAGTACCTAGTGATGCTTTTCTGTCCCAGCAGGGAGCAAATATGGCCACAGGGAATCTCTTCCTATGCTGCTCTCTGGGCAGGACACAGTCCCCATGCCTGGCGGGCTGGCAGACAAACCGCCTATGTGCTCAGTTCCTTGCTGCAGGCAGACCCCTGACTGTTTGTACCACCAGAGATCTAAAGCTCAGGGTGATACAGTACCTAGTGACCCTTTTCTGTCCCTGCAGGCAGCAAATATGGCTGTGGGGCTTCTCTCCTTCTGCAGCTCTCTGGGCAGGACACAGGCCCCACTCCTGGCGGGCTGGCAGACAAACAGCCTATGTCAAGTACATCTTAAAGACTTATTAAATACTTTAGTTTGTTCTTTTTAACAACATGTTTTATTGTTATTATGGACAATATAAAGTGTTTTTCTTTTCTTATGATTTACATACATATGTATCATAATTATCCACTGTATTATTGCTAATAAAATAGCTATGTCAAACATTTAAAAATTTTCTCATCTTATATTTTGTGTGTGTGTGTGTGTGTAAAATAAGTAGTGTATGCATGTGTATGTGTTCATATATATATATATATGCTCATTGAGACTTGAAGTAAGTATTAGGTATCACCCTCAGTCATTTTTCATCTTTTTTTTTTTTGAGACAGTGTTCAATACCTAACCTCAAAATTACAGATTAGTGTTCCTAAGCAGGCCAGTAAAATTCAGGTACAGGATTCTAACTACACACTACTATGCTTAATATGTATATATTCGTGTGGTATATGATTGACTAAACTTAAGTTCTCAGGCACTTTTTTTTTAATTTTTTTTTATTCGATATAATTTATTTACATTTCAAATGATTTCCCCTTTTCTAGCCCCCCCCCCACTCCCCGAAAGTCCCATAAGCCCCCTTCTCTTCCCCTGTCCTCCCTCCCACCCCTTCCCAGTTACCCGTTCTGGTTTTGCCGAATACTGTTTCACTGAGTCTTTCCAGAACCAGGGACCGCTCCTCCTTTCTTCTTGTATCTCATTTGATGTGTGGATTATGTTTTGGGTATTCCAGTTTTCTAGGTTAATAACCACTTATTAGTGAGTGCATACCATGATTCACCTTTTGAGTCTGGGTTACCTCACTTAGTATGATGTTCTCTAGCTCCATCCCTTTGCCTAAGAATTTCATGAATTCGTTGTTTCTAATGGCTGAATAGTACTCCATTGTGTAGATATACCACATTTTTTGCATCCACTCTTCTGTTGAGGGATACCTGAGTTCTTTCCAGCATCTGGCAATTATAAATAGGGCTGCTATGAACATAGTAGAGCATGTATCCTTATTACATGGTGGGGAATCCTCTGGGTATATGCCCAGGAGTGGTATAGCAGGATCTTCTGGAAGTGAGGTGCCCAGTTTTCGGAGGAACCGCCAGACTGATTTCCAGAGTGGTTGTACCAATTTGCAACCCCACCAGCAGTGGAGGAGTGTTCCTCTTTCTCCACACCCTCTCCAACACCTGCTGTCTCCTGAATTTTTAATCTTAGCCATTCTGACTGGTGTAAGATGAAATCTTGGTGTTGTTTTGATTTGCATTTCCCTAATGACTAATGAAGTTGAGCATTTTTTAAGATGCTTCTCCGCCATCCGAAGTTCTTCAGGTGAGAATTCCTTGTTTAACTCTGTACCCCATTTTTTAATAGGGTTGTTTGGTTTTCTGGAGTCTAACTTCTTGAGTTCTTTATATATATTGGATATTAGCCCTCTATCTGATGTAGGATTGGTGAAGATCTTTTCCCAATTTGTTGGTTGCCAATCTGTCCTCTTGATGGTGTCCTTTGCCTTACAGAAACTCTGTAACCTTATGAGGTCCCATTTGTCAATTCTTGCTCTTAGAGCATACGCTATTGGTGTTTTGTTCAGAAACTTTCTCCCTGTACCGATGTCCTCAAGGGTCTTCCCCAGTTTCTTTTCTATTAGCTTCAGAGTGTCTGGCTTTATGTGGAGGTCCTTGATCCATTTAGAGTTGAGCTTAGTACAAGGAGACAAGGATGGATCAATTCCCATTCTTCTGCATGCTGACCTCCAGTTGAACCAGCACTATTTGTTAAAAAGGCTATCTTCTTTCCGTTGAATGTTTTCAGCCTCTTTGTCGAGGATCAAGTGGCCATAGGTGTGTGGGTTCATTTCTGGATCTTCAATCCTGTTCCATTGATCCTCCTGCCTGTCACTGTACCAATACCATGCAGTTTTTAACACTATTGCTCTGTAGTATTGCTTGAGGTCAGGGATACTGATTCCCCCAGATTTTCTTTTGTTGCTGAGAATAGTTTTAGCTATCCTGGGTTTTTTGTTGTTCCAGATGAATTTGATAATTGCTCTTTCTAACTCTGTGAAGAATTGAGTTGGGATTTTGATGGGTATTGCATTGAATCTGTATATTGCTTTTGGCAAAATGGCCATTTTAACTATATTGATTCTACCGATCCATGAGCATGTGAGGTTTTCCCATTTTTTGAGGTCTTCTTCCATTTCCTTCTTCAGAGTCTTGAAGTTCTTGTCATACAGATCTTTCACATGTTTGGTAAGAGTCACCCCAAGATACTTTATATTGTTTGTGGCTATTGTGAAGGGGGTCATTTCCCTAATTTCTTTCTCAGCCTGCTTATCCTTTGAGTATAGGAAGGCCACTGATTTGGTTGAGTTGATTTTATAACCTGCCACTTTGCTGAAGTTGTTTATCAGCTGTAGGAGCTCTCTAGTGGAGTTTTTTGGGTCACTTAGGTAGACTATCATGTCGTCTGCAAATAATGATAGTTTGACTTCCTCCTTTCCAATTTGTATCTCTTTGACCTCCTTATGTTGTCGAATTGCCCGAGCTAGTACCTCAAGTACAATATTGAAAAGATAAGGAGAAAGGGGGCAGCCTTGTCTGGTCCCTGATTTCAGTGGGATTGCTTCAAGTTTCTCTCCATTTAGTTTGATGCTGGCTACCGGTTTGCTGTATATTGCTTTTACTATGTTTAGGTATGGGCCTTGAATTCCTGTTCTCTCCAAGACTTTAAGCATGAAAGGATGCTGAATTTTGTCAAATGCTTTTTCTGCATTCAATGAAATGACCATGTGGTTTTGTTCTTTGAGTTTGTTTATGTAGTGGATTGTATTGATGGATTTCCGTTTATTGAACCAACCCTGCATTCCCGGGATAAAGCCTACTTGATCATGGTGGATGATCGTTTTGATGAGTTCTTGGATTCGGTTGGCAAGAATTTTATTGTGTATTTTTGCATCGATGTTCATAAGGGAAATTGGTCTGAAGTTCTCTTTCTTTGTTGGATCTTTGTGTAGCTTTGGTATCAGCGTAATTGTGGCTTCGTAGAAGGAATTGGGTAGTGTTCCTTCTGTTTCTATTTTGTGGAATAGTTTGAAGAGTATTGGTGTTAACTCTTCTTTGAAGGTCTGATAGAATTCTGCACTGAAGCCATCTGGTCCTGTGCTTTTTTTGGTTGGAAGACTTTCTATGACTCCTTCTATTTCTTTAGGCTTTCTGGGACTGTTTAGATGGTCTAGTTGGTCCTGATTTAATTTTGGTATTTGGTATCTGTCAAGGAAATTGTCCATTTCCTCCAGATTCTCCAGTTGTGTTGAGTATAGGCTCTTGTAGTAGGATCTGATGATTTTTTGGATTTCCTCAGTTTCCGTTGTTATATCTCCCTTTTCATTTCTAAGTTTGTTAATTTGGATACTTTCTCTGTGCCCTTTGGTCAGTCTGGCTAAGGGTTTATCTATCTTGTTGATTTTCTCAAAGAACCAGCTCCTGGTTTTGTTGATTTTTTGTATGGTTCTCTTTGTTTCTACTTGATTGATTTCGGCCCTGAGTTTGATGATTTCCTGCCTTCTACTCCTCCTGGGTGAAATAGCTTCTTTTTGTTCTAGGGCTTTCAGGTGTGTCATTAAGTTGGTAATGTATGCTCTCTCCATTTTTTTTGTGGAGGCACTCAGGGCTATGAGTTTTCCTCTTAGCACTGCTTTCATTGTGTCCCATAGATTTGGGTATGTTGTGTTTTCATTTTCATTGTGTTCTAAAAAGTCTTTAATTTCTTTCTTTATTTCTTCCTTGACCAAGGTATCATTGAGTAGAGTATTGTTCAATTTCCACGTGTATGTGGGTTTTCTGTTGTTTCTGTTGCTATTGAAGACCACTTTTACTCCATAGTGATCAGATAGGAGGCATGGGATTAGTTCCAGGCACTTTTTTTATTGACCAGTCTCCCTAGCCTTCATATAGTTTATTATTTAATTAGATTGGTTGTTCTCAACCTGTGGGTTGTGAACCCTTTGAGTATCACATAACCTTTTCAGAGGTGTCACCTAATACCACTAGGAAACCCAGATAGTTGCATTATGACTCATAATAGTAGCAAAATTACAGTTAGAAAATAGCTCAAAAGAAATTGCATGGTAGTGCTCAGCAGAACACAAAGAATGATATTAAATGGATGCAGCATCAGGAAGTTTGAGAATCATTGTATTAGAGCATTTTAAAATAAACAATTCATTTTGTATTAACCTATATGCATGAATGCCTTTATATTGATTGTAACAGGTATCTTTCCTGATTTACTTACATTGCTGTCAATGGCCTACCATTGGTTACATCTACAATAATCAGACATGGCAAAGTGTGGCAGCAGAAACATCAACCCTGCTGTTCATTGGCTTTAAAGCAGCTATCACTATTTATAACACCATAGAAAAATTAACTGTTGAATGGAGGTTGCCCCAAACTTTCACAAAATCTCAGCTTTCAGGCCTTTTCACTGTATTTTTCCATAGTTCTATTTGACATTAATGTGCAATGAAGTAGCTAGCAAAGAGAATGGAGGTAGGACAGGTATGTTGAGATTGTTGTGCTCTTACTGGAAATACCTCTTACATCTTATATTTTATTCCAATGATGTGAATACAGTATTTACAATGAGGTATGAATACTTTCAAGGAGTGTTCTCAGATACTGTCACAAAGTAAGCAAGGTCATGTCTTTATCGATGTTGTCTCTAAAATATACACAAGCATTAATTGTTTTGTGAATTTAAAAGTATGGTGATTTATTTTGCTTTCTGGCTTCCTACCTCTGTGCATCCCATTTATTCATAGGTGTGGGTATATTGTCCTCTAATCAAAATTTTCAAACCATGTCTATTAAGGAGTCAGTAAAACAAAGTATTGAAATGCAGATTGCATTGATTCGCTCCACGTTATTGCAAGGTAAGAGGAAACAGTTGTGTTAGGCTAAATCGATATAATCTACATTAAAGTACATTGTCTCTCAGAGTGCCAGGAAATATCCAGTGATCTCCATTATGAAGTGGCCATTGTGACCACCTTATGTAACCTGTTCTTATATTTTTAAATTGATGTCCTTTGTGTTTCAGAGTAAGTAAGACTTGTGAGCTTTCTCAGATCCTAAATTTAGCTTCCTTATGGTTTCCTTTCAGAGCTTCCATTTGCTGATCCAAGAATCAGGGCTAAACTCCATTACCAAGAATATTGATGGCTTTATAGCACTCTTATCCTGAAATTTATACCTTAACTATAATTTTGGTATAAAATTATGACTTTACTAAATATTAGCATAATAAAATGTAATTTGTGGTTTTTAATCTTTTTCAAAGTCATTATTGAAGGTGACTTAATGTTCTTATTTTGACAAGCCAAATGGGGTTTTTAAACATTCCCCTTGTGATAATAATTGTTTTATATGAATACAATGAACTTTGTAAATTTTTACTAGGAAACTAATGTGACTCACAGCTAGATGCAAATTTTTATGGAATGTAAAATTCTCTGCTGTCCAAATACCCAGGAGACAATGTTGGTGGAAGACAATGTTGTATCTATTCAAAGTTGCATCTTAGGAAGACACAGGATAATCAGAGGGGTGTAGTGAGAAACAGGGCATGGAGTCCATATACTAAAACGGTGTATTCTCTGAGTGGTATGTGTCATGAATTTACAGCTGGTGAAGCTACTTAATGATCACATAAAGAGAGATGGTCTTCCATGCTGAGGATCATGGAGAGAAGGAAAAAGGGAAAGAAAGCAGGGAAGGCTTTGAGGAGCTCCCAATACAATATTAGTACTTCAGACAACATTGGCTTTCCCAAGTAACACCACGCTCTGTGTCTGTAATGCCATCACATAGAAGTTTGAAGTAGAAATACTGTGCTGAAGGCCAGTGTTGACTGAATAGAGAGTTGCTGTCTGAAAATTAATGCGTGGGGACCCCCATAGAGCTTGTAGGAAGACCAGCAGTTTCAATTAACCTTGACCCCTGAGATCTCTCAGACACAGGGCCACCAACCAGGCAGCATATACCAGCTGATATGTGGACCCCATCATACATACAGCAGAGGACTGCGGGTCTGGACTCAATCAGAGAAGATGCACCTAACCCTCAAGAACCTGGAGGCCCCAGGGCATAAGAGGGTCTGGTGGGGTGTGATGTTGGGGGTGGGGACATCCACATGGAGATGACTGGATGCAAGGGGCAGGGGGAGTACGGAATGTGGAACAGTCAGAGGGTGGACCGGGCAGAGAATAAAATCTGGACTGTAAAAAAAAAAAGATTAAATAATACAAAAAAAAAATCACTTGAAGAAAACAAGCAATGGAATGTCAAGATGGTGAGTATCCTGTTTGTTGCAGTATTCTATAATGTCTATATTCTGCTATTTTTTATTCGATATAATTTATTTACATTTCAAATGATTTCCCCTTTTCTAGCCCCATATATTCTGCTATTTAAAAAGTGTTATCAGAACTGCCTACAATGAAGGAGTACTGCCTCTAGCTATACAAAAACTGATAAGTCTCCGTTTGCCTTGAGAATTAGGATAACACATAGAGCTCTAGAATACACAAAGATTAGAAACAATCACATTATGCCATTTAAAGAAAGATAATAGAGAGTAAATGTGCATGAAGAACCATAGAATTTTTTATTGACTTTGATCTGTTTCTTCTGATCATTGTTCAAATGTTGACTAGAAACTTATGCTAGTACTATGTATGGTATTTATATTTCCTATTCAATTCATGATGATTAAACTACTTCAAAGTAATTCACTGTTATAGACCTATGAGGTACCTTATTAACATACTGGGTGCTGGAGAGAAGGTTTAGTGCTTAAGAATACTGTTGTTTTTTTCAGAGGACACAGGTTCAATTCTCAGTAGCCACATGAGGTGTCACAGCCACCTGTAACTCTTGTTACAAGGAGGCTGATCCACACTTCTAGAATCCTCAGGCACCAGGCACACTAATGGTGCTCAGAAATACATGTAAGCAAACATTTATAGACAGAAAATATTATAATGAAAACTATAATAATATACTAATGGCATACTAATATTATGATAATATACTAATATTTAAAAGTGACATATGTAGGTTAATTTCTATTAAATTTTATACATAAAGAATGTTGCTGATATTTTATAGAATTATAATTTTAATTATATTTAATGATATGTATGTACACATATATGACTATATATGTATATATATATACATGTGTGTATGTGTGTGTGTGTGTGTGTGTGTGTGTGTGAGAGAGAGAGAGAGAGAGAGAAAGAGAGAGAGGGAGAGAGCATATTTATTGTTCATGTATATTCAGGTGCATGTGCTTGTGTATGGATGAACACGTGTGGACTAGATCTCACCCTTGAATCTTGCTCTTGACTAGCTGGACTTTTTCTCACTTCATCTGTAGCTTACCCTGTAGGCTTGGCTGGGTGGATAGAGAACCTTAAGTATCCTCCTGTTTCTAACTTCCTAGTGTTGGGAATCCAAATGCCTATGCCATGTCTGGCTCTAAAAAACCAGTATATACATATATATATAATTTTAAATATAGTTTTAGAAATTCAGACAAATGCATAAAATACATTTGGCTTATACAATACCTTTAGAATGTATCTTTGTATCTTTGTTAATTAATTAGATGATATTGATACTGAATTCAGGACCTGAGTTCTAGGGAGGAAATAAGATAATTATGCTTGCTAGACATGCCCTTTATGAAGTGAACCATATTCCCACAACCAGTTTTGTGAGTTTTTTGAACATTCTTATTTATAAATTATTTCTTCATTTAATGAAAATTTTCATATGTACAGCAATCATAAAACAATTTTGTCCCTTTGACTTTATAAATCGTCAGAAATACTAATGGTGATAAAAAGCAATACAAACAAAAAAGAAATTTCTGCCTAGCCTAGAAATGATGTTCCAAAATTCTTTTGCCTGCATTGTCCTAGTAGGTGTTAAGAAAAGCACATCAATTTTATTTTATTTTCCATGCATGAAGGACACGGTGGAGCCAAGAATGGTTACACTCACAGTTGGTTTTGTAGACACAGTAAAGAGAAGTTTTTCCAAACCAGTTTAATTAGAATACTTAATTATTTGAAATGTATTGCTACTCAAGTATATAATTATTCCTGAATAGAATTTTCAGCAGATGGAGGAGGAGGGAATTTGGGGGAAAAGGGAGGTGGGGTAGGAAGGAATGATAGGAATGAGGGAGGAGAAACTGCAGTGAGGATGTATTGAAAACAAAATATAAATTTAAAACTTCAAATAATTTATAGAAAACACAGCTTATAGTGATTGACTTAGACAGTTAAATCATGTGCTTAACCCTTTTCTGCTCATGTGATAGATATTTCTCTAGTAGATTATTTTTCTTATTCAGAATATACAAATTAATTCATAAGCCATCTATATCTTTAATAGTGGCAAATCACTATGGGATTGTGTTTACTTTCTTGGTTTTAGAAAAGTTTCTTTATCAAAGATCTCCACGTTCCATACAGAATGGGTCTTTCTGGGATGATGCTCTATGAGGCTATGAAGATAACTAATCAAGTAAACTATTTGGGGAAAAGTTTCTCACATATTCTCAAGATATCCTTAATGTGTTTAAAAAAAGTTCACTTGTCTCTATTTGTGGGACAAATGTCACACATGTATCTGTAAATCCATAGCATCAGCAGAATTATATATACGCAGCCATTATTCATTCTGTCCTTCTAATTCACTTGACAGTTGATACTGGTTATGGGTTTTTCCACTCATTTATGTAAATTTACATTTATTTTTCCAAAATTTGTGGACATTTCTGCATGTCTAAGACAAAGATGGATGGAAGTAAGTAAATGGACAAGATATATGTCAAATAGATCGGAAATGATTTTCTATAGCAACATTTTATTTTTAAAAAGTAACCTTTAAAACATTCTTAAGGATTTAGAGGATTTCAGGAAACATTTGGAACTTTGTTTATGAAACACATAACTGATTAACTGAATAATATTTATTATATGTTAATTAAAATATTGAGAATAAAAGTAACTGAAAATTGTCAAATTACCATTATTTAAGACTAAACAATCACTCACCCTTATGGTCTTCATAAAAAAGCAGGTAAATATCACTTACTATGCAGCAACTTTTAGATTCAATTATCATATCAAGTATTTTAAACAAGACCTGGCTAATTTAATGTTGGTTGTTATTACCAACAAATAACACATCCTGAAATAGCAATAGAAAACTGTGAGCCTCTTTGAGTCCGTGTCTATTCACTGTATGGGCATATTAAATTAGCATTCAAAACATTACTTTGCAAAGTCCATTACAAAAATTTAAGTCTATTCCTCAAATATTTTATAATAGTAACTGGTCTCCTGTATATATATAGATCTACCACACACACATATCTTTAATTTCTCAGTACTAGATAGCATCACTTGCATCCTTGCCATTTTGTCTCAAAATCTCTTCTAGTCAGTAGCTCAAAACACCCAACGTAGCTGCCTAAGAGAATAAAGATTTCTAGGTTTTCTTCTATGAAAAAAGTGTTAGAATATCCAATTAATCAACATTTTATCACTTATTTTTTGTATATTACACAAAGGATTATCACTTAATGTTTGGTGGAATTATCTGTTTATTAGTTTCTAAATTATCATTCACTCACATTTGATAAATGATTTTCATAGAACAAACCACTCCTTACTAACTGTACTCATGTATCAAATAAGTAATATTATTTAAGTGCAACAGCAGTTCACATACCCAGTCTTATTGATCCTTGTTTGGATTTTGTCTCTCTCTTTTTTGTCAAACAATAATCAATAATTAGTACTACTTCATGAGTCAGTTCTATTACAATGCAAGATTTTTGTTGTTTTTGTGGGGTTTTTTGGTAACAGCATGTAGAGCAAGTAAATAAGAACAGAGCTGATCTATGTTGTGTCTACATTAGCTGTTGCACAAAATGTTCTCATTCATAATATGTCTGGTCTAGCTATTGCAGAAAGTACTTGGTTTCTTCCACTATAAGACTTTCAGATGTTCCTTAGTAGAAGAATGGATACAGAAAATGTGGTACATTTACTCAGTGGAGTACTACTCAGTCATTAAAAACATTGACTTCATGAAATTCACAGGCAAATTGATTGAACTAAAAAATATCATCCTGAGCCACAAAGGAACATACATGATCTGTACTAACTGATAAGTAGATATTAGTCAAAAAGCTCAGAATATCCAGGATACAACTTACAGACCATATGAAGCTCAAGAAAAAGGAAGATCAAATTGTGGGTGCCTCATTCCTACTTGGAGGGGGCAACAAAATAATCATGGTAAGTCGAGGGCAGAAGGGACTTGGAAGAAAGAGAGGAGAGGGAAAGGAGTATAGGTGACTCTTGGATTACATATGAGATGAGAGAGGCAAAAAACTGAACAGAGGTATGCAGCTATGGGCAATGGGAAACAGTGCTAGTCACCAGAATGTCCCAGATGCCAGAAAAACAAGAGGCTCCCAGGAACTAACAAGGATGACATTAGAAGAAATACCCAATTAGGGGGAGAGAGATCCTGTAGAGACCATATCCAGAATTGCTCCTGTCTAAAGGAAACTCAGGGATAAGGAGTGAGGAAGAGACTGAGGAAGAGGCTGTCCAGAGACTGCCCCACCCTGGGAACCTTTCCATGTGCAGCTACCAAACCAAGACACTTGCTGATGCCAAGAAGTGCTTGCTGACAGGAACCTGAGGTAGATGTCTCCTGAGATACTCTGTTAGAGCCTTATGGATGCAGATGTGGATGCTTGCAGCCAAACATTGGACTGAGCATGGGAACCCCAATGGAGGAGTTGAGGGAATGACTGAAGGAGCAGAAGGAGTTTGCAACCCCATGGGAGGAACTACAATTTCAACCAACCATACTTCCCCAGAGTTCCCAAGGACTGAACCACCAACCAAAGTGAGCGTGGAGCAAACCATGGTTCTAGCCATCTATGTAGCAGAGGATGGCCTTGCTCGACATCAAAGGGCTGGGAAGCCCTGGTTCCTGTGACGCCTTGATGACCCAGTGTAAGGTAATGAAAGGGCAGTGGGGTGGGAGTGGTTGGGTGGGTATGGAAGCATCCTCATGGATGCAGGCAGAAGGGAAGTGGAGTGGGGCATTTTTGGGGGAAACCGGGATTGGGATAACATTTGAAATTTAAATAAACAAAATAAGCAGGAAAAGGACAGACTCTTCTACCAGCTCCTGTTGAAAGTACTTGCTTTCATTTGCCTCACGATCTCCATCATATTTACCAACATCTATTTTTTAAGTTAATCATGATTAAAGTATCCTTTTCTTAGCATCAGAAAACAAATATGCTCTATTAAAATGATCTTCTTTGCCATTTATTATTATTTTTGAATCACTATGTGTGAGAATGTGTGCACATGTACCAATGTGTTTCCTAAATATTAGATTAAACTCAATTATAATTTTACTTCACCACTCAAGTCTCTATCACATACCATAAATATTTTGCATTCGTAGTGGCTACCATATTCCTACTAACTTATTGCCATATCTGAGTCCTGTTCATTTTGTAGACAACATTTCACTCTGTCTATGTAAGTGTGACTCCAACGCCTTTCACAAAATAAGTACTTCATATGTGTATATTGTGTTAATAAATGAGTTTTGAACTATAGAAATCAAGAGGGAAGTCTACATTGAGAAGCTTTCTTATCCTTGAAGCAGCATAGTATATATCTCTCCCCAGTGTTGTGAGTATATGCAGGGAGAACAACAGAGAGCCTTACACATCTATAGGATTTAGCTCAGCTCATGCTTCATTCAGCTTCTCATTCAGCACTCAGCACCTAGAAGTTGCTAGCTTTGGTGTGAAGGTAAAAAAACAAACAACAAAAAAAACCTGGTTTCTTGGGTGTCTTGCTACTTTGACATGTTAATTTTCAAAGTAACATTGACAATAGGTTTGGAAGCAATGTAATTCTTTAGTATTTATTACTTCTTTTGTTTCTCCTCCTTGTCTTCTTCCTTACCTGCTCCCTCTTCACTTTCTTTTTTTTCTCCTCCACATTGCTGTTATGATTCTGTTCATTATGCAAACCACAGAGTTTCATTATGTGACATAAAATACCTATACCAGAATGCGGTATTATTATCCATACCAATGTCGCCCTCTTTATATTCTCTCTCCCCATTAACAGTCACCTCTTCTGCTTTTATGATTTATATACTCATCGCTCTCTCCCATTTTTCCTTCTCTAGAACACTTGTCTCTGAGCCCACGGTCTGTTTTCTACTTTTATCTCCTATACACATAGAAACAAATAGACCCAGACTTATTCATACCTGCACATACATAAAACAAAGTATCTACATGCTTATATCTAAAATCTGCATATAAGTAAATAAATACCTTTCTGAGTCTGGCTTATTTGTAGATCAGAGAAATCAAGATCATTAGTTTTCAAAAAGAAAACACACACACACACATACACACACACCAGCAACTAAGGAGATATACCAAAATTTACAAGATATTTTTTTTGGTTGAAACTAATATATGCATAATTTTGTAAATTTGCTATAAATATGTTATATAATAAAATAAAAATTAGAAAACCAGCATTATTACAAATGAATAGATACATACTTCAACTATGTTCCTCTGCATACTCTATTGTACATGCAAATATCCACCTATAGGAAGTAAGACTAAAGATGTTCACAGGAAGAAGCACAAAATCAGTTTCATTAAGTATTATCTATATTTATTTTAGTGAAGAGAAATCTCATTTTGATAAACATTTGCTTGCTTACGGTATGATTGTTGGGTACTATATCATATCACTATAGAAAAAGACATTTTAATTACAATTTCAAAGAAGAAAATGAAAAGAAATGTTGAAATTAACAAAAGTAATTTCTGAGTACATTGTGGAAACATTGTATAACACTAGTTGAGAAATAATACCACTCTGAGAACCTACAATTTTTTGTTAAGTTATTATCACCTGGAGGTGGTAGCACACACCTTTAATCCCAGCACTTGGGAGGCAGAGGCAAGAGGATTTCTGAGTTCGAGGCCAGCTGAGTTCGAGACTCACTCTGGTCTACAGAGTGAGTTCCAGGACAGCCAGGGCTACACAGAGGAACCCTTTCTGAAAAAAAAAAAAAAGGTATTATAACTTGTTTTTAAATGGTCAAACAAAAATGAGACTTTCTCTGCCTCAGTTTATCAGGAGTAAATTATCGCCCTCAGCATCTATCACAAGCCTGCTCAGCAGAATCATCCCTGACAATTCTATCTGGACTGAATTTACAGAAGTGAGTTTTGAAGCTGCATTGCATCCCTACTTTCACAGATTCATATGATTTTTAAAATTGTTTTAATTACTGGAATTCCCTCAAAGATTTTCAACTGGTAGACACTGAACACTCTCCTAAGAATATCTGATATTCCTAGGATAATATCTTATAGCTAATATAAGAAAGATAGCTACATAACAAACTAAAATTGAAGATCATAAGAATGAAAGATTGATTTTTGTATTATTTCTTATTTAATTAAAATATTGTATAATTGGTGAAAAATAATCTTTACACTGCTTTCTGCTCTATAAAGCCTGAATAATTGTTTAAATGATTGAAGCATAAGTGCATTTTAAACATCACACCTTATCGGACGCAACCAGCTCACCAAAACTTATAATGGAGCATACGTTTCTTAAATGACTTGCAAGCTTCCTGCAGAGATAATTTTCCTGCAGGATATAGGAAGAACTTATTCTTTATGTTTTGTATTTGAAGAACCAGGAACTCTGAAAAAGCTACTTTTTATTATAAGCATGATTTTTACTTTGCTTCTATTGATTTTTAAAAAGAAATCAAAACCCTCAACTACAAAAATTACAATTCAATGAATTTTTTCTTCTTTAAAGCCTTTGGATCTTTGGAAAACTATACTGCCACACAATTTCTAAAAGAGGGCAGTTGAAATTATAGACCCAAACCCTTGGAAATAATGGCTGCAGAACTGCGTTGTTTTGATTTTTAGTCCATACAGCAAAGTTGTGAATAGCTTCACAGAAAATTCATGACACTAAAGCATTTTGAATTTGTCATGGTCACTCTCACCAGTAAGTGCTGTTCAGTCTTCCCAGGTGTGCTGAGCAATGCACATATCTGTCAGGTTGTTTTGACAATATCTTTTTGATTGTTTGTTTGTTTGTTTGTTTTAATGTGAGATGAACCAAGCCTGTGCCCTATTCTTGAGAAATGCTGCAAACTCAAACAGATATTAACTGGGGGGGGGGGGCAGTTTACCACTGATTAATACCAATTGTTTCACGCCTGTTAGTCTGAGTATTTAAGTTTTGTTTATTCAGAATTATTTTTATACACTTCATATTTTATTTCCCACTCCACCAACCCCTGTCCACTCTCTGACTGTTCGACATCTCATACCTCCTCCCTCCCCCTGTCTCCTCCTGGATGTCCCTACCCCCCACCCCACCTTACTTCTAATTTCCCTGGTGCCTCCAGTCTCTTGAGGGTTTGGAACATCATCTCTGATGAACACAGACCCAGCAGTCCTCTACTGTATGTGTGCTACAGTAGGGGCCTCATATCCGCAGGTGTATGCTGCCTGTTTGGTGGTTCAATGTTTGAGAGAACCCTGGGGTCCAGATTAATTGAGACTCCTGGTCTTTCTACAGGTTGCCTTCAGCTTCATTTAACCTTCCCTAATTCAACAGCAGGGGTCAGCTGCTTTTGTCCATTGGTTGGGTGCAAATATCTGCATATGACTCTTTTAGCATCTTGTTCAGTCTTCCAGAATGCTGTCATGCTAGGTCCCTTTTTGTGAGCACTCCATAGCCTCAGTAATAGTGCCAGGCCTTGGGACCACCCCTTAAGCTGGATCCCACTTTAGGCCTATTGCTGAACCTTATTTTTCTTGGGCTCCTTTCCTTTTCCATCCCTGTAATTCTTTCACACAGGAACACTTATGGGTCAGAGGTATGACTATGGGATGTCTCCCCTCTCCCTCATTTGAAGCCCTGTAAGAAGCTACTGGAGGTGGGCTCACTTAATTCCCTCCCCTCCTGTCAGGTGTTTCATCTAAGGTCCCTCCCTTTTAGTCCTATGAGCTCTCCCAAGGTCTCTGGTAAAATCTGGAGGGTCCCCCCAACTCCTATCTCCAGAGGTTGCATGTTTCCATTCTTTGTGTTGGCCCTCAGTCCTTTTCGCCCCCCACAATGTCAGATCAGGTTCCCCTTCCTCCTTCCCCTGATCGCTTTCCCTCCCAGGTCCTTCCTTCCCTCCCCACTTGTGATTGCTTTCCTCTCCCTCCCAAGTGGGATTGAGAACTTGAGTTCTGTGGACTGTATCTTGGGGGTATTCTGTACTTTTTTTTAAAAGCTAATACCCACTAATTAGTGACTACATTTCATGCATGTCATTTTGGGTCTGAGTTACCTTACTCAGGATGATATTTTTGAGTTCCATCTATTTGAATACAAAACTCAGGATGTCCTCATTTAAACAATTTTTTCCAGTATCACATTCTACTCTCAAACTTGCTTTTGCAGTCCAGAGTAGCATCAAACTTCTGATTCTACCTTCCTCCCAAACACAGTGCTATAAGGACAAGTGTGTGGCACCAAGCGTAGTTGAGCAATGTTGAGATAAATCCAAGGCTTCTTATACTAAGAAATCACACTACCAACTGAGCTGCATCCATGATCATTGCTTATTTCAATACAAGGACTCCCATTAGCACACGAGCCAGCAATTTTCATAGCTCTTGTAAATCAGTCACAGAAGAGTTACATCTGACAACCTCCCAAGCTATTTTTGGGCTATTATTTAGCTTTGTTGGAGCTATTAGGTTTTTTGTTTTGTTTTGTTTTTTGTTTTTTGTTTTGTTTTGTTTTGTTTTTTTTAAGTTTGTTTCCTTTGGTGAAGTATATTTTCCTGGTCAAGTGAATTCTTCTTAATATACTACTTAGAGTAGCTTATTTCTCTTAGGAGTTGAAAGGGTGATTATTCTAAGATGTCTTAGAGAACACCTGGTTAAAATTACTATTGTGATCTTTGAACCATCTTGTCCCTACATATGGTATCTTACAAGATTGGCAGTTTTTGCTAGGATAATTTTCAATAAGCTTTCTACCCATTTAACTTTCTCATGTTTCTTCTCAATTCAAATATGTCAAGTATTTATTCTTTTAATAATTCTCCAAATGTCCTGTAGGTTTTCTTTTTAAAAATTGAATTTTGTTGCACGTGGACTAGCCTCTACCTCTCAGGGTGTCCTGAGACCAAAGGCTAATTCTTCCGAGTCACTGATATCCTAGCAATGTGAGTTTTAGAAATTATATAATGTAATAAAATGACACAAGAACTAAGACATAGAAATGGACAAAAAATAAGTGAGTTCAAGATAAGGCAAGTGAATCAGAAACCCACATATTAATCTACTCATAAATTCATAGAACACTAAACTGGAAGCCATAGTATATATGCAGAGGACCTAAGGCTGGCCTGTGCACACTCTGTATACTGTCTCAGTCTCTTATAGCTCATAAGAGCATTGATTATGTGTTGACTTAGAGGGCCCCATTTTCTTGGTGTTCTCTATCCCCTCTGGTTCTTATAACTTCTTCCACCTCCAATTCCAAGGGGTTTCCTGAGACGAAAAAGAAAAGATTTCATGAAGACTCAGGCAGAACTGAGTGTTTTAAGTTTTCTCACTATTTGCATAATGTCTGCCTATCTCTGTTTCTATCTTCTTGAGGAGGAAACTTTGCTGGTGATGGCTGAGCGAGGAACTGATCTTTCTCCTTTGGTGCTGTACAGAAAACCTTCCTGTACCAAAGATTCTGGAACATGCAGGTGAAAGTTCTGTGTATGCTCCACCTTGATTTTTCCATTGTCTTAGTGATGTATTTAGTATTGGGGCCTTGTCCACAGTTTGCAAAGAACCATCTATTGTTGCTGAAGCAGCTTGGTTTGTTTGGATATTCCCATGGGACCCCTTTGTCCAACAATTCCTTGCCAAAATGAAAGTCATTTGTTTTATTGATATTAGCCATTCAGATGAACTTAAAATAAATCTCAAAGTACTTTTGATTTGCATTTTGCTCATCAGAAAGGATATTAAACATTTCTGTCAATTTGAATTTCCTCTTTTGAGACTTCCCTGTTTCATTTGAACTGCTCCCATTTTTAAACTGTCTATGTGATCTCTTGATACCTAGTTTTATGAGCTCTTTATATATATTAGCTATTAGCCCTCTATCAGATGAGTAGTTGCTATTTTTCTCATTTATGTAGCATGCTTTGTCTGAATGATGGTGTCCTTTGTCTTACAGAAGCTTCTCAGTTCACAATATTTCTTTATTAATTGTTGATCTTAGTGTCTATGTTAGTAATGTTATATTCAGAAAGTCTTCTGTGCTGATGAATTCAAGACTACTCTCCACTTTTTTTTTTTATCAGATTCAGTGTATCTAATTTCATGTTGAGGTCTTTGATAAACTTAGAGTGGAATTTTTCACGGGTTGGTAAGTATAGATCTATTTGATTTCTTCTATATGCTAACATCCAGTTTGTCCAGCACCATTTTCTGAAAATTCTATTTTTCTAGTGTTTATTTCTGGTTTCTTTATCCATAGCTGTCTATAGGTGTGTGATTTACGTCTGAGTTCTCTGTGGTCTGCTACAATTTTAGCAATACCAAGTGATCCAAACCATGGTTATCTCAAATCTGCAATTGTTATATTGAAGAGATGACACCTCCCAGAGGTTCTTACCATCTAGAGCCTTAGAACAAGGCTGAAGGAGGCCTAGCCTTATTATTAGTGGGCAGCATGGAGACAGACACTGAAAGGTTCTGCCCACCTTGGAGATGTGGAACTCAAACTATAAGGGAATCTCTGTATTTACCAATACAAACAAAACTTGTTTAATTCTGCAACTCATCAATACCAGAAAAAGAGCCAGGTAGGACCAAAGCTCACTCAGATAAATGATTTAAATGGACCAACTGTTATCAAAAACCTATGTCTACTAGTTAGTCTTTTATTACTCCGATAAAATACCACACCTAGAAGCAATTTATAGAAAAGAGAATTTATCTGACCTTACAGTCCTAGAGGGATAGTGGCCTTTGGCTTTTTCCTGAGGGCACACTCTAATTCAAGGTGTTTAAGAACTGAGTTCAAACATAAAGTTCTAGAGTGGCAACTCAGAAATTATAGTCTAGGTACATTCTACTGCTTGACATTTGAGGAAGAGATATGGAGGTATCCTCTTTGTTTCCCAGTTAATATAATTTCTCTGACTTTCTCTAAAGGTATTACCCTAAGGTTAGTAGAATGTAGACCTATTTTTCCATGGCACTGTAATAGTGTCTAAGGTTTTAAATATGAGATCTTAATTTAATTCTGGTTCCCATCCCTAAGTGGAATGTGAGAGATAGAAAGAAATGTGACTCTTTTATATCAATGCTCAATGAAAGAAATTATGTCTCTAAAGTAATATGGAATACCTTGAAACAAAAAGAGTTAAAAATTTCACAGTTATGTCTTGATTGGTTTTAAATAGCTAAACAGGAACCAGTTTATGAGCGATAAAATAATTACCAAATAATTAAATCAATTAATACATATGTATTCATTGAATTGCCTGTAAAGTATTCCCTGAAAATCCTCAGCACAATGGAGAATGGAAATTTAAGATTCGGTGTAGTTTCTGTTCTTCAGGAATTTTAGTCAAGAGAGAGAAACCTTGAGTCTTCTATAAGGTTCTAGCTCACTTATTTGAATAGATAGGGATGCAAAGGAATGATTCCAAAAGAGGGGAGGTCGTGTCTTCACATTCAGTGAGACAAATGAGAACTTGGCCTGTGGTCTCAGAATCACAGCAACTGAACTCACAAAACTTCTACAGCAAAGCACTTCATTTTATATAAGGAAAAAAGATTCTCATATACAATTTACTTTCTATAAGTGCTATTGTTCTGGTTTTTAGAGTATTAATTAATGATCAAATAGTTTGTATAAAATATACTATGATGAACTATGCTTATCATAGTCTCTTTATTATTTATTGACATGACTTCTTTATTATTTGATAGTAGCATGCAAACTTATTTAAAATGCATTACATATGCACCTGACATCAACTAAAACTGGAAAATGAAAACCAACATTTCTATGTATAAACACTTAATACCATTTTTTATTGGAAAATGAAATTACAAACAGCTAAAAAGTGGGATCCTCTTGTGGTGTTTCTATTTTAGGGAAAATAATAAAAAATGCTGTGGCTAATTAAATTGGCATTGCTCCAAAGTCACTGTAAGGATTCTGAAATTCTGCAAATGATTTCCCAGGTGTAACTGTGAAAACCTAGAGGATTTGAGAGAGAATTTAGTCATAGAATTATAGCCAAAGACAGCAAATATAAGGCAAGTAATATATATTATTAAAAATGCTAATATTTAATGTATAAATTGACAGATTTCCAATGTAAACTAATTGTATCACTTTAGGCAGAGGAAGATGCACATTAAGCACATTTTTCTGCATCTTTGTTCTGGTTTTGTCATTTTTAAGAGTTGTTTTATTTTTAATTCTCTATATTTCTGTGTCTCCATGTGGTTCTGTGCATAAGAGTGTAAATACTGGGCAGAGACCAGAGTTACTGGGTCTTTGGAACTGGAATTAGCATCTGTTGTGAACCTTCTGAAATGGGTACTGGGAAGGATCCTGTGTCCCTGCAGGAGAAATATGCACTCTTAACAGCTGAGCCATATTTATAGATTGCTAACACCTTATTTTGATTGTCAGAGTCAGATTGACTGGGAATACAGGTAACATTAAATCAATAATAAAAATATCTTTAATCTGTCAATTAAAACATTGCTTACCATGTCTATATTTGCATTTAGAAATAAAAATGTATTAAAACAGAATTAGTATATGTTTATTTAGGTACTGTTAAAATCCCTGTTTATTGCTAGGTCTGGGAGTCAAAACCCACTTATGAAGTAGGCTGAGGCTGGATCTTGAATTTTCAAGTCCTGCCTGGGTGACAAGGTAAGGTGAAGGCTAGCATGGAAAAATTCAGGTTTTACAAAAATAAATTCAACAGAGGTTGGGGAATTTGTTCAGTTATATGGCAGTTGCTTAGCATGCACAAAACCCTAGGTTCAATGTTATAAATAAACAACAGACAAACAACTTAGATTGTTTTTCAGATATTGCAATGTGTCAAAATTAAAGATTTTACATATATATTTTATTGTATGTGATTTAAAAATTTTTACTAAAAGTTCTTTTATGCTAATAATTTCAGAGACACTCCCAAATGGGTGTCTGTATAATATAATGAGTTCTCTTATGTTCTAGTTTATTCTCTATTGGTGTGACAAATAACCATGGCCAAAAACAACTTCATGGATGACATGGTTTATTTTCACTTTATATTTCTGGGTCACAATCCACTATTGAGGATAGTTGGGTCAGCAAATGAGGACAGGAACATGAAGCAGGCACTATAGAGCACTGCTACCTATAAGCATACTGGCTGGCTCACTCTCTATCACTCTCTATACAGAGCAAGTTGATTAGCATTGCAATGATCCTGCCAGCATGAGCTAAGTCTTCTCTTGCCAATCATCCATCATAACAACTTCTCATAGGCATGGTGCCAGGAAAATGTGATCTGGAAAATTTTTCAACTGAGACTCTCTTGTCCCCAGTTACTCTAGGATGTGTCAACTTGACAAATCCACCTCATAAAAAATTGATTTCCAGGGTTTCCAGTAGTAGGGACATCAGAGTGTCTGCTGTGCCTACAAACACTTTGTGAGTGGCTCAATCAGTGAGTTCAGGTGAAGAGATTTGAGACAATGTAGACAGTAGCGGGTACATACCTGAACAGGCCATCTCTATTGACAACTGAAGAACTTGCATCTCTTTGGGAGTCTGTGAAGGACAGGGAAAACACTTCAGAGAGCACAGAGTTCCTGGGCTAAATCCAGTTAGTCCTATTTGAAGGACTGTGGCTGAGGAAGATAAGCACAGGTGAGATTGGAAAGGATTTTTTTTTCTTTAATGATATATTTTTTATTTACATTTCAAATGATTTCCCCTTTTCTGGGTCCCCACTCCCCACAAGTCCAATAAGCCCCCTTCCCTCCCCCTGTTCCTCCATCTACCCCTTCCCACTTCCCTGTTCTGTTATTCCCCTATACTGTTGCACTGAGTCTTTCCAGAACCAGGGGACACTCCTCCATTCTTTTTGGACGTTATTTAATATGTGGATTATGTCTTGAGTATTCAAAGTTTCTAGGCTAATATCCACTTATCAGTGAGTGCATACCATGATTGATCTTTTGAGACTGGGTTACCTCACTTAGTATGATGTTCTCCAGCTCCATCCATTTGTCTAAGAATTTCATGAATTCATTGTTTCTAATGGATGAATAGTACTCCATTGTGTATATATACCACATTTTTTGTATCCATTCCTCTGTTGAGGGATACCTGGGTTCTTTCCAGCTTGTGGCTACAACAAATAGGGCTGCTATGAACATAATGGAGCATGAGTCCTTATTGCATGCTGAAGAATCCTCTGGGTATATGCCCAGGAATGGTATAGCAGGGTCTTCAGGAAGTGGCATGCCCAGTTTTCTGAGGAACCGCCAGACTCATTTCCAAAGTGGTTGCACCATCTTGCAATCCCACCAGCAGTGGAGGAGTGTTCCTCTCTCCACATCCTCGCCAACACCTACTGTCTCCTGAGTTTTTGACCTTAGCTATTCTGACTGGTGTGAGGTGAAATCTCAGGGTTGTTTTGATTTGCATTTCCCTAATGATTAATGATGTTGAACATTTCTTAAGGTGTTTCTCGGCCCTCCGAAGTTCTTCATGTGAGAATTCTTTGTTTAGCTCCATACCCCACTTTTTAATGGGGTTATTTGGTTCTCTGGGTTCTACGTTCTTGAGTTCTTTATGTATATTAGATATTAGCCCTCTGTCGGATTTAGAGTTGGTGAAGATCCTTTCCAAATCTGTTGGTTGACATTTTGTCCTTTTGACAGTGTCCTTTGCCTTACAGAAACTTTGTAGTTTTATGAGGTCCCATTTGTCAATTCTTGATCTTAGAGCGTAAGCTATTGGTGTTCTATTCAGGAACCTTTCCCCTGTGCCCATGTCCTCCAGGGTGTTCCCCAGTTTCTTTTCTATTAGTTTCAGTGTGTCAGGTTTTATGTGGAGGTCCTTGATCCACTTGGAGTTGAGCTTAGTACAAGGAGACAAGAATGGATTGATTCACATTCTTTTGCATGCTGACCTCCTATTGAACCAGCACCATTTTTTGAAAAGACTATCTTTTTTCCACTGGATGCTTTCAGTTCTTTTGTGGAAGATCAAGTGACCATAGGTGTGTTGGTTCATTTCTGGGTCTTCAATCCTATTCCATTGATCCGCTTGCCTGACATTGTACCAATACCATGCACTTTTTATCACTATTGCTCTGTGGTAATGTTTGAGGTCTGGGATACTGAATCCCCCTGAAGTTCTTTTACTGTTGAGAATAGTTTTAGCTATCCTGGGTTTTTTGTTATTCCAGATGAATTTGAGAATTGCTCTTTTCAGCTCTATGAAGAACTGTGGAAAGGATTAATTCCTCAGCTGTCCTTACATTCTAACAATGACACTTACCAGCCATTGTATCTAATTGCTTAAATCAAGAAGCTATCTCTTTGAGAATACTGATACCATGCCTGGTGAGTAAAATATTACTATTGCTTGAGTCTCCTGCAGAATTGGAAGTTCACATTGAGATGTAGATTGAGATGGAGGTAGAAAAAGAGCAATGCTAGTGTGGTACACAATATTGAATAATGTATTCTAGAAATGTCACATGTATACAGTAATCCCTTTCCTTTTTTGCACATGTATACTTGTGTAGGTGTGTGGGTATGCATAAGCTTGTGGAGGCCAGTGGTAAACTTCTGATATCATTCATCTTGAATCCACCTTATTTCTTAAGGCACTGTCTGAGAATATTCTGGTGCTCATCAAGTAGACTGGGTAGCTGGGCAAGCGTTTCAGGGAGTCATTATTTCTGCATCCCCAGTGCTAGAATTACAAGGGATCCACTTATCTCTGACTTCTCAGTGCTGGGATTACAAGTGTGCACCACTGAGCTTTGCTTGCTATTTATTTTTCTAACAAGATGCTGTGGGTAAACTCAACCTTCATACTTGCAAAGGTGTGAATTTACACTACTGCTTGCACTTTATTCTCAGCCAAAACTTTACCTTTCTAAGCATGAGCTCTCTGCCATCTCTGTGTTAGAGAAAGCCAGGAAAGTACAGAAATATAGAGGATTGCCACTGAAAGTGAAAAGAGATTATTTTATAGGTGCTACCAAAGTCACCAGAGAACCAGCACAGTCTCTAGATTATGAATGTGTGAGTCAGTTACCACAAGAGACACATACCTTGTCTGCTGTTTATAAGTTATTAGAAAGAAATTACGGAATAAATAAACAGATATGTCATGCTTTTTTAAATGTTTTATATTCCTGAGGTAGATACAGAAAGTGACTTTGATAGACACACAAACATTTTGGGGTTACTTTCATACCAAGGAGAGTAAAAGATACAGATTCAAGGCAGTTCTAGGGTGGCATATCTGTATAATGAATATTCAAAATGACATCAGTCTCATTGTATATAGGATCTGAAGAAAAAAACATTTGCATTATTTCAAATGGGAGAAATTAACTTACTGTATAGGCAAATCTGGCATACTCTAAGGGCATACATTTGTTACTATGGAAATCTTTCCAGTGTCTGAAGAAAATACCTATTCTGCATACATACTTGTGTGCATATTTTATGATACCTGTAGTTTGTACACTGATCTGGCTTCACATAACAACCAAACTTGATCACCAACACTATACTCCCTGGACGGTCAAGTACAACTCACTGGCTGTTCTCTGAAGTATCAGTAGTTAATTAAACAATTAAGGCTGCTTTGTACAGGTTGTAATCTGCCAGGTCTAATAATGGCAAGTATCTATATTATTGTGGGAAACAAGTAGATTGATAGATAGACGCTGGTATTTACTTGCAGAAATTACAAGTTGTGTAGCCTGTAGTTTTGTCTACACCATGTTGAGTTCCCAGCAAGTTGCAAGCATGCACCTGCCCAGAGGTTATCTCAGATCTGTAGATAAAAGACACACGCACTAGCTCATTTTTAACCTGCTTTATGCCTCAATGGCTGGGCTCTTCTAAGCTTCCCTCAGCTGTCATTCCCTGCCCTTTACTCCTTGCTCAGCACTCTAAATCTGCCCTTAATTTCTTGATGATCCTTTTCTTGCTCATAACCCTAAATCTCTCCTCAGCTTACTTGTGTTTCTAGTTTTCCACCTGTTAGCACAGGCCCAATTGAGAAAGTGGCTAATGGCCACTGGATCGCACACAAAATCACACATGGCTTTTTCTTCTTCTGAAGCATGGTGAATCTCCTTTCCTCTCTGTCCTTTCTAAGTCTACAGGAACCTAGAATCACTGCTTCTACTGCCCAGCCATAGGCTGCTGGCATCTTTATTGATCAATCAAAACCCAATTGGGGAACAGGACCATCAACTGCTGATTCTGAATTAGATCAAGGCATTAGGCCCACCCCCTACAAGATAGTGTTAAAACTTGTTAGTAATGTTTAAGGTGAGTCTATCTCTTCAGCCCTAAGTTCTTACGATTCGTATTCCTGTCTTCTACTAGAATCCAAACTTTTAACACTAGGCTTGCCTTCAAATTATTTTAAATAAGTTATTAGAAAGAAATTAATGAATAAATGAACAGATATGTCATGTTTTTTTTTTAAAGAAATACACTTACTGATTATGTCTTCATTTATTCTCATAAAATTTCTCTATTTGTCCTAAAATTATGTAGGGCAGTTTTAACAGTGTCCTGTATAATTACTGTAAGCTTCTCATGTATATATAAAAAACTTAAAATTTCAAATTATATTTTTTATTTTAAATATTTATAGGGTATTTCCAATATGAGCATAGTGGGAAGCTGAAAACAATATGAGAATAATAATAAATTCATTTAAATAATTCTTTAGAGAAAGTTATAGAACTTCAAAACACATTTTTTTATTTTATTATTTTTATTTTCTGTATTCTTTGTTTACATTCCAAATGATTTCCCCTTTCCCAGATCCCCCCCCTCCTCATATGTCCCATAAACCTTCTTCTCTCCACTCATGCTCCAATCACCTCCCTCCTTTTTCTCTGTCCTGGTACTCCTTTCCAACACTAGATCAATCCTTTCCAGGATCAGGACCCTCTCCATACTTCTTCAGGGGAGTCATTTGTTATGCAATTTGTGTCTTGGGTATTCAGAGCTTCTGGGCTTATTAATATCCACTTATCAGAGAATGCATTCCATGTGTATTCTTTTGTGATTGGGTTACCTCACTTAGGATGATATTTTCCAGATCAAACCATTTGCCTAAAAATTTTGCGAATTCATTGTTTCTAATTGCTGAGTAGTATTCCATTGTGTAAATACACCACATTTTCTGTATCCATTCCTACTTTGAGGGACATCTGGGTTCTTTCCAACTTCTGGCTATTATAAATAAGGTTGCTTTGAACATAATGGAGCATGTGTCTTTATTGCATGTTGGGGAATCCTTTGGGTATATGCCCAGGAGAGGTGTAACGGGGTCCTCTGGAAGTGTCATGTCCAGTTTTCTGAGGAACAGCCAGACTGATTTCCCAAGTGGTTGTACCATCTTACATTTCCACCAGCAGTGGAGGAGTGTTCCTCTTTCTCCACATCCTTACCAACACCTGATGTCTCCTGAGTTTTTGACCTTAGCCATTCTGACTAGTGTAAGGTGAAATCTCAGGGTTGTTTTGATTTGCATTTCCCAAATGACTAATGATGTTGAGCACTTCTTAAAGTGCCTCTTGGCCATCTGAATTTCTTCAGGTGAAAATTCTTTGTTTAGATATGTACCCCATTTTTTAATAGGGTTATTTGGTTCCCTGGGGTCTAATTTCTTGAGTTTTTGGTATATATTGGATATTAACCCTCTATTAGATGTAGGTTTGGTGAATATCCTTTTCCAGTTTGTTGTTTTCCATTCAAAACACATTTTTAATGGAATGAGAGTTAAGGAAGCAAGAAAAAATTACATGTTTACAATTATTAAAAAGGCATATTTGCAAATTGATAATATTGCAACATTTAGCAAAAAATTTGTTGAAATATTGTTATTTGATTTATAATTAAACACACACATTTTTACATGCCTCTAGATTTAATTTAATCCTCCAACTAAAGGAAACTAGCTTCCTTTGATTTAGACAATTGAAGCCTTAAAAATATTTATAAGAAGCATAGTTATTCATGTTTTCAGTCTTCCTTAAAATTCATAAAATGATGTTGATTACCTTCTTTCAGAAAACTCTGTCTTCCACATGATGGTTTATTGATTTTTTTTTCATTGTTTGTTAGGGATTGGTCTTAGAAAAGCCAGAGTTGAAGAAATCCAAGACAAATAAACAATAAAATGATAATTCAAATGATTTATCAAATATAGAAAGGAATCCTCTTATAGTGATCTATTTCAAAATACTCAGAACATGCTTAGGAAAGCTTAATTGTTCTTTAAGTCGATGAGAGGCTTTTTCTTTATTTAATATCAAATGCTTAAAATCATAGTTAACAAAACAATGTAAATTGTTATTCAAACATCAAACTATACATGATGTATTGAATGAAGTCTCACCTAAGAAAGTGAGCAGTTCATCTTTCAGGGCATGGAATCCTCCAAGCATTGCAATTGTATTTACTACCATGTAATGCTCTATTGGCTCATCTCAAGTATGTCTTCAATGGTAGACATCTTTAATCATGGTCATCCTTTTGTGAATTTCACTTCTAGTTATTTTCTTGATTTAAAATATTAGGCTCTCTGGAATCTCTTAAAATTGTAAAATTGTTCCTCAGGTGTCCTCAGAACTATTATTTTATTGCATCATGCATGATACTGTTCGGAATATATTTTTTAAATTAAATACTGAAATACTGATGCCTTGCATGACATGAAGGTTTATGATAAGTTTTCACATCCAAAATCTATGTTACCATGACTCCTACTTCATACTCCCTAAATTCACCAAAGGACTATGACTCCTGACCCCAAACTACAGTTCTTTGAAGATGACTTTCTGCCAGCAAGACCATAGATAGCATCCTCTTTCCCTTAGCAAGATTGCTTTTACCTTCGAGAGCCTATTATAGATATAGAGAGTAAACTCCAGAACTCCCAACTCACACATTCTATTTTTAAAATCTATGCTATATAAATATGGAAAATGTAAGGAATGTGATGTTGTATATTAAATCATTATTTGGTATTTTTGGACAGTTTACATGGTTCTCATAATGAAATATTCTGTGAGTAATTAAGGAATTTGATCTGTTAAGGGTATTTGATCAATCTTATTCTTGGACTATTTCTATCATGGCACCAGCAGTATGTCACTACTACCATGGCAACATCCCATTCCTTTCACAGGATTTTGGAGTGCGGAATAATGCAGCTTATTAAAGAATAGAGTAAATTCCAATGAAGAAAAACAGCATGGCTTTTATGATTTCTCGCTGTCACATGGGTTCTATGGCAGACATCTAACCTAATAACTAAACTTCATGCTTGTCGGGTCATTCTAGATGAGAAGAGCATGCTAGCATATCACTCCAAATACACAGGGACCTTCAAGCAGTAATCATTTCATCAATCTTGACATCACAGGAAGTGACTGTCACTAAGGTCAGTACCTTACCCAATGCCATAGAATAGCATTGGAGACAAATAGCAAGTTTAATTCTAATGAACTGCAAGCTATCTCACCATCCTGCCTCCCGTGGTTAGTCTAGACTTCCCAGAAAGTAAACATTACACTATTAAGATGAACTGATTTATTTGTGTCTCAGAAATAACAAGAACTCTCCACCTCCATGAAAACTTTGTTTTATCATCCTTCTCATCAATATAATACATCAAAAAGAAGAAGTGGCTAGGGAGAGATTGCTTTATTTCCAATTTGTGATTCCAAGGAGCTACTCTTTACAGGAATGTAATCTTACAATCTTCTAACTAATAAAAGTGCCACATCAATAGACAGCTTCAAAAATGATACCCATAAGGGATTAATGAAAAGAAATACTTCCTTCTATGTACCTTCTATCTCTCAGGTATTAAAAAGTAATTGTGATCCAGTAGAGGCCATATATGGTTATAGAATCATTGAGCATAGTCTCGCAGTAAACCATTGTAAATGAAGAAACATTGCAATTGATCTGGATAAAAATAATGATTGAGAAAATGGCTAGAAGCTGACAGCTAAACACACAGCTATAACAAAACCAGCAATGGGACTCTCAGTTCAAACATTTTCTTGCAAGGATATGAAGTATCACTTTTTTATTGATGAGTAAGAATAAAATATATTAACTTATTATTATCAAGAGGAAGCTGGATAACTTTTCAAAAGGAAAATAAAACTTAGTATGTGATTCTCAAATACATAATGACATAGGAAAACAACTGAAATGTTTGGGCTTGAAGATATCACCCACTGTTACTGGGATATTTAAAACGGAACTCACATTTATGTTGTGACAGATCTAACTACTTCTTTTCGAAGGCTTTCTTTTGTGCCTTCTAATTTCTCATTTTGTTGAGCTATTTACACTTTTCTTTGTCTTCTTATGATCATATAGCATCATGTTTTACTCAAATTTTCACAGTTTATTATGGATTTATAATTGAAAAGTAGCTATAACATTTCAATTTTACACATGTTCATCTTCATACATATTTACTACAGCACTTACTAGTTATCAGGTAGTTTTTTTAAAAAAAAAAACACCAAATTTCTTCTTCACAATAAGAAAAAAAAAGAGAGATGTTTTCATTTGGAACATTTGACCTTCTTTTTTCGTCATTATTTTAGTTACTGTTAATTTCTTTTAAAGAGAAATCATAGCTTTCTTAAAACAAATTATTAAAATGCTTTGAAGAACAATGTGGGTAAATAATATCAGTGATTGTACAAGGAACCAAAGGCGACAGCCGAGACCCAAAAACAAGGAACCAAAAGCTATTGTTGGAAAAATCAGAATATTTGTACATTGAAAATCAGTATGATTTGTATATTTTCCTATCTTACAAAGCATTAGAAGGCTTTACCTCTCTAAGTGCGAAGAAAGAATAGCCTTTCTGAACAGCTGACTTAGAAGTGCAGCAAATCCATGCCATTGAACTCAGCAGAAATAAGTTGTCCAATGGCAGGGCTGCTATTTGCCATGGAATGCAGATTCAGGATGTTTGAGTCAGATGAGGCCTTTTGATGTACAGCATAAATGAAATTGTAATGGACATACTATCTATGAAAGAATTTGCTTCCTTAATGCTGACAGATATGGGTTAATGTTTTATTTGCATACATCCCCAGGTCTGGCGCATTCTTTGCATGGATTTATCACAAGCATGCAGGCATGGCTTTCTAGTAGAATGGACAATTACATTTCCAGTCTAAAATGAGTTAAAGATGCCACTGCAGCTGGATTTGCTAAGCCTGTTACTAGTTGTAATGATGAGGTGAAAAAAAGAGTTGGGAGAGCAAGAATGTAAGTGCCAATGCAAACCGCAAAGCTCAAGCTTGGTTGGGGCATTGCTGTCCATGAATATGCCCAGATCAGGAGTCACCTCCAGGTAGCTGAGCCAACCGGGACTAAGAAGTAATGAGAAGCTGTTGCAGTTCATTAAAAACAAACTGTGCAGCATGTACACATAGAGTCACACAGCTTTAGAATGAAGGAATGCCTAAACAGTATCATGTTATGTTTATTCAGTCTTTTCAAGAACATCATTTGCAGAAATGTTGACTTCTATTTTCAAACAAAGCAGAGACATTTTCAATATGTTTGGGATACTTGAAATGATTGATTAGTTTAATTTGCGTGCTTTCAAGGGTGCCTGCGCCTTAACTAGTATTATCGATGCAAAAGAATATACAAATTCTGAAAATAGACATTTTCCTGCTTGTTTATTCATCTGCATTCTAACTAGGTATTGCTCCAATCAATTTTAAGATAGCTGACCAGGAATTTACCTAGACGATTTTAATCTACCAATAACTTTATTTCCTCAAATGTCTTAACTTCTACTGCTAGAATTATCAATAATATAACTGAATATAGGATAATTATTTTTAAACTTTGATATTTTGGATCTAAAAAGAGATCTATCTATCGATCTATAATCTATCTATCTAAAGCCTATTTATCTATCATCTATCTATCTATCTATCTATCTATCATCTATCTATCTATCTTTATCAAGATGTTGGAGTGTTTTTGTCTTAGTTTAGAGTTCCTTGAATTTCTGCCCATGGATTGAACTTCACACCAATGCTACATATATTTAATATGAGTTGGGGATGAAAGTAAATAGAGAATTTATTTTACTAATCTGTAACATTTATCAAAAAGGAACCAATTATACAACCTGCCTGTAAAAGTCTTTTTATTGAGTGGACCAAGGCCTACTGTTTTTATTTGCTATTTTATGTTCTACTCTATTCAAAATAAAAGACAACACTTCTAAGTTGGTAACTGTCTTCTCCAGAGTTTAGTATTGTTTTAGAGCACCTAAGTAGGTTTGAGTTTTTAAAGTTAATATACTCTTTGATAATTACTCTTTCAAACATGAAAAATTTAAATTAATATGTCTAATTTAATTCTTTAATGTTACACAGCATATAATGTCTTGCATACTATTCAACAATAACAAAATATTAAACCAAGCAAATAAAAGACCTTTTCCTTTACAATTGCTTTGTTTGTCTTCAGATGGGACACTTGTACAATTTTCTCTCTTTCTTAATCTTAGTAAAATAACTACATACGTAAAGTAACAACTACCATAACTTCTCCAACACTTTTGCTATACAAACACATACATACATACACACACACACACACACACAGAAATATACACTAATGGATACAAAATGCAAAAATTTGAAGAACATTCTTCTATATCTAGATATCTTACTATATGTTCAATTTAAAATAAAGAAAATTATTTATATGTGTTTATAACAAACGTGACTAAAAGCTCCAGTAGTTAGACTTACAGGGAAAGTGAAACTCCAAGGTCCAATATAAGAACATCAAGTCTCTTACCTGATAAGCTAACTCTGATGACATCACTTTGTCTTGTATTTAGAAAGTTTAATTAAGATGTTTACAGTGATCTCAAATTAGTGATCTCCTTGCCGCAGTTTCTAGGTATCTGAGATTACAGGTGTGTGATCATGTACAGAGATCAAAATAATTTCTTGTACCTATGCTTTTCTGCTGCTTTTCTGACTATGCTTTTGAAACTGCTATTGTTTTCACTTGAAAATAACACGCATTTTCAAAATTAAAATGGCATCTTAACATTACATTTTTTTTGATTAGAGGACAGCTTACAGTTTTTTAAAATATGTGTTGCACTAGGTAACCCCATTTTAATGAAAGTTGTCATTGTACAACATCACCTTAAGGATGGAAGAATAAAATAAAATAAGTGTTATTAGATTTTAGGACAATTGAAATATACAGCATAGAAAACAACTGTCAATTAGAAATATGTGTTATAAGTAAATATTTAACATATTGTCCTAGTCAAATATGAAATATATACCTATGTAATACTTGTACTTAACTGAATAAATTCTAGATGTGGGTTAAGAGAAGGTTCAGGGGCTATACAGTTGCTTCATAGACTGAAGTCCAGCTGGTCCATTACTCCAGCAATCCCAGCCAAAAAGTCAATAACCTGGCGGCTCTTCAGTCTATGAAGCATGGTGTCTAAATCTTCAGTCTATTTTTTAATTGCAAAGAAGTAGGTTGCAACACCCATGGAGTCATGGCTCAGCAGAAGGGTAGATAAACTTATCAGAAGAAGTGTAGACAAGCGGACAAAAAGCAAAAGTTTCCTTCATCTATGTCCTTTGATATAAATTCTCAACAGAAGGTATGACTGAGATTTACAGATTTAGTGTAAGTCTCCTGACCTCATATAATACAGATGTATAGTGAGTCTTCCCATTTCAAATGATCCAATGAAGAAATCCTTTCCTCCTTTTTTCCAGAGGCTTAGGTTTCAGTTGATTCCATATGTGGCCAACTTTACAACCACATCATCAAAATCAGGCTAGCAGCAGATATAGTCACTCAGAAGGCCTGTAATTTCAGCTCCAAGGGTAAGTTTTAACAACGTCTGCCCTCCTTGGGTCTCTGCATTCATGTGCATGTGTGCACACACAAACACACACACACACACATACACAGACACACAATTTTAAAAGTCTTCAAAAATATTGGGTCCAACTTTTCTTCTTTCTTTTTATTATAATATTTATTCTTCTTAACAAAGCAGCACTAAATATATGCACTCTGTCTTTACTACATGCTTTAATCACTATCACATTTATTCATGTGTGTATGTGTGTCTGTGTGAATGTGTGTGATGTATATGTATATGGACTCCAGAGAACCTATGGTGGTCCGAGGACAACTTCTAGAACTAGATTTTTTCTTTCCACTAGTTTTATCCTGAAGACTGAATTCAGTTTGTCAGTCTTGGCAGTGAACAACTTAACCTAATGAGTCACATTGCTGTCTCTTGCATGCTTTTTAGTTTCACATATAAGCAACATGAAACTCCAAGAGAAGACTTGGCAGGAAACTGAAATGTACTGCATGTGCTTTAAATAAGTATTCTGCAGGTTATACAAATTAAAATAGAAACTTGAAAATTATGCTCTAAACTATGAACAAATGGGAGGGAAATTAAATGGGGAAACATGTGGCTTTAATTTTAAAACACATGACCTTCTAATTAAGAAGCAAAGTGTGGAGAAGAGACATGTAATTATATTAACTACTTCAAAAACAATCAAAGTAATAATAAAAGCAACCATTAAAAAGACTAACTAAACTCCAGTCACATATCACGGTATGAAGTTTTTGATATCCTAAACTAGATAGCAGCATCAGTTGTTTAGAGAAAAAGTTTAGCTCAGAGATAACAAGCTCTCGGCTAGACTCTTCAGCTCTGCAGAGCTGTGCAGGTAAGCCCAGAATCAAAGCCTTGTTTACTTCTCCTCATAACTCTTGTTCTGGTGACATCACACAGCTTGTGATTTGTCATCCCTGGCTCATAAGGCTTTGGAGAACTAATCCTCCATCTTCCCACCCACCTGTCATTTTATATAGAGTTTATTATCTATTGTGTAGATAAATATTTGATGACTTGAATATGTTATGAATAGAACATTTATTCAAATGTCTATATAAATTACACATAGGTAAGAATCTGTTCACCTTTTAAAATCATTTATGCTTTAGTAGTAATTAAAAATATTAAGCTTGTGAGAAAAAAAAGAGAACCCTGGAGCCTTGAGGTAGCCAAATCATTGGTTTTGCAAAGTTGAGACTCACTGAAGAATGACAGGTTTAAATGTCTAATGTAGTATTGAGGGTTGTAGCTCAGAAGAGTTAGGTTCAGTGGGAATTAGAGCTAGACTGGCAGAGTTTCACTAGAGTATTCTAATACATCAATATTGGAGCCTAAGCTCATTCAAGGCCCTTCTGTCTACAAAGATATTTTATTACAATGCAAACATGGTTTGAATAATGGCAAAGACACACACAACTAGCTTAAGCAACCAGAACTTATCAAGTGACTGAATTTATGAAAATTCTATTATGTTTTTATTCTTTAAAATAACAATACCTTTAGTAATTCTTTGAGAATTTCATGCAGTGAATTTTGTGCTTCTCCTCTCTGTTCCCAACTCTTCTTATAATTACCCCCTTTCTCAGCTGCTTGCCACATTCACCAAACTTTGAGTTTTATTCCCTTTTCCCCCATTACCTTCAAGGTTTTTGTAAATAAACTGACAGATTTGCTTTTTCCATAAAAAATCTTTTATTATTAAATAATTATGTATAGGTGGGTGCCTTTATGACTTCATATGTAATATAGTACGTCGGTACCTGCTGAAGATAGAAAAGGCCATTGCATTCCCTGGAAAGTTTTCTGATATGGGTTCTAGGAATCAAAATTGGTCCTTTTGCAATAGCACCAAGGACCCTCACATTAGCTCTGTCTCCAGCCTCAAGTTTTACTGCTTATAAGTGTCATCAGTTTAGAAATGAATCAACTCTATAAACTGCAAAGTTTATACTGCTCAGTGGAAGAAATTTCTGTTGTTCTATGTTCAAGAATCTACTTAGCATAAATTATAGTTAATATTTACATGTAGTAGCAATTGTTTGAAAATTGGCATCTGTAATTATTTTACATTTGTCACATTGAAAAGTAAAGTGGATTTGATAAGATTTACTCAACTAGTAAAAGATTTGCCAAGCATGCATGAAGACCTGAGTTTGAACTCATGGACACAAACAAGAGCTGGAAATATTGGCACAGTTGGAGGGGGGTAGATCCTGGAGAGTCTGCTCAGGTTGTGTTGGATAACTGATGAGTTCAAAGCCAAGTGAGAGACTCTTAAAACGAAATGGTGTATGTCAATTGAGACACAAGGAATAAGAATCAATGTTTACATCTTCATTAACATACCTACTCATATATGTATATGCACATCTGAACGTTTGTGGCAGTTATAAATAGGGCTGCTATGAACATAGTAGAGCATGTATCCTTATTACATGCTGGGGAATCTTTTGGGTATATGCCCAGGAGTGGTATAGCAGAATCTTCTGGAAGTGAGGTGCCCAGTTTTCAGAGGAACTGTTGTATTTTTCCTTTGACCAGCAAGAAGTGTCCCTCAGAGTCTCTTTTGATGACTTTGGGTTGAATGTCAATTTTATCTGATATTAGAATTTCTACTCCAGCTTGTTTCCTGAGACCATTTGCTTGTAAAATTATCTTCCAGGATTTTTCTCTAAGGTAGTGTTTGTCTTTGACACTGAGGTATATTTCCTGTATGCAGCAAAATGTAAGGTCCTGTTTACATATCCAATCTGTTAGTCTATGTCTTTTTATTGGGGAATTGAGTCCATTGATGTTAAGAGATATTAAGAAATAGTGATTATTACTTCCTGTCATTTTTGATGTTATTTTTACATTTGAGTGGTTATCTTCTTTTGGGTTTGATGAAAGAAGTTTACTATCTTGCTTTTTTCAGGGTGAAGTTTCCCTCCTTGTATTGGTGTTTTCTTCCTATTATCCTTTGTAGGGCTGGGTTTGTGGATAGATATTGGGTAAACTTGGTTTTGTCATGGAATATCTTAGTTTCTCCATCTATGGTGATTGAGAGTTTTGCTGGGTATAGTAGTTTTGGCTGGCATTTGTGTTCTCTTAGAGTCTGCATGAGATCTGCCTAGGATCTTCTAGCTTTCATGGTCTCAGGTGAGAAGTCTGGTGTGATTCTTATAGGTCTTCCTTTATATGTTACTTGGCCTCTTTTTCTTACTGCCTTTAATATTCTTTCTTTGTTTAGTACAGTTGTGGTTTTGATTATTATGTGACGGGAGGTATTTCTGTTCTGGTCCAGTCTGTTTGGAGTTCTGTAGGCATCTTGTATATCCATGGGCATCTCTCTCTTTAGGTTAGGGAAGTTTTTATTGAATTTTATTGAAGATATTTGCTAGACCTTTAAGTTGTAAATCTTCACTCTCATCTATGCCTATAATCCTTAGGTTTGGTCTTCTCATTGTGTCCTGGATTTCCTGGATGTTTTGGGTTACAAACTTTTTGCATTTCGCATTTTCTGTAACTGTTGAGTGCATTGTTTCTATGATATCTTCAGCATCTGAGATTCTTTCTTCTATCTCTTGTATTCTGTTGTTGATATTTGCATCTATGTCCTCTGATTTCTTCTCAAGGTTTTCTATCTCCAAAGTTGTCTCCTTTCGAGTTTTCTTAGTTGTTTCTACTTCTGATTTTAGATCCTGGATGGTTTTGCTTAGCTCCTTCTCTTTCTTGTTTGTGCTTTCCTGTAATTCTTTAAGAGATTTTTGTGTTTCCTCTTTCATGACCTCAGCCTGTTGACCAAAGTTCTCCTGTGTTTCTTTAAGTGATTTTTGCGTTTCCTCATTATTGGCTTTTGTATTCTCCTGAATTTCTTTCAATGATTTTTGTGTTTCCCTTTTAAAGGCTTCTAACTTTTGATCATTTTCTCCTGAATTTCTTTAAGTATGTCCTTCACGTGTTCCTTTACCAGCATCATGACCATTGATTTTTATATCCAAATCTTGTTTTTCTGGTGTGATGCGGTATCCAGGACATGCTGCTAAAGGAGAATTGGGTTCAGATGCTGCCATATTGCTTTGATTTCTGTTAGTGACTTTCCTGCATTTGCCTTTTGCCATCTAGTTCTCACTGGTGTTAGTTGGTCTTGTTGTCAATGCTCATGACAATGTGGCCTCTGGTGCACAGCTGACCTCCTGCACTGCCTGGAGACAGGGTGCTGTGGCCCACGCTGTTCAGATCCTGAAGTAGATACCTGAAGGCTCCCACCTGGGGCCTGCTGGACTCACCAGAGCACACTGACTCCTCCCAGCAGGCCTCCTGTTTGCCCCTCTGTCCTCTTGCAGAGCCTGGAGATGTGGTGTTGTAGCCCAGGCTGTTCTGAATCCCAAAGCGGAGATCTGAAGGCTCCTGAGGCCTCAGGACTGGAATCTAAGCTCTGTGGTGCTGACCCACCAGAGCAAGCTGTGTAGTCCCAGTCTGCCTCCAGGTGCACACCAGGCCTCTTGCACTTCCTGGAGACCGAGTGCTGTAGCCCAGGCTGTTCAGATCCTGAAGCAGACACCTGAAGGATCTCACCAGAGCACACTGACTCTTCCCAGCTGGCCTCCCGGGTGCCCCTCTGGCCTCTTGCAGGACCTGGAGATATGGCGTTGTAGCCCAGGCTGTTCTGGATCCTGTAGGGGAGATCTGAAGGCTCCCATCAGAGGCCTCAGGACTGGACTTGAAATAAGTTCTTTCACCAACACCTATTAGTGCCTCCCAATCTAAAAATTACTGCCCTGCTCATCCTAAGAATTTCTGATCTGTATTTAACACTGTATTCCAAAGGTTCTAGTTCTGCAGGGAGGTCAAAAGAAGCAATGCTGCAATGTACTTTAGTTTTGAGGCGATGAATACTAATGGAATGCTGTGTGAGCAAAGTCTACTATCTACTTGATTTTTAATTACCTTTAAAAATATATATGTCCTGGGACTTTACTTTTATTCATTATACATGCCAGATCCTGAACTTTTAATTTCAGCCTATTAATTACCATGGTATCCCACGGTCCTTTTTGCCCTCTATTTCTGCAGAATAATGCCATCCTAAACATTTACTTTACCTCTTTGTCTGTCTCCCTGGATGTCTAAGTTCACTTTACACATAGTGAATTACACGCCACTTTGTTGCTGCCATAACAAATTTCAATTTCTTTTCTTCTTAACAGTATCCTTCTCAGAGCTAACAATGTTTCCTACTCCATCACTAAATTTTATTGTCAGGAGACTCTGCTGTAGAAATGCAATTGTCTGTAAATCTGAGCACCAGTAAAGCTGCTAAAATCACTGTGAGTCTTATTTAACTGTCTGGCACATAAATCAGGGAAATTTTATTTGATTTCACTGGGATGTTTTTCTAAACCTTAGTACTCTAACACATACAGATATTAACTAACTGCACATTCAAGAGCAGATTATTGCTTTAGAAAAGGACAACTCACCTGCCAAGCACAGCCTATCTTTCCAAAAGGCAGTCATGTAGAAACATGTCTGGAGTCATGTCATCCAGGGTCAGTGATAGAAAGAGGGATTGGCGAGGAAACGTTTTACAATATTGTCATTAACTCATTCTAAGCTTGCCCAAGAGTCTCAAAATGACAGAGCATTAGTTTGCTGTATGAAATAGCAGCCTATCAGTCCTTGCATTGGTGGTTCACATAAAATATATACATTATGAAAATATAAAAAATTCTGAAGTCATTATTTTTGGTATATACATACATTCATAGAATATACATATATTCATACATATATTCATACATATATACACACAAACACACATACGCACACATATAGATATATGTGTTTACGTGAGTGTGTGTGTGTGTGTGTATTGTTATTGCTTGTATGTCTGCTTGTTTGTTGGTGTTAAGGTGTTGGAAAACACAGTCTAAGAGCAGAACCCTGTAAGAATGATTTTGAGTGCATATGAGAAAACCCCAAGAAAGAAGACAAGACTCTTATGACCTCACTTTCTTCACAACACACAATTGTTCTCAGAATGTGTTTCTGTCCTCCTTGCAGGTGTAGTAGACAGTAGTGAGTTTACTTCAGCTCTTCTTATTCGTATAATGCTATGTAGAAACAAGAGTTTGCTATATTTGGCTTATACTTGTGATTATATACTTTACTCATGACATCCTTTTAAATTATCACAATGTACATTGTCTGATGTTTTTAATAAAGTTGGCTATTGCATGAGACTTTGCTTCATTATTTAGCACCTGCTCCCCTTCTTGGTTCCTGATACCAACTACAGCTGTAAACAAGTGGTCCCTAACAGGAGCCTGAAATTGAGATAAGAGATGTGGAGACTCTCACAGAAGAAGAGGAATAAGAACAATGGGTCAGAAACCAGGAGAGGCATTGCCTTGTGTCAAGCTTGAATGCCCTTTAATATTTTTAAAGAAAGGAAGGGCACAGTTATAATCTCTGTTTTTCAGAAGGGACTTCAGATGAAGAAGTACAGGATAGAATCTGAAAGAATATCGAACAGGTAACAATTTCAAGGGGAAAAGATTCCTTTCTGATTTTTGCTCACTTAGGCATTGATTTGATCTGTTATTAAAATAGTTAAGTAGGATAGTAACCATGGCAAAAAATCTGGATAATTACTTAGGTGAATATAAACTGGAAGATCAAACCTTAGAACTGAAAAAAAAAAAAAAAGAGACTAACAAGAAGGTTTTTTCAGTGTGCAGGAAAAATCAAAACTTAAAAATATACCACCTATGGTAGTGACTGTTCCCCTACTCAACTCCATTAGGGACCCTCTTTTAGAAATGTCTCCTCCTTTGCCTGGTAATTACAATAAAGCATGGGGTGAGAAATTTGATGAGCAATCTAATACTGAATTCTCCCCACTTTTTGATGAGGAATTGGAGGAGCCTATGGAAAATCTGTTTATAACCAAGGCAAGTAAGGGCACCAAAGGAAAATAAAATTTGTTTAAGTTTCTCCCTGGCCTCATGAGCTATACTCAGTAGTTTCAATCCACTAACAAATCTATTTAAAACTCCAGAAGGAAATGGGTCATTGGACAATCCTCACATATTATCTTGATAAACAAGAAAAACACTAGAGCTCTTTGAATCCAGATATTAGTAACTAGTGGATCCTTTGCTGTCTTTAAACCTTTAATAACTTCAATTAATTATCCCCCACAGGCATTATCGCACGAGAGGCTAAACCTTAGGAATGGGTTTGTGTTCACTATAAGGACCATAAAATACTCACTGCCTACTTTACTCTTCTTGCTCAATTAGTAAATCAGAGGAGGACCAAATGTCAACGATTATGTGGATCTGATTCTTTATTTAGTTAATATTAAAATTAACTAACAATCAGTCTTAAAGGGTATTGCAGAACTCTGTGGATTTTTAAATTTCATTTGCGATTACCACAGAAGGGAAATAAATTGTTATGCAGATGGAAAAATGTGTATTTTTTCATATGAACTGATTTGTGATTACAGAGATTGTTCAACCTTCTCCTATTCTACAGGCAGATACTTATTTTATTTATGGATCCTCTAATGATATTCATAGGAGAGATACATGGTACAGATATTCATCAATCTATTAATGCTTCTTTCTCCTCAGCATGACACATGAAACTGACTATTTTGATTCATCTATCAACAACTACAGATACGGAATATTCTAGTGCACCTTTCATTTTAAGGTTCTAAAATCTGATATGCAGAATAAAATTTTCCACAGTAACTGGTACAGGCAAAGTCATTATATGATAATTTGATACTGGTTTTCAAGTCAGTGTGTTTCTGTGTGTGTGCGTGTGTGTGTGTGTGTATAATTTTAGGCTATGAAAGATAAATGCTTATGAAAGTAAAAGTACACAACATGAATATATGTATTTTTTAATGCTTATACTTGTTTAGTTCAATGGCCATGAAAATTTTATTGGAATATTATTTTGCTCCTAGCTTTTCATTGATGGTCTTAGAATCTTGGTAAAGAGAAACTTTCCAAGACAGTCTAGGTCCCTTTTATTGGAGTGTCCTTGACTTCAGGAGCAGTTGTCTCAGTCTCCCTATACTAATAACTGAGAGTACTCTGGGCCAATAAGTACTGAGTATGTCACAGAACAGAACTGAACCATTAGTTCTTCAGCGATGCGATGCTTGCATGCTAAAGAATTGCTTCTAATGACAGTACTTTTCTATTTACAGAAGTATCCACCCATTAATTATGAGAAAGAAAGGCTTGCCAAAAAAGGCCAAGGTGAAAGAAATGAAAGCTAATGCACTGCCTACATTTCCCTTTGATGTTGAAAGGTCACGGCTACAGTAACTTATTAACAAGTAAATAAATAAAGAAGAAAAATTAGCATATATTTTTATTTTATGTGATGTGAAAGGCAAGCTTTACTGGCATCAGAATTAAGCATAGTTCTGTAAAAATAATTTGGAATAATCTTAAAGGTAAAGTAATCAGGAAATGCCAGCACTATACACACAAACATACATGAACATAAACTTATTTTCACATGCATACATAATATACATACATATATACATACATAAATATACATGCAGACATATATATGTAGATAAAATTGAAATATCCATAACCACATATAATTATACACATACATATACACATACATAGACGTATTCATATTTATATATGCACATAATACAAATCTACATAAACACATAATCATATATGCAAATTCATAAATATATGCATTCATACAATACAAATATGCCTGGACACATAAACATACACATGCATACATAAATATACACATTCATACAGCAATGCATATATGCATATATATACATATACAAAATATAAATATATGTATGTATGTACAGAATACAAATATATACTCATATATACATACCTACATAATATATGTAAACATAAATACATACAAATATATATATACATAAACATATTATATATACAAATCCTCATAGTTGTATAGACACATACATATAGACATATACACATATGCATAAATATATACACACACATACACATGAGACACAACTTGAAATTTCACATGTACAATGTAAAGAATGACCATGAAAGACACATAATAACTGTAGAGCATAAATACTGGATCCAAAGAATTGTGTGCCACACAATAACCCCATTGGAAGAACAACATAGGCTGGCCTGACCACACAGTTTTCCCAGAGACTAGACCACCAACCAAGGAGTGTACCCGGAGGGATCCATGGCTCCAGATACTATGTAGCAGAGCATGGACTTGCCTTACAGCAATGGGAGAGGAGGCCCTTGGTTCCAGGGAGGTTTGATGCCCCAGTGTAGGGGTGATGGACGAATTCCAGACTATCCTCTACAAGATCTTCTTCCAGCTTTGAAAACTTTTCAGTTAGATATCAACAATTAGCAACATGCCTCTAAGAATTTCATAGATTATTCAAATCAAAGTGCATTCTTTTCTTCAGAAAATTGCCTATCCCTCTCAGCCTTCAGCACCCAACTTCCAGAAGGTATAGTAATGACTGCATTCCAGGGAACAAGATTGGAGAGAGAGTAGGGGAAGGTGATTTGTTTATGCCTACTCCTGCTCTGATAGCTTGGGGAAGAGAAAATCTATGTTTTGTTTTGTTTTGCTTTGTTTTGTTTGTTTTTACATTACAAATACACAGAAAACAAACATAGCTGTGTGGTAACACATCTTAGATAAATCTCAGGATACTAAAGAATGATTAGGTTTCCAAACTACCTCTCAAATAGAACCCCTTGATAAAGTCAGAAGGAATGGAAGGCACTAAGAATACAAGGCCTTCTTAATCAGCATCAGCAAATATCATAAGACCTCATAGAGGTTCTGAAAAGAGCTACACCAGGTTCTGCATGCCGATAGTATGTGATAGCTTAGTGTTTTGACAGGATTCCTGAGTGGAGCTAGTGGTTCTCTGATTCTCATTCCTTCTTTTTTTCTCTTTTCCTTCCATTAATTTGTCTTGTCCAATGTTGATGATAACTCTTATTTTAACTTTATATATTTTATTTTGTTATATCCACCAAATAATGAATTATTTTATGAATGAATGAAAATCTAGCTTACAGTGTAGAAGTTAACAACTAAACTGACATCTCTACTGGATAGGAGAGGGAAAATCAATTTTCCCCACTGGAGAGATACTGGGCGTATTGACCCGTCCTGGACAGAGTTATGTTCATGAGTAGATGAATAATATATAAAAGACTCCACCATTTCTTCTTAAAATTGTGCTTTTATTTGGTTACAGTTTGGTATTTATTTTGGGGGAGTGTTATTCATTTATTTTCTTGTTTTAAGAAAGAACTTGAAGTTGAATGGGTAGGCAGAGGGCAGGCTCTGGGAGGACCTGGACAAGAGGAAGAATATGATCAAAGTATATTTAAAATTATTTTAAAAATTTAAAAATTTTTACAGGTATCATCGAGTCCCTTGTAACCAAGAGGCACATTCTAGCCAGCCGCTCAACTACAGCCACATCTCCATACAGCAGGTAAACTTGAAGACTCTGATTCCCCTTCCCATAAAACCTGAATCCCAGCCCACAGACATGAGCAGGCTCAGTGGACCTTACTTCTCTGGAATGATGGTTTCCTTTTGAGTTTTTCATGGCAGCTGCAAGAAATTCCTGCAGATCTAGTGGCATAAAGTGACACAGATTTATCATTTTCTGTCTCTGAATGTTAGCTGTCAGAAAAGGCTATTTCAAAGTTGAGAACAAGGTATCTTTAGGATGGTTTTCATGAGCAGGCTTCAGAGGAGAATCTGTTACATGTCTCTCTTGCTTTCCAGAGGCATCATAACCATCCTGGCAGGAGTGAAGATTTAAAGCAGACACTAATGGCCCTCCTTCAGCTGCCAGACTATTGAGATGACAAACCCTATGAAATTGAAATTTCCCCATGAATATCAATCTGGGAGAAGGAAAAACTAAAGCCAAGTGATAGCCTCTGGAAGAACTTATCTTTAGAAAACTTGTTTCATGAGTTCTGACAACTTGTTGTCTGTAGAAGAGAATGAAATTGAGATGTTATTATTATTGTTGTTTGTTGCTGTTGAGGATGATAGTGATGATGGTGATGGTGATGATGGTGATGATGATGATGGGAGGGATCACACTCTGACCAGTACATCTTAAGTACATATACCTCTTGACTTCCTTTTAAAATTGTGAACTTGGTGGGTCACTGGACCTTACCCACCCACTTTTCAATGTGGCCTCATTGGAAAATTTTTATTTTCCCCTCTGTTTTAGTAGAAAAGAATGCAAACATGATTAAAATAAAAGAGATTATTAGAATATCGCAGATGTATAGAGACAACAATTACTTGGTCTTTCTAAACATATGAAAAACAACTTTTAGAATAAAAAGTATAAAGGTCTAGGAAGATGACTCCAGGTACAAAAGTAGATCCTATACTAAAAGGAAGGCTAAATTTTAATCCCCAGAAACCAAATAAATCTTGGATACAATAAAAAATATGATGACAAGGATCAACAACCTAAGTAGCCATCATCCTTCCCATGTACATTGTGGCACAATGTATATATATATAGGCTTGGGCCTGAGAAGTGTTTTCAATCGCCCATCTCTGTCCCTGAATCCTGCAATTATGTGTGTACAAGTAACAAGTCTAGGTCTTACAAGATGGTCTGAATTAATGCCTTCTTGCTTTCCAGTAAATGATGTCACTCATGCAGTTATCTGTAAAGCTTTGTAAATAAACAATTCTCCACCCTTAACTATTAAACTGGTTACAGTTAATGGTTCTGAGAGAGGGAGAATTTTATTTAATGTAGGGTTCCTTGGACATTGATTATGTTGCAGTATATGGCTCTAAACATATGAACGACTAAGGACAGTACAAATGCGACTTGATTGGTTAGTTAGAGAGAGAGAGAGGGGTAGGGAGAGAGAGAGACTGGGAAGGTGGTGGTGGACCTGGGAAGAAATAAAAAGATGAACACTGGGTGAATAGCACCAAAATACAGTGTATAAAAATCTCAGAGTTAATTAAGACTACACTCAAGTGAATAAATGAAGTATAGTAGAATAAAATACATTTGTCCTTTTCTAATATGGCGTGCATTTACGAACTCCAATATAAATTTGTGAAAATCACAGTAATACATAAGTGAATAGTGAGACACAAGGGACACATTTAAAATTTATCTTTATATAACCACTTGGAGTTGGAACATATTCCTATATTTAATATATTCCAGATGGATGGAGAAGTAAATAGACACATATTTATAAACACATTCATATATACACACTAAATACACATTTATTTGTATGAAATTTAAATAGAGTCATAACAACTGCCTTCCTGGTTGTCAAGTAGAGGAGACATACGCAAATTAAAAACTTTGTTCATTTACAGAGTAATAACGAGGAGGCCAAGACAAGACCCTGCTGTGAAATAAATCTGGAGGACGTAGCCAGTTTGGAGAGTAAGAACTAAGGTGGAGTGCTGGAGGCTTTAAGAGCACACAAAGATTAGGAGAGGTTGGAAATTCTCTTCCCATCACCTATGTCTGTACAAGCAACAAGTCTAGGCCTTACAAGAGTGCTGGTGGTCTGAATTAATGCCTTCTTGCTTTCCAGTAAATGATGTCACTCATGCAGTTATTTGAAAATCTTTGAAAATAAACAATTCTCCACCTGTAACTATTAAACTGTTTACAGTTAATGGTTCTGAGAGTGGGAGAATTTTATTTAATGTTGGATCCCTTGAAGATTGATTATGTTGCAGTATATGGCTCTAAACATATGAACGTCTAAGGACAGTACAAATGTCCCATCCTAACCCAGGGTAGGTCCAGGTCCAGGTGATTAGATGCATTCTTATATCATCTGCTGGCACTGCAGTTGCATTCATAAATATAAAGTTATAATTAAATATAAAGTTGATATTAAAAACAAATATAAGTCAGGGGTTCTATGAAAATAACTCATACATGGACAGCCCACTTAATGAAATTGACAGGAAATTCATGGCTACTACACACAGCACATTTTACATGTATGTGTGTCTCTGTGTATATTTGTGTGTTTGTGTGTGTATGAGGTATGGTGTGTCTGTGTGTATGCATATACATTTATATGTATATCATCCAGTATCTTATTATACCATGTGATTTTAAAAAGTGTCCACAAAACAGAAATTGACATTTATTTTTCTGCAATGTTAAAATTTCATGTATATCCATCAAGGGAACCAACAGCCAATGCACTTACTACAAGGTTAGGAAAAATATATTAATGTGTATGCCCAACAAAATTTTTACCAACTATATTTACAAATTGTGAGAAAATAAACCCACAGTAAAAACCCCCAAACTGAATAAAGTATAATGAAAAATTCAAATCTGAATGGATAGCTGACTTTACATGCTAGGACATAGTGAATTAGGTTAATAGAGACAAAAATAGTAAGATTTTATGTTATTTTATATCTTCAGGATTGAAAATATCATAATCCATGAATTCATAATAAGAGTGAAGATGACATAAAATTAACCCTCATATACAGCTTGCTGTATCAATATAGCAGCAACCCTGAAGACTGCGAACACATAAAGATCATATCATTCAGCAAATGCCCTCCTCATTTCTATGGAAACCGTCCAAAAGGAACATACAGAGAAAGACATGTATCACATGCATAATCCGTCTCATCCAAGGTTTTTAATAAAATGGGAAAAATAAAAACAAAAATTCCTCCAGAAGGAAATGAATGAATGAACTATACACATGTGAAATAGAACATATGAAGGAACTAAAATTTCACCAATTAACTGACCAATATTAAATGGACCAAACTGCAGTGATCATGAAGTTGGTCTGGCCTAGCCACCCTGAGGGGCACATTATATTGATTGTTCAGGTCAGAATCTGTGTCTTTTCAGGGACAATGTGCCTTCCAGTTCTTGAAAAGGAAAAACACTCCATCAAACGATGAAGCAGTCAGGTCACTTTGTGTTTCTCTGAATGTTTCCACAGAAGTCAAGGAAGCATGAAAACTTGATATGACAATTGTCCTTAGACTTTAATCTTGTGTACCCCATATAGCCTGCAAATAGATTATAGCCTTGCAACAAAAACTGAAATGATCTTGATAATTGTCATTATATACTCTTTCTAATAAAGGTCTGAAAAGTCTGATTAGTGTAAATAAAATTGCCATAGACAAAATTTTGCTGTGGATATTCCAACTGACCTGGTTAGATTCTACCTTGGCCTGGTAAGTAAGCGCATGTGCATACACCAACCTCACAAGCATAAGCTTTAGAAGAAAAAGAAATATCAGGAAAAGAAAAAAAAAACAAAACAAAAACAAAAAAACCAAGTGTCATGACAGCACTTATGTACTTGAGAAATGGAAACAATCTTTTTTTTTAATTTTTAGCCAAAATATTTCTGTTTTTATTTTATTGAGTATTTTTTTTTTACATACTATACACAGTATTAGGGTTTTTGTGTTTTTTGTTTGGTTGGTTTTGGTGTTGACAGGGTTTCCCTGTATAGCCTTGGCTGACCTAAAACTACTGCCTGGCCAAAATAGGTATTTAATTATGGAATTCTATGGGTTTGGTGAATTCTGACATCAGCTAAAACAACTGTTGCAATATTCTCACTCATAAGTCACAGCTAAGCCACCTAAGTGTTCTAGTTATCTCAATTAAATGACACAGTACAGGGCTGGAGAGATGTGCAGTGGATAAGATTACTGATTGCTCTTTTGAGGGTTCTGGGTTCAGTCCACAATACCCACAGGCAGCCAAGAAATGTGATTCTGTAACATCTTCTGTTCTTTACAGGCAGGCAGGCTTAATGTTCACAGACATATACACAGGCAAGAAGTCCAGTTACATATACTAATTTCAAAAATGTTTTAAATTACAGAATATACTATTTGTGATGGTTTATCAAGCAGCTAAAGGTGAAGCCATCACCTACAATCAACTGATAACTGAGGCATTTTCCAGGCTAAATCCAAAGCAGTTGGCAGCTCCAACACCCAAGACAAAGCTGCAGTTAATATCTTGAATGGAGGAAGAGACTTGTCAAGGAAGGTATGAGGGTGGTAGATTTCAGGGCCAATTGGAAAATATGCTAGATATGGTTTGGGAGATCCAAGGGGCTTAAAAACAGTCCAACAATCTTAATAACAAAAATATCTACACATATACTTACCTCAATCCTGAAATCAACAGTAAAATTCAAAATAAAATTCAAAAACAGAAAAAAAAGTCAATTACAAGATTAACCATTCTTCAACTCTGCAAGAGAAGACAGCAGAGTAGCATCTACAAAGCTCTGTTATAAAATTCATTGTGACCAAGACTGCAACAAAAATAAAGGATGTTGTAAATGAAAAGATGAGTAGATTAGCAGGATCAGTTGTTGAGTATTGAGTCTCTCCTCCTGACACATCCTCGTAGTGTTACAAGATTACTCATTGGCTCCTTGCAATTCTTCTACACTTTGAGAGCTACTAAAGACTATACAGACTGTGAATTGAACTACACAAGGAGGTGAAAGCAGAGGGTAATGTCATGTGTTGATAAAACGACTTTTCTCCTATCCCTAAGAAAGAAAAAAGATAGATTTTTCTTCCTGAGTCCAACTATGCCTTGACTTTTGGGTCCCAGGGACTTATCTGATAAAAGACTGAACATTAAATTTATCAGTGTGATGAATTTTTTTTGCATTAGCTTGCTCTGTTGAAAAAATTTATGGCAAATGACTTTCATAAGCATCCATTCATTTACTGGAGCCAGTCAGCGAGTACTGAAGCCGGCACCATATGCTAGACAGTGTCCTAATTTATGACTTCAGTGGGTTAAGCTGACAAATAAAAAACAGCCCAACTCTCACCCCATTCATAATATAATAGAGAAAAAGATTAAATACAGAGCTGGTGAGATGACTCAGCGGGTAGAGCAACTTGAAGCCAAGGCTGATCACCTAAGCTTGATTGATCAGAACTACCCACAAGTGGAAGAAGAAAACAGATTTCAGCAAGGTGTGGTTTGACCTACATGGACATGGTAGTAGCATGTATATTCACGATCACACACACTATAAATAAATAAACAATTAAAAAAACCTATGGGCCCGAGTGAGCGGGACCTGGAGTGAGCATGGCCACAGCAAGTGGGGACCAGAGCTAGCAGGATAGGGCAAGAGGGAGAAGGGAAGGGGAAATAAAAGAAGACATAAAAATAAATGAATAAAATAAGATAATAAATAATGTGGGCCCCATATTTGTTATATACAAACATGGATTCTACTAATCACACATCAGAAATATAAAAATATTGAATGAATATGTATGGATGTCTCTTCCAGGAAAATGTACAGTGGAACTGCATAAGAAAGTAGGTGCACATTATTTTCCTAATTTCATTACTAGAGGTTAAATCATTTCACTTAAATCGTATCAAGATAAATTTAAAAATGTTGTAACAATCATCTTAATATTCAGGGCGCGCTGCTGACCTTAAGAGTTCAGTAAATGTTTTAAAAATGGATTACGACCTCATTGTCTCAGACTTACTCTGTGATGTTTTAAAACTAGCTAAATATTACGAGGTGTTTCCTCTTTTTATTCTAAAGAGAAACATAATGGAACTAAAAGCTCTGTGTGGACAGTAGCTTGAATTTAAAAAAAGAAAAGAAAGTTTATACAAGCACCAGAAATTTGTTTAAGTGATCGTAGTGCTATTTTTTAATTTTAAAATAGTGTATTCCTTCATCAATTTTGCTTCTCTAAAACTTTGAGTGTGTGTGTGTGTGTGTATGTATGTATTTGGATGTATACAGTTGTGTGTTTGGGGTATGGAAGTATGCGAATATGTGAAAGTATACAAGTATATATACAAGCACATATATACAGGTGTGTGTGTGTGTGTATTTGTATATATACTGTTGTGTGTTTGGGGTATGGAAGTGTGTGAATATGTGTGAGTATACAATTATATATACATGCATGTTTATACAGGTGTGTGTGTGTGTATGTATTTGGATGTATACAGTTGTGTGTTGGGGTACGAAAGTGTGTGAATATGTGAGAGTATACAAATATATATACATGCATATTTATACAGGTGTGTGTGTGTGTGTGTGTGTGTGTGTGTGTGTGTGTGTGTGCGTGCGTGTGCATGTGTGCAGTATGTATGGAAGAGGCCCAGGTCTCCCCTAGGCAGATTTGGGGTTCAATGTCTTCCTCTATTAGTTCCCACCCCTTCTGTTTTGTACCACAGGTCCCCCACTGGACCTGGACCTCATCCTTTCAGGATAAACTGACTCGCTAGAATACCCCAGGACCGATTCGGCTCTGCCCTACTGCTGTGTGTGTGCTGTGTGCCACCATTCTGACCTTTTACACATTAAGCCATCTTTCCATCCCCCCCTAATTGATTTATTTTATTACTTCTTCAAGAATTTTGTACAACACTAATTTGGACCACACTCACTTCCTCCCTAAAAATCCTCCTGTATCATTCTATCCTTCCCTAAAACTCAACTATTATCTAAAATAGTAAAATTGTTCTGTTAGTTTAGTTCATGCCTGCATGTGCATGATTTTTACTTTTAATTATTATACATCATTAAATGATTAAAAGAGATAATGTATTTTAGTATTCTTCTGGAGTTTCTACATAGCATTTTTGACAGCCTATTTTTTTTAAAAATAAAATCTCTTTGTACCCTGAAACAATGAAACTTTGAGTTATAAATTGAATACATGAAAACATACCAAATATTTTGATATCAATGCATATTATTTCAACTTGTTTCAATAGATGGGTGAACTGAAATTGAGTACCTTTTACAAATTAATCCACTGATTCCTTTTCAAGAACTTAGGTTGCTAGTAAAACTCAGAGAAACAATGAAAAGAAGTTCATAGATTATAAACTCATAACATTTGGAAATGTATTCAAATGAGATGCTTAATTTACTAACAGCATTATTTATGGTTTTGGGTGCATTTCCAAATGTTATAATAGATGGATAGTAAGTATATAGATAAATAATAAAAAATAAATAGATATAAGTAGATGATAGGTACAGATAGGTGATAGATTGTTGATAGAGAAATAGCATATATATTTGTGAATGATAGATGATAGATTATATTGATAGATTATAAATGGATAAATCTATAATAGCTAGATAGATGGCAGATATCCTTAGTGTCCTGTGTTGCTTGACTAAACTTTTAGATTTCTTGCATCATTAATTCTTTGTAACTGACCTAGCTCTTCTTTTCCTTATACCTAAATCTACCCAAACCCCAAACAAGACTGATATGTTTGTTTATACTGTACCATATATCCAAGCTCTCACTACCTAAGTGGGATAGTTGTAATCAGAAGACCTTGTGCTACTTCTTATGACATTCATGAGATATTGGGGGTATTTCCATATTCTGGAGAAGGCCTGGGAGAGTAGAGGTGAGGCAACACACAAGCTCATTGTCAGAAAATTAGTGATTCTAAGGGATAAAAGTATCAGAACATATGAGTTAAGTTTTAAAATAAGCATATTTTCTTCGTCTGTGTGGACAAATGTGCACAAATCAAGGAAAGTCTTCCTGACATCACTGCGTACTTTGAAATACACTAACTTTTCTAATGAAAATAACCATGTTTTATCTGACAATGCCTAACATACAAATATTTAATCAATGAGCAATATTCCTCTTACATATACACATGTGCAAGTGTAGACTGAGATATGGTTTTAAGATAGATGGTACTGTCACATTCTTTAATACTTATTACTGAAATCACTCACAAACCACAACCACACACACATAAGCACATACACACAGTTGAAGAAAACTGGGCAATTGAAAGGAGCAAACTTTGATAGATGTGATATCATACATAAACTAAACTTTCTGGATTATATTTATTTAAAATCAGACACACAAAAATACATTTTATATGAATATATATATATATCCCATATCATAACAAAAATACATGAAACTATTTCTTTTTAATTTAATTTATTTTTCTCATTAACATTACATCTGCCTCACTGCCCCCCGAACAGTCTTCCCCTTCCACAATCCTTACTCCATGCCCCTTCCCCTTCTCTGAATGGTTGGGAACCTCATGGGTAACCCTGCCATCCTGCCACTTCAAATCTCTGGAAGGCTAGGTGCTTCCTCTCCCACAGAGGCAAGACAAGGCAGCCCAGCCAGTAAAGCATATCCTACATATAGGCAACAGCTTTTGGGATAATTCCCATTCCAGTTGTTCGGGAACCACATGAAGGTCAAGCTGCACACCTGCTACATATGATCAGGGAGGCCTAGGTCCAACCTGTGAATGTTCTTTGGTTGGTGTTACAGACTCTGAGAGCCCCAAGGCTCCAGTTGACTTTGTTGGTCTTCTTTTAGAGTTGCTGTATCCTGTCACAGACCTTAATCCTTCCTCCTATTCTTCCATAAGAGTCCCCCAGCACCATCTACTATTAGGCTGTGGGTGTCTGTATCTGTCTGAGTCAGCTGTTAGAGTCTCTCAGAGGACAACATGTTCCTGTGTGTAAGCATAGTATAACATGGTTAATACTGTTAAGGACTGGTACTTGCCCATGGCATGGGTCTTAGGTTGGGCTGGTTATTGTTTATCCATTCCCTCAGTCTCTGACTCGATAGGATAAATTTTGGGTTGTTAGTTTTATGGGTGGGTTTGTGTCTCTACAGATCCACTGGAGTTCCTACTGGCTACAGGAGGTGACCTCTTCAGGTTCCATATCTCAACATACTGACTCACAACAAAGGCTATTCATATTGATTTTGGGTGCCTCCCTTATCCCAAGTCTCCATCTCATCTTAGAGATGCCTCCCCTGCCTCCTTACTCTTGTGCATTACAGATATCCATTCATTTTCATAGGAATCTTGCCATCTTTTCTGTCCTTCCCAACATCTGATATTGAACAGCTCATTTCCCTTCCCTTTCTAGTCCCTCCCTACATCTCCTTCCTTTGACTATTTTATTCCTGATTTAAGCTTCTTAGATTGGGACTTCATTCTTGTTTAGCTTTGTTAGTTTATGTGGAACATAATATTGTTCTTGATTTTATGGCTAATATCCACTTAAAAGTGAGTTAATACTATTGGGTTATCTCACTCAGGATAATATTCTCAATTTCTAGCCAATACCATATAAAATTCATGGTGTATTTGTTTTTAATAGCTGAATATTATTCCATTGTGTAGATGTACAATATTTTCTTTATTTTTTAATTGAGGGGCATCTAGATTGGTTCTAGACTCTGGTTATTAAAAATAAAGCTGATATGACCATAGTGGAGCAATTGTGGGTTCTGAAGTATGGTTTAAGTGTTAGCAATGTTTCCTTTACAATTGAGGGTGCCCTTGTGTTTAGGGCATAGATGTTCAGTATTAAGACATCATATTGGTAGATAATTCTTTTGGTGATTATGAAGTATCTTTCCCTGACTCTTTGATTAAATTTAGCTGAAAGTTTATTTTATTAGAATAGCTACTCCAGCTTGTGTCTTTGGTCCAGTTGCTTAGAAACCAATTAATTGCCAGTAGTTGATTTTGGTGGTATGTGTTTGTGTGTGTGTGTGTGTGTGTGTGTGTGTGTCTGTGTGTGTGTGTGTGTGTGTGTGAGAGAGAGAGAGAGAGAGAGAGAGAGAGAGAGAGAGACAGAGACAGAGACAGAGACAGAGACAGAGACAGAGACAGAGACAGAGAGTCTGTGTGCACATTCTTTGTTTCTGTTGGTATGGAATTACTTACTTCTCGTGTTTTCTTAGTAGTAGTTTTCCTTCTCGATTTGGATATTTCCTTCTAGTATTTTCTGTAGTACTGTGTTTGTGGATAGATTCTGTTTGAATTTAGATTGCAGGGGAGGAGCTGACACTAAAATCTATTTCCCTAATTGGTTCTTGATTTCATCTATAAAGTAGTCAGAAGCTAATTCCAGCAGGAAGGGTAAAGTTTGAACTTCTGGGTCCTAGGAGGAAAAAGGGTACACAAGAAAAGAATAAGAGGCTTTTGGTACAATACGTTGGAAGGAGAAGGAAGCAACAACCATGAAAGGCCTTGGGACACGGAGGACCTATAGCCTCTGCCTGAGGAGGTTGGCAGGAGTTAGCTGATAGCTGATAAAATTAGGGCAGGAGATTCAGTGCCCAGCAATTGTGATAGTAGACAAATTCTAAAATAATAAGGCTGAGGGTGTGATTTTTATCCAAGGATTCAAAGGTCTTTGGTGGGGCTAGTAACACAGTTCATGGGAAAGATGGAAGTTGGTACCTTGATGCAGCTAGCTGGGAGGGGCTGGGAGCAGGGTGGCAGCTCCTGGGAAAGACACCAGCTGGCCTTTGGAGGAGGTAAGCCTAGAGGAACTGACAAGTTAAGAGAGGGAACCTGTAGCAGGCCATTTTACAGCTAAGCTGGGAGCATGGTCAGTGGTTTTGGGAAAGTAGGAAGCATGGATTTTAAAATTACACGCAACATATGGTGATTGGCAGCTTTACTGGGTAGAGTAGTTTAGATTGGCATCTGTGGTCTTTTAGAAGTTGCCAGATATCGGTCTATATTGTTCTAGTTTTTAGGATCTCTGTTTAGAAGTTGGGTGTAATTCTAATAGGTCTGCCTTTTTAAGTCATGTGGCTTTTTTTTTTACCTTGCTGCTTTTAATATTCTTTCTCTGTTCAATATATTTTGTGTTTCAATTATTATGTGATCGGAGGATTTTGATTTCTGGTCCAGTCTAATTGGTGCTATAAAAATTTCTTTTATAGGCATATCTTTCTTTGGTTAGAAATGTTTTCTTCTATGATTTTGTTGAGATTATTTTCTGGGCCTTGAAGCTGGAACTCTTCAACTTTTCTATTCCTATTTTTCTTAGGTTAGGTCTTTTTATGTTATCCTCAGATTTTCTGATATTTTGTATCAGAAAAATTTTACACTTAACATTTTCTTTGATTGGTATATCAATTTATTCCTTTTGTCTTCCATGCCTGAGATTTTCTCTTCCTTTTCCTGTATTATGTTTATGTTGTTTGTATCTGTTGTACCTGTTCTCTTCCCTAGGTTTCCCATATCTAGAGTTTTCTCAGTTGTGTTTTCTTTATTGTTTCTGTTTTTAATTTCAGGTCTTGCACAGATTTGTCTTTCTTTCAACTGCTTAATTGCAGTTTTATGTATGTCTTTAATGGATATATTCCCCCCTCTATCTTTTTTTTTTATTTCCTTGTATTTCTTTAAGGAATTTATTCCTTTCTTCTTTAAGGCCACTCTCATTTTTATATAACTGGATTTAAAGTCTTTTTCTTGTGTTATGGTCATGTGAGAATAGTTAGGGCTTGCTGTAGAGGGTTAGCTCTTCTTTGGAGGTGTCATATTTCCTTGGATCCTGTTTATTGTATTCCTTGTAGAGTCTTTAGCCATCTGGATCATTTTTTTTTCTGGATGTTCTGGTTAAAGAAAATATTGGAAGAAGGAGTAAACCTCAATGATCTTGGGGTGGCAGGCCTCTCATGGGTAGCCTTGTGCTGTATACTTCTGGTCCTGGGATTCTATATGGTTCAAGAGACTCAGGTCTTAGGAAGGTGGCTGAAGAGGTGGCAGGTGGCATTTCCATATGAGACAGCAAGCTGTTCAGACCAGGTTGGCTTGACCCTGATGGCTCAGAGATTATTGGAGATGGCTAGAGGAAGAGAAGCTAACCTGTATGGCTCAAGAGTCTCAGGTCTGATGGAGGAGAAGGGAGAGGTGGTGGGAGAATGGTGGTTCCCCTAGAATAGCAGGCTGAACAGTGCATCTTGGATTAACCCAGAGGGCCCAGAACCTGGAAGGTTGGGCTGAGGAAGAGAAGCTTTCCTGTATGGTTTAGGAGCCCGATGGAGCTGAAGGAGACACAGCTGGAGAATGGACTGTCAATTATTTTTTTAATGTCTCTTCATGTTTCTCGTGGCTCTCACAGGTTACTGGAAGTTTTTCATTTTTGTTTTGAATGAAATAATATTGCATGCTAACATTGTGAGCTTTATCATTCTGATTCGTATAGTTTTCTTTTGTGTGTTACATTTAAATTTAATTGGGATAGGTGAAAACTTGCCTAAATTCCTCAGGGACCTCAGTATTCATTCCAAATGGAAATGAAGACACATAAAATGTCTCTTCTTGCAATATTGTATACTGTAGCTCTGTCCCTGCGAATCACATCATCGTGTGTTCTATTAATGACAAGAAAGAATTAGCTACCATTTATTCATATGGGTTTTCAGAGTGCTAATGGGCGAGTCTTATCTACACACACACACACACACACACACACACACACACACACACACACACACAACCTTGCCTGAATCCAATTACCATCAACTCTGAGTTATGTCTCCAAGAGTGTATATTTTGTGAAACTCCTGAAGATGTTTCTCCATCCAACAGTTTGCCAAGATCTAGATTCTTTTCCTTGTTGTTTATCATATTGCTAAAAGGCACACTTCTTCTACCTAGCTTTGTAAGATCTATTGCTGTTAACGTTTCCTCTGTTTTAGTTACTCCCTTGTCCATTGACCAACAACAATATAAGATCAGAGCTTCATACTAGTTAATCTCTGTATAACAGTAGAAGAGATGGGGACTATGAATAGATGTTGAAGTATGACTTCAGTGGATCTGACTTCGTTTTCTGAATTTTTGCTGGCACTTCCAGGAGTCACCTCACCCATAAAAAGTCTATCTTGAGCCAATAACTCCTGTCATGATTTGTACATACTTGGTCCAGGGAGAGGCACTATTAGAAGATACAGTCCTGTTGGAATAGATGTGTCTCTGTTGGTGTGGGCGCTAAGACCCTTATCCTAGCTTCCTGTAAGTCAGTATTCTGCTAGCATCCTTAAGAAGAACATGTAGAAATCTTATCTCTACCTGAACCATGCCTGCCTGGATGCTGCATGTTGATAATATGCTGCCTTGATGATAATAAACTGAACCTCTGAATTTGTAAGCCAGCCCCAATTAAATGTTGTCTTTTGTAAGACTTGCATTGGTCATAGTATCTGTTCACAGCAGTAAAGCCCTAACTAAGTAATGACTTTTTACATTTTTGGATATAGTCCTCAACATTTCCCAAGAGAAGACAATTTCTTAGACATAAGTTCAAAGTCTCATTTGATCTGCAATGAACCATCATTTTGTTATTGTTGTTTATCCTGGACTCTTTTTTATTATATATATTCTATATTTACATTTCAAATATTGTCCCCTTTTTTGCCCCCCCCCCAAAAAAAGCTAACCCATACCCCATACCCATGCTCACCAATCCGTCCACTCCTCCTTCCCTGTCCTGGCATACCTTATAATTCTCTTCCCTTATAATGGGCCATCTAGACTTCTCATGACCAAGGGATTCTCCTCCATTTGATGTCCATCAAGGCCATCTTATGCTGCATTTGCATCTGGAGCCATTGGTCCCTCCATGAGCACTCTTTGATTGGTGGTACCTAGGAGCTTTGGGGCTATTGGGTGGTTCATATTGTTGTTCATCCTCAGGTGCTGCAGATCACTTCAACAACTTGGGCCCTTTCTCTAGCTCCTCCATTGGGGACCCTGTGCTCAGTTCAATGGTTGGCGGAGAGTGTCCCTCTCTGTATTTGTCATGAACTGGCAGAGCCTCCCAGGTGTCGCTGTATCAAGCTCCTGTCACCAAACACTCTTGGCATCCACAAGTATGTCTGGGTTTTATAACTATATATAGGAAGGATCCCTATGTGGGGCAGTCTCCGGATGTTCTTTCCCTCAGTCTCTGCTCCACATTTTGTCTCTGTATCTCCTACTGTGAGTATTTTGTTCCCCATTCTAAGAAAGACCAGGGTATCCATACTTTGTTCTACCTTCTTCTTGAGCTTCATTTCATCTGTGAATTGTATCTTGGATATTCCAAGCTAGTGAGTGCATACAATGTGTGTACTTTTCTGATTGGGTTACCTCACTCAGGATGATATTTTCTAGTTCCATCCATTTGCCTAAGAATTTCATGAATTCATTATTTTTAATAGCTGAGTAGTATTCCATTGTGTAAATGTACCACATTTTATATATCCATTCCTCTGCTGAGGGACATCTGGGTTCTTTCCATCTTCTGGAAATAAGGCTGCTGTGAACATAGTGGAGCATGTGTCCTCATTAATGCTAGAGAATTCTCTGGGTATTTTCCCTGGAGTAGTAATAGCAGGGTCCTCTGGTTGTATTATGCTCAATTTTCTGAGGAACCACCAAACAGATTTCCAGCGTGGTTATACCAGCTTGCAATCTCATCAACAGTGGAAGAGTGTTCCTCTTTCTCAAAATCCTACCGAGCAGCTGCTGTCTCCTGAGTTTTTGATCTTCCCCACTCTGACTGGTGTAAGGTGAAATCCCAGGGTTGTTTTGAATTGCATTTCCCTGATGACTAAGGACTTTGAACATTTCTTTAGGTGCTTCTCAGCCATTTCATATTCCTTAGTTGAAAATTCGTTCTTTAGCTCTGTAGCCCATTTTTAATAGGGTTATTTGGTTCTCTTGAGTCTATCTTCTTGAGTTCTTTGTATATACTGGATATTACCCCTCTGTAGCATATAGGGTTGGTAAAGATCTTTTCCCAAGTGCTTGGCTGCAGTTTAGTCTTATTGACAGTGTGCTTTGCCGTATAGAAACTTTGTGATCTTATGAAGTTCCATCTGTCAGTTCTTGATCTTAGAGCATAACTATTGAAGTTCTGTTCAGGAATTTTTCTCCTGTGCCCATGTGCTTGAGTCTTTTCCTCAGTATCTTTTCTATTACTTTCAGGGTGTCTGGTTTTATGTGGATGTCCTTGATCCACTTGAACTTGAGCTTTACAGAACGATATAGGAATGGGCAGATTTGCACACTTCTAAATTCTACCCTCCAGTTGAACAAGCACCATTTGTTGAAAAGGCTACCTTTTCCCCACTGGGTGGTTTTAGTTCCTTTGTCAATAATCAAGTGACCACAGGTGTGTGAGCTTATTTTTGAGTCTTCAATTCTTTTCCATTGATCTAAACTCCTGTCACTCTAGTAATACCATGCAGTTTTTATCACTATTGCTCTGTAGTACAGCTTGAAGTCAGGGATGCTGATTCCCCCAGAAATTCTTTTATTGTTGAAATTAGGTTTAGCTATCCTGGGTTTCTTGTTATTCCTGACGAATTTGAGAACTTCTCTTTCAAACTCTATGAAGAGTTGAGTTCAGATTTTGATAGGGATTGCATTGAATCTGTAGATTTCTTTTGGCAAGATGGCCATTTTTACTCTATTGATCCTGCCAATCCATGAGCATGGGAGATCTTTCTATCTTCTGAGGTCTCCTTTGATTTCTTTCCTCAGAGACTTGAAGTTTTTGTCATACAGATCTTTCACTTGCTTGCTTAGAGTCATACCAAGATATTTTATATTATTTGTGGATATTGTGAAGGGGGTCATCTCCCTATTTACTTTCTCAGCCTCTTTATCCTTTTAGTATAGGAAGGTCACTGATTTGTTTCAGTTAATTTTATATACAGCCACTTTGCTGAAGTTGTTTATCAGGATTAGGAGTTCTCTGGTGGAATTTTTGGGGTTGTTTAAGTATGCTATCATATCATGTGAAAATATTGATATTTGTATCAATATTTTGATTTCTTTCTTTCTAATTTGTATCCCTTTAACCTTCCTTTGTGTTTAATTCCTACAGCTAGAACTTCAAGTAGCATATTGAATAGATATGAAGAGAGAGGGCAGTCTTGTCTAGTCCCTGATTTTAGTGGGATTGCTTCAAGTTTCTCTCCATTTAATCTGATGTTGGCTACTGGTTTGCTGTATATTGCTTTTACTATGTTTAACTATGGGCCTTGAATTCCTGATCTTTTCAAGATTTTTAACCTGAAAGAATGCTGAATTTTATTAAATGATTTTTCAGCATCTAATGAAATGACCATGTGGTGTTTTTCTTTGAGTTTCTTTATGTAGTGGATTACATTGATGCATTTCTGTATATTGAATCATCTCTGAATTCCTGGGATGAAGCCTGCATGATCATGGTGACTGATAGTTTTTATATGTTCTTAGATTCCATTGACAAAAAATTTAATGAGTATTTTTGCATCAATATTTAAAAGGAAAATTGGTCTGAAGTTCTCTTTCTTTGTTGGATGTTTCTGTGGTTTTAATATCAACATGATTGTGGCTTCATAGAAAGAGTTCGGCAGTGTTCCTTTTTTCTTTGTAGGAATAGTTTGAAGAATATTCGTGTTAGGTCTTCTTTGAAAGTCTGATAGAATTCTGCTCTAAAACCATCTCGTCCTGTGTTTGTTTGTTTGTTTGTTCATTTGGGAGACTTTCAATGACTGCTTTTCTTTGGGGGTTACAGGAACATTTAGATGGTCTATCTGATCCTGATTTAACTTTGGTATTTTGTATCTGTCTAGAAAATTGTCCATTTCATCTTTATTTTCCAGTTGTGTTGAGAATAGACTTTTGTAGTGGGATCTGATGATTTTTTGAATTTCATAAATTTCTGTTGTTATATTTCCTCCTTCCTTTCTGATTTTGTTAATTTGGATACTTTCTCTGTGCCTTTTGGATAGTCTGACTAATGGTTTATCTATCTTGTTGATTTTCTCAAAGAACCAGCTCCTGGTTTTGTTGATTCTATGTATAGTTCTTTTTGTTTCTACTTGGCTGATTTCAGCCGTGAGTTTGATGATTCCCTGCCTTCTACTTCTCTTGTGTATATTAGCTTCTTTGTGTTCTAGAGCATTCAGGTGTGCTGGTAAGCTGCTAGTGTTTGCTCTCTACAGTTTCTTTTTTTAATTTTCTATATTCTTTGTTTGCATTCCAAATGCTTTCCCCTTTCCCGGTTCCCCACTCCCCATATGTCCCATAAGCCCACTTTTTTGGAAGCACTCAAAACTATGAGTTCTCTTCTTAGCAGCGCTTTCATTGTGTCCCATACTTTTGGGTATGCTGTGCCTTCCTTTCCATTAAATTCTAAATGTCTTTGATTTCTTTCTTTATTTTTTCCTTGACTAAGGTATCATTTTGTAGAGCATTGTTCAGCTTCCATGTGCATGTGGCCTTTCTGTTGTTTTTGTTGGTATTGAAGACCAGTCTTAATCCATAGTGATCTGATTAGAAGCATTTTATTAATTCAAATTTATTGTATCTATTGAGGTATGTTTTGTGACCAATAATATGGTCAGTAGAGAAGGTACAGTGGGGTACTGAGAAATTATATTCTTTTGATTTAGGTTGAAATGCTCTATAGCTCTCTGTCAAATCCATTTGGTCCATAACTTCTGTTAGTTTTACTGTATCTCTGTTTAGTTTGTGTTTCCCTGATCTGTCCATTGAAGAGAGTGGGCAGTTGAATTCTCCCACTATTATTGTGTGAGTTGCAATGTGTGCTTTGAGCTTTAGTAAAGTTTCTTTTATGAATGTTTTTTTCCCTTTCATTTGGAGCATGAATGTTCAGATTTGAGAGTTCTTCTTGGCAGTTTTTTCCTTTGATGAATATAAAGTGTTTTTCTGAGTCTTTTTTGATGTCTTTTGGTTGAAAGTCAAAATTATCCGATATTAGAATGGCTATTCCAGATTGTTTCCTGGGATCATTTTCTTGGAAAATTGTTTTCCAGCCTTTTACTATGAGGTAGTGTTTGTCTTTGATACTGAGGTATATTTCCTGTATGCAGCAAAATGCTGGGGTGGTTTTTGTGTCCAGTCTATTATTTTTTGTCTTTTTATTGGAGAATTGATTCCATTGATATTAAAAAAATCTTAATGAATAGTGATTGTTGTTTCCTGGTATTTTTAACATTATATTTCTGTTTGAGTGGTTATCTTCTTTTTTTAAAAGAAGTTTACTTTCTTACTTTTTCTACCGTGTAGTTTCCCTCCTTGTGTTGGAATTTTCTATTATCTTTTGTAGAGTTGGATTTGAGGAAAGATATTGTGCAAATTTGGTTTAATCATTGAATGTCTTGGTGTCTCTATCTATTTTAATTGAGAGTTTTGCTGGGTATAGTAGTCTGGTTTGGCATTAGTGTTCTCTTAGGATCTATATAAAATCTGCCCAGGATTATTTTGCTTTCATGATCTCTGGTGAGAAGTCTGGTGTAATTCTGATAGGTCTGCCTTTATTTGTTACTTAACTTTTTCCCTTACTGCTTTTAATATTCTTTCTTTGTTTAGTGCATTTCGTGTTTTGAATATTAAGTGCTGGGAGGAATTTCTGATCAGGTTCAGTGTCTTTGGTGTTCTGTAGACTTCTTGTATTTTCACGGACATCTCTTTCTTTAGGTTAGGGAAGTTTTCTTATATAATTTTGTTGAAGATATTTACTGGCCCTTTAAGTTGTATATCTTTCCTCTCTTCTATACTAGAATTTTTAGGTTTGGTCTTCTAATTGTGTCCTGGATTTCCTGGATGTTTTGGGGTACAAGATTTTGCATTTTGCATTTTCATTGACTGTTGAATCAATGTTTTCTATGGTATCTTCAGCACCTGAGATTCTTTCTTCTATCTTTTGTGATCTGTTGTTGATGTTTGATTCTATGACTCCTGATTTCTTTCCAAGATTTTCTATCTGCAGAGACATCTGCCATTGTGATTTCTTTCTTTTTTCTACTTCCATTTTTAGATCCTTGATTTTTTTTTTTGTTCCTTCACTTGTTTGTTTGTGTTTTCCTTTAATGATTGGATTACCTCACTCAGGATGATATTTTCTAGCTCCATCCATTTGCCTAAAAATTCATGAGTTCATTGTTTTTAATAGCTGAGTAGTATTCCATTGTGTAAATGTACTACATTTTCTGTATCCATTCCTCTGTTGAGGGACACCTGTTTTTTTCCCAGCTTCTGGCTATTATAAATAATGTTTCTATGAACACAGTGGAGCATGTGTCCTTATTACACCTTGAATCCTGCTGGGGAATCCTCTGGGTGTATGTCCAGGAGTGGCATAACTGGGTCCTCATGTTGTGCTATGTACAGGTTTCTGAGGAATCACCAAACTGATTTTTGTGCAAGCTTGCAATTCCACCGTCAGTGGAGGAGTGTTCTTCTTTCTCCACATCCTTGCCAGTACCTGCTGTCTCCTGAGTTTTTGATCTCACCCATTCTGATTGGTGTGAGGTGAAAGTTGTATTGCATTTCTCTGATGACTAAGGATGCTGAACATTTCGTTAGGTGCTTCTCAGCTATTTGACATTCCTATGTTGAAAATACTTTGTTTAGGTCTGTACCCCAATTTGAATAGAGTTATTTGGATCTCTGAGTCTCCTCCTTAGAAGTGGGAACAAAATACCTACAGGAGAAGATACAGAGACAAAATGAGGAGCAGAGACTGAAGGAAAGAACATCCAGAGATTGCCTCACCATGGAATCCATCCCATATACAGTTACAAAACCCAGACCTTCTTGTGGATGCCATATGTGTTTGCTAACAGGAGCCTGATATAGCCATCACCTGGGAGGCTCTGCCAATGCAGGACAAATATAGAGGGGATACTCTCAGTCAAACATTGAACTGAGCACAGGGTTTCTAATGGAGGAGCTAGAGAAAAGGCTCAAGGAGCTGAATGGTTTCACAGTGCCATAGAAGAAACAACAATTTGAACCACCCAGTATCCCTAGAGCTCCTAGGGACTAAACCACCAACCAAAGTGTACACATGGAGGAACCCATGGCTTCAGATGAATATGATGGCCTTGTTGGACATCAAAGGAAGGAAGGGCCCTTGGTCCTGAGAGGCTAGATACCCTAGTATAAGGGAATGCCAGGACAGTGAAAAGGGAGTGGGTGGATTGGTGAGCAGGAGGAGGGGTGGGTTAGGGGATTTTCAGGGCAAGGGGACCAGTAAATGAGACAACATATGAAATGTAAATAAGAAGGATATCTAATGAAAAATCAGAAATAAAAAAGAAAGAAATGCAGGAGTACATGAGACAACAGGTAGAAGCCCTTAAAGTGGAAACACAAAAAATCCCTTAAAGAAATACAAGAGAACATGGGTCAACAGATAGAAGCCCTTAAAGTGGAAACACAAAAATCCCTTAAAGAATTACAGGAAAACACAAACAAACAATTGAAAGAACTGAACAAAATCATGCAGCATATAAAAATGGAAGTAGAAAAAGTAAAGAAATCACAAAAGGAGACAACGCTAGAGATAGAAAGCCTTGGAAAAAATATTCTGAACTCTTAATGCTAGTTCCTCTGATAATTGAACATCACATATTTATTGGCTTTCATAATCTTCTTCACTGGAAAAAAGAGCTACTAAATAATACACAATTGACATATAGCTTTGACATTTATTTTATCCTTATAACTACTTTGGCAACAAAATTCTTTTTTCTTTGGATTTGGTTTTTTCCAGACAGGGTTTCTCTGTGTAGCCCTGGCTGTCCTGGAACTCACTCTGTAGACCAGGCCAGCCTCAAACTCAGAAAACTGCCTGCCTCTGCCTCCCAGAGAGCTGGGATTACAGGCATGCACCACCATTGCCCGGCTAGGCAACAAGATTCTAAGGTGTTCAATCAGTAAAAATTATTCATTATGTGGAATCAGTCCTCTCATGGAGTGAAATACTAAATTATATAACTAATTATAGAGAGCTATAATAATCATCCTTTTAAGCAAACCAGAGGCCAATAAATACATTTTAAAATTTATTTCATTTCTTACATTTTCATTGTTTATACTATTAAAATGCTTATTATTTAAGTATGGTTACTGTTGTTTTATGGGGTTTGTGCAAGTGCATGTCTCTGTGTACTTTCATGTGTCTAATAGTTTGCCTCTGGAGATCAGGAGACACTTTTGTAGAGTGTTTTAGTTTTTCTCTGAGGCCAACTATATAAGAAATCTAGTAGGCCTTAGTTTTGCACAATAACATTTTTTACCTGCTGAGCTCTCTTTTTAGCCCAGTAGGTAGCTCCTGTGTAATATGTTAGCTAAGAAACTAGAACAGTATGTCCCACCTGGAAAGATGCCATCTATCTCACTGAGATATCAGTTGAAATAATGCATACAAATTCATACCACACTTATTAAATTCAAGACATATGTTAGGAATCCCTTTATTGACAAGTGAATAAAGACAGTTATGGTAAATTTCACTGCTGCTCCTGTCTGAAATAGTAGTAGGAGATATGTTCCTGTCAATAGTTATGAATTTAATGATGTACACACTGAAACCTGTCTTAGTGTTGCAGTTCCACTTTAAGAAGTGGGCAGATTTCCTGTGCATTACCAGGTGGGCATACTAAGAAATTTAAACATGCATTTAAATTATCGAATTAATTGCCCCCCATCTCTTCCTAGGAGCCAAAATTGTCTCCTTTCCCAACAAATTGTTTTCTTTAAAATAGTTGTTTAAATGCAATGGTTTTTAATCTGTGTGTCATAACCTCTTTGGAGGTCAAACACCTTTTCCACAGAAATTGTCTAAGATCATCAGAATACGTAACTATTTACATTATGAATAATAACATTAGCTAAATTGCAGTTATGAAGCTGCAATGTATCTAGTTTTGTTGTGGTAGTGTAACAACAAGAAAAACTGTGTTAAAGGGTAACAGGATTAGGAAAGTTGAGAAACACTGTTTTAAAGACTTTGCTTTCCATGAGAATAAAGTATATTTTTGGCAATATAATTTCTATAAACAGTTTTAAGAGAAATCACTTGTAAATCCGGGAAATAATTTGTTAATGTGAAAGAATTTTATGTTTTACTCTCATTGTTAAAACAATGTTTGAAAGGAAGATGTAAAATCATCAAACTCAGGGCTGAAATCAATCAATTGGAAACAAAGCGAACCGTACAAAGAATTAACGAATCCAGGAGCTGGTTCTTTGAGAAAATCAACAAGATAGATAAACCCTTAGCCAGACTGACCAAATGGCACAGAGAAAGTATCCAAATTAACAAACTTAGAAATGAAAAGGGAGACATAAAATGGAAACTGAGGAAATCCAAAAAATCATCAGATCCTACTACAAGAGCCTGTACTCAACACAACTGGAGAATCTGGAGGAAATGGACAATTTCCTTGACAGATACCAAATACCAAAATTAAATCAGGACCAAATAGATCATCTAAACAGTCCCATAATGCCTAAAGAAATAGAAGGAGTCATAGAAAGTCTTCCAACCAAAAAAAGCACAAGACCAGATGGTTTCAATGCAGAATTCTATCAGACCTTCAAAGAAGAGTTAACACCAATACTCTTCAAACTATTCCACAAAATAGAAACAGAAGGAACACTACCCAATTCCTTCTACGAAGCCACAATTACGCTGATACCAAAGCCACACAAAGATCCAACAAAGAAAGAGAACTTCAGACCAATTTCCCTTATGAACATCGATGCAAAAATACTCAATAAAATTCTTGCCAATCGAATCCAAGAACACATCAAAACGATCATCCACCATGATCAAGTGGGCTTTATCCCGGGAATGCAGGGTTGGTTCAATATACGGAAATCCATCAATGCAATCCACTACATAAACAAACTCAAAGAAAAAAACCACATGGTCATTTCATTGGATGCTGAAAAAGCATTTGACAAAATTTAGCATCCTTTCATGCTTAAAGACTTGGAAAGAACGGGAATTCAAGGCCCATACCTAAACATAGTAAAAGCAATATACAGCAAACCGGTAGCCAGCGTCAAACTAAATGGAGAGAAACTTGAAGCAATCCAACTAAAATCAGGGACTAGACAGGGCTGCCCCCTCTCTCCTTACCTTTTCAATATTGTACTTGAGGTACTAGCTCAGGCAATTCGACAACATAAGGAGGTCAAAGGGATACAAATTGGAAAGGAAGAAGTCAAACTATCATTATTTGCAGATGACATGATAGTCTACCTAAGTGACCCAATAAACTCCACTAGAGAACTCCTACAGCTGATAAACAACTTCAGCAAAGTGGCAGGTTATAAAATCAACTCAAGCAAATCTGTGGCCTTCCTATACTCAAAGGATAAGCAGGCTGAGAAAGAAATTAGGGAAATGACCCCCTTCACAATAGCCACAAACAGTATAAAGTATCTTGGGGTGACTCTTACCAAACATGTGAAAGATCTTTACGACAAGAAGTTCAAGACCCTGAAGAAGGAAATGGAAGAAGACCTCAAAAAATGGGAAAACCTCCCATGCTCATGGATCGCCAGAATCAATATAGTTAAAATGGCCATTTTGCCAAAAGCAATATACAGATTCAATGCAATACCCATCAAAATCCCAACTCAATTCTTCACAGAGTTAGTAAAAGCAATTAACAAATTCATCTGGAATAACAAAAAACCCAGGATAGCTAAAACTATTCTCAGCAATAAAAGAAATTCTGGGGGAATCAGTATCCCTGACCTCAAGCAATACTACAGAGCAATAGTGTTAAAAACTGCATGGTATTGGTACAGTGACAGGCAGGCAGATCAATGGAACAGGATTGAAGATCCAGAAATGAACCCACACACCTATGGCCACTTGATCCTCGACAAAGGGGCTGAAAATATCCAATGGAAAAAAGATAGCCTTTTCAACAAATGGTGCTGGTTCAACTGGAGGTCAGCATGCAGAAGAATGCAAATTGATCCATCTTTATCGCCTTGTACTAAGCTCAAATCCAAATGGATCAAGGACCTCCACATAAAGCCAGACACTCTGAAGCTAATAGAAAAGAAACTGGGGAAGACCCTTGAGGACATTGGTACAGGGAGAAAATTTCTGAAAAGAACACCAATAGCGTATGCTCTAAGATCAAGAATTGACAAATGGGACCTCATAAAATTACAAAGTTTCTGTACTGAAAAGGACACCATCAAAAGGACAAATCAGCAACCAACAAATTGGGAAAAGATCTTCACCAATCCTACATCAGATAGAGGGCTAATATCCAATATATATAAAGAACTTAAGAAGTTAGACTCCAGAAAACCAAACAACCCTATTAAAAAATGGGGTACAGAGTTAAACAGGGAATTCTCACCTGAAGAACTTCGGATGGCGGAGAAGCATCCTAAAAAATGCTCAACTTCATTAGTCATTAGGGAAATGCAAATCAAAACAACCCTGAGATTTCACCTTACACCAGTCAGAATGGCTAAGATTAAAAATTCAGGAGACAGCAGGTGTTGGAGAGGGTGTGGAGAAAGAGGAACACTCCTCCACTGCTGGTGGGGTTGCAAATTGGTACAACCACTCTGGAAATCAGTCTGGCGGTTCCTCCGAAAACTGGGCACCTTACTTCCAGAAGATCCTGCTATACCACTCCTGGGCATATACCCAGAAGACTCCCCACCATGTAATAAGGATACATGTTCTACTATGTTCATAGCAGCCCTATTTGTAATTGCCAGATGCTGGAAAGAACCCAGGTATCCCTCAACAGAAGAGTGGATGCAAAAAATGTGGTATATCTACACAATGGAGTACTATTCAGCCATTAGAAACAATGAATTCATGAAATTCTTAGGCAAATGGATGGAGCTAGAGAATATCATACTAAGTGAGGTAACCCAGACTCAAAACGTGAATCATGGTATGCACTCACTAATAAGTGGATATTAACCTAGAAAACTGGAATACCCAAAACATAATCCACACATCAAATGAGGTACAAGAAGAAAGGAGGAGTGGCCCCTGGTTCTGGAAAGACTCAGTGAAACAGTATTCAGCAAAACCAGAACGGGGAAGTGGGAAGGGGTGGGTGGGAGGACAGGGGAAGAGAAGGGGGCTTGCGGGACTTTCGGGGAGTGGGGGGGCTAGAAAAGGGGAAATCATTTGAAATGTAAATAAATTATATCGAATAATAAAAAAAAAAAAATTCAGGAGACAGCAGGTGTTGGAGAGGATGTGGAGAAAGAGGAACACTCCTCCACTGCTGGTGGGGTTGCAAATTGGTACAACCACTCTGGAAATCAGTCTGGCAGTTCTTCCGAAAACTGGGCACCTCACTTCCAGAAGATCCTACTATACCACTCCTGGGCATATACCCAGAGGATTCCCCACCATGTAATAAGGATACATGCTCTACTATGTTCATAGCAGCCCTATTTATAATTGCCAGATGCTGGAAAGAACCCAGGTATCCCTCAACAGAAGAGTGGATGCAAAAAATGTGGTATATCTACACAATGGAGTACTATTCAGCCATTAGAAACAATGAATTAATGAAATTCTTAGGCAAATGGATGGAGCTAGAAAACATCATACTAAGTGAGGCAACCCAGACTCAAAAGGTGACTCATGGTATGCACTCACTAATAAGTGGATATTAACCTAGAAAACTGGAATACCCCAAACATAATCCATACATCAAATGAGATACAAGAAGAAAGGAGGAGTGGCCCCTTGTTCTAGAAAGACTCAGTGAAGAAGTATAGGGCAAAACCAGAACGGGGCAGTGGGAAGGGGTGGGTGGGAGGACGGGGAGAAAAGGGGGCTTATGGGACTTTCGGGGAGTGGGGGGGCTAGAAAAGGGGAAATCATTTGAAATGTAAATAAAAAATATATCGAATAAAAAAAAAAGAGTCACCAAACTGGGTAAATATAGTACAACTCAGGCAAAAATACACGATCACCTTCATAAAAGGACAGAAGTGTTGTAACTATGTGTTTATTCAAGTAATATTTTGCTTAATTTCTATGTTCTTTTTATTCTATTATATCATTATTATATTCAGGAGGAACAAAATGAAGATGTTAAGGTCTTGTGTATTAAAAGAGAACTTTCAGCCAAAAAAAAAAAAAAAAAAAAAAAGAAAGGAAGATGCATCAATGTGATAGCTCTTATGATGACAAGGAAATCTGTCAGGATAAGCAGGGCCATGGGTATATCAAGTATGCAGCTGGAGCTCTTGCCAATATTTTGTATGTAACTTCTTGTCCCAAACAGGAGATGTAGATGCACTGTTCTGGCATCACTTCTGCTTTCTTTTCATTGAACTGAACTTCTTTTTGAAGTATAGTTATGCATCATAAGAGCTTCAGAATATGCAGAGACAAGCCCATAAATTAGTTACTGTTCACTTAATGGAATTATTATGTATAATATAGAAGGAACGTAGATTTACAGAGTATACAGGAAATAGGTTCAATATAATTGTACACCAATAGAAATGCTGCAGCGGGTATTTTCATATCAAGTGTTAAAAGACTTTCCAGGGTTTCTAAAAAGTACAGAAAAATTTAGTAGATTAAATAGTTTCAGTTCTCTTCCTTAGCTCTGAGGTTCAAGCCCATTCAATTATTTCTAGAGCACCTATTCAAGATAGTGGTCTGTTTAATAGGCAGATCTTTCTTGGTTTTATCGCCTATAACTTGTTAATAAACAATTTATCAAATATATTCCATCATTTTTAATACTCATAAGTCTGTCCAGGAAATCACTCGGTGTAACAAGCTTGCCAAACTCCAAGACTTTGCTTCTGCCTCCCCGAGTGCTGGTGTTAATGGTGTATGCTACCACTGCCTGGCTTACCTGATTTTTTATAATTGCATAAAATACACGGGTTTTATGGAAACTGTCTCAGATCACAGGAAGTTTTTGCTTTTTTTGGTATGTTTCTACACAGGTCTCTAGGAAAACTTGTTTTGTTGAGATTTATCAAAAAGTTCCTGGTTTGATAAAAATTTTCCCCCCAAAACTCTTCCACTAGTTTTACATTCTGGAAAGGATATTCATTTTAAGTTGCTTTACATTTGCTTATTTTGTGTTCAAAACCTTATTTTGTGTATTGCATTTGCCACTACACTTAACAACACAAGTCCTTTACAAACCCCACTTCTGCCACCCTTGAGGTAGTTATGCAATCTGATGGCCAAAATACAGGTTAAACTACCTCTCCCACTATAGGAACATGTCACCAATGCCTAGATTTCTTCTTCCTGCAAATAAAGCATTCCCAGCACCTCAGCCACAGCCAGTGTTGTACACTCAACCCCATCCTCTACCCACTCCTCATGGTTTATAGAGCTCTTATTACCCCCTACAAAGGCAAGCTAATACTGTCTCAGAGCAGGTTATTTCTCCCTGCACTCGTTGAACAAGATCCTGTTGAAGCTACCAGTCAAGCTCCACTTCACTCCCTACAGCTTAGCCAGTGTGCAACAGTGCCTGGCAGCCCCAAGGGCAGAAGCAGACCTGGACTGTGCTTGTTGATACATTAACTCCAAGTAACACACAGCCTTCATCCAAGTGATCTTTCTACACCAAATCTGTGTGAAAGGCAATAACTGGCAATCTCAGAGCAATGGTATTACAGCCTACTGCTGACTGTAGTGACAACCAAAGGAATGTGAAAAATGTTTTGTGATCAACTGCACAGTTGCTTGGAACTGCTTAACATTATGATACAGAAAACTGTACAATATTTGTCTTTCATTAGGAAGTGTTTGACACTGAGGCAATTCAATTGTCTGCAGAAGCCAGTATATGCTTGGCCCAGGGAGTGGCACTATTAGGACATGTGACCTTGTTGGAGTAGGTGTGTCACTGTGGGTGTGTGCTTTATACCCTCTTAGCTGTTAGGAAGTCAGTATTCCACTAGCAGCCTTCAGATGATGTTGAACTTTCAGCTCCACCTGCACACGCATGCCTGGATGCTGCCATGCTGCTGTCATGGTGTTAAAGGACTAAACTTCTGAATCTCTAAGGCAGCCCCAATTAAATGTTGTCCTTATAAGAATTACCATGTCATGGTATCTAATCACAGCAGCAAAACCCTAAGAGAAAGGCCAACACATTCACTCAGCTAATACTTCCCTGTTTATCTACACACACACACACACATACATACACACACATGGCTGCACACACACACACACATACACACACACATACATACACACACATGCCTGCACACACACAAACACACACATACAAATGCACATACACACATGCACATACTTGCATGGGCACACATATCACAAACTTACATATAATTTGTCAAACTCTTCAATAGCATAATAAAATGTTTAGAAAAATCAAAGACATTATTCCAAGCAATTTCCCACCTAGATTGTTAAATAAGATCAGGTATAAGAAAAATAAAGTCTGATTGCATTCTTTTTTTAATTTTTTTTTATTTTCTATATACTTTGTTTACGTTCCAAATGATTTTCCCTCTCCAGGTTCCCCTTTCCCAATATGACCCATAAGCCCTCTTTCCTCCACCGGTTCTCCAACCAACCCCCTCTTTTGTCTCTGTCTTTGTAATCCCCTACAATGCTGCATCAAGTCTTTCCAGGACCAAGGCCCTCTCATTCTTTCTTCTTGGGAATAATTTGATATTTGAATTGTGTCTTGGGTTTTCAGAGCTTATATTCACTTATCAGTGACTGCATTCCATGTGTGTTCTTTTGTGATTGGGTTACCTCACTTAGGATGATATTTTCCAGATTCAAACATTTGCCTAAAAATTTCATGAATTCATTGTTTTTAATTGTTGAGTAGTATTCCATTGTGTAAATATACCACATTTTCTGCACCCATTCCTTTATTTAGGGACATCTTTGTTCTTTCCAGCTTCTGGTTATTATAAATAAGGCTGCTATGATCATAATGGAGGATGTGTCTGATTGCATTCTTAAAAGTTCAAATACAGAGTTTAAAAAGTATTCATTACTTTTCATGTCTTAATTACAATTTGATTGTATAACTGGATCAGGCACAGATTAAAAACTATACTATGGTTGGCATGATTCCGTATTTGCTGATTTTCTATTTGTCACTCTCAGAAAACACATTCTTTAACAATAGAGAGATAGATGTTATCAAAAAGAAGCTACTCAGTGTCCTGAGAACTTGCCTTATTGCATAAGAGCAGCTGTTCTGTGAGCATGCAGATCTTTTATACATCCCTACCTGTCATGTAAAAATTAGGGTATGGTCACTTCCATCTGTAAGCCCCAAACTCTGGAGAGTGGGGTGGACTTCCTGGCTGCCAATCGATCTCTGGGAAAATAAAGAAGAGATAGAAAGAGCAAGATGTCTTACAGCCTCCACAGGGATTCACACTAGAACACAGGTGTACATATACCATCCACGTATGCAAACACATACTTGACCACTCAGAGAAATAAATAATACATATTTTATCTTTAAAACGTAATTCTGTCTCATCAGTTGTCTGACTCAGCAAGATATGTAACTCAGCACCAACATTATCTCCTGTGACTTCCAAATAGAGTATTTACCGATGTGTCTACACATCCTCAATTTTTGATTTGTGCAGTGAAAGAGGATGTGTAGTTGAAACAAGGAGGAGTTACTATGGCATCTTTTATTCAGTCTGATTTAGTTTAACAGAGCTTGCAGAGGTGGAAGAGTTCTGCAGCATCAAATCATGAAGACATGATACAAGAAACATATTTTTTTCTGGTGTCTTGTCAACACTGGGAAACATGCTGGCATTTGCTAGGACAGCTGATATGGCCTGCTAAAGCAGATTTGTGTATCTATCCATATTAAAAACAAACATCATCATCCACAACAACAAAAGCAATGAAAGTTTACATGCTCAGAAAAATTTCAGTTATTACAAAGCATAGGACTAGCTTCATGATGGATTAGATTTCTTGTTGAAGTAAAGTAAATGTAATGAGCCACAATTCCTTCTGGTGACAAATGAACTAAAATATTCTTTTACATGTGAGAGCAAATTAAACTTATCTCAAGTTATCTGGTAGCATAATTTAAAAAACACATTTCGGCAATTTTTCCAAGCATAGTACTTCTTATTGAAATGAACACCACATAAAAGTTTAACATTTGTAAGCATTCTCATGTTCCATTCATTTCCTTTTAATAATATTTTAATTTGAAACCCAAAGCCACTTATTTTTGTCAGTGTTCTTGAAAAGTTTCTGCTTTCAATGTCTCTGCTTATTCAGAACATAGCACATTTATTCTGGACCTTTCTTATTTTGGAGGACTGTGCTTTATTTTCCTCTGTGATTTTATGAAGAGAGATAAAAGTTGTAATCTGTTACTGACTTTTCCTCATAACCTTGGACCCAGTTCATCATTGCAAATTGCAATCTTGGCGAACAGTTGTTTCCATTTGCTTTATTGATTTTAAAAGTGATTGGAAGTGAGAACTGCTGTTGTTGATGATCAAATCCTACCACAGTAAAATTTGTGTTTGTATTCAATGGTGTTCTGCTCACTTGATGCTAATACCCTTCCTTCTATTTAATACAACTACAGGTTATACAATGAACGTGATTTTCACTAGCTAATTGGGCCAATGTGTCTCATTGTATGAACAGTGGGTCTTCAAATCTACTATTATGGTATCCTTTGCAAATATATCACTAGCACTTGAGTTTGAAATGTCAGATATTCTGTGTTGAGTCACTTGGTCTCATGTAGTGGCACTGTTTTGGTCATGGTGTAGATGGTGGGGACTGGTTGAACGTTGTAAATCCCTGAGCATGACCTTTTTCTACTTCATGAGTGAGGGAGCAATGTGATCAGCCACATTATCTTCCCTTACTTCATCATATTGGACTCTCATCCTCTATAGACTTAAACCAAAACAAACAAGGACAAATAAGCAAATAAACAGCAAACACTAAATCTTTTTCTCCAAAATGGCTTTTTTTTATTTATTTTATTTTTTTATTTTTTTGTCTTTTTTTTATTCGATATATTTTTTATTTACATTTCAAATGATTTCCCCTTTTCTAGCCCCCCACTCCCCGAAAGTCCCATAAGCCCCCTTCTCTCCCCCTGTCCTCCCACCCACCCCTTCCCACTTCCCCGTTCTGGTTTTGCCCTATACTTCTTCACTGAATCTTTCTAGAACAAGGGGCCACTCCTCCTTTCTTCTTGTACCTCCTTTGATGTATGGATTATGTTTGGGGTATTCCAGTTTTCTACGTTAATATCCACTTATTAGTGAGTGCATACCATGAGTCACCTTTTGAGTCTGGGTTACCTCACTTAGTATGATGTTTTCTAGCTCCATTCATTTGCCTAAGAATTTCATGAATTCATTGTTTCTAATGGCTGAATAGTACTCCATTGTGTAGATATACCACATTTTTTGCATCCACTCTTCTGTTGAGGGATACCTGGGTTCTTTCCAGCATCTGGCAATTATAAATAGGGCTGCTATGAACATAGTAGAGCATGTATCCTTATTACATGGTGGGGAATCCTCTGGGTATATGCCCAGGAGTGGTATAGCAGGATCTTCTGGAAGTGAGGTGCCCAGTTTTCGGAGGAACCGCCAGACTGATTTCCAGAGTGGTTGTACCAATTTGCAACCCCACCAGCACATGCAGAAGAATGCGAATTGATCCATCTTTATCGCCTTGTACTAAGCTCAAATCCAAATGGATCAAGGACCTCCACATAAAGCCAGACACTCTGAAGCTAATAGAAAAGAAACTGGGGAAGACCCTTGAGGACATTGGTACAGGGAGAAAATTTCTGAACAGAACACCAATAGTGTATGCTCTAAGATCAAGAATTGACAAATGGGACCTCATAAAATTACAAAGTTTCTGTACGGCAATGGACACCATCAAAAGGACAAATCGGCAACCAACAAATTGGGAAAAGATCTTCACCAATCCTACATCAGATAGAGGGCTAATATCCAATATATATAAAGAACTTAAGAAGTTAGACTCCAGAAAACCAAACAACCCTATTAAAAAATGGGGGTACAGAGTTAAACAGGGAATTCTCACCTGAAGAACTTCGGATGGCGGAGAAGCATCTTAAAAAATGCTCAACTTCATTAGTCATTAGGGAAATGCAAATCAAAACAACTGAGATTTCACCTTACACCAGTCAGAATGACTAAGATTAAAAATTCAGGAGACAGCAGGTGTTGGAGAGGATGTGGACAAAATGGCTTTTTAAAAAATATTTTGTATTATGGGTTTTGTTTGTTTGTTTTGTGTTTTTGTTTTGGTTATTATGCCATTTCATCACTGTCAAAAACAGTAATAAACTAAAATTTACCATGGTTCTCATAGATCTTATGGGATTTTCCAGCCAATGGTAGGTTGAACTGCGACCCACCCCAAATGGGATCCATTCCTTATACTGCCTGGATGCATAGAAACCAGACTGGATAGCCCAAAGACCTAGGATAGAGTCAAAAATAAGCAAACAAACAAATATATTGAAAAGAAAAGAAAAGAAAAGAAAAGAGAGAAAAGAAAAGAAAGAAAAAATGAAATGGTTCCTACGGATATTCTGCTCTACTCAGAGATCAGTTCAGTTGTCATCAGAAATACTTCTAGGAGCAGATGGCAAGGGGTTCAAAGATACACAGACTAACATTACATAGAAAGAGTATATAAACTGGAGTTCTCTATCTGGATCCTCCTCTCAGAGCTCAAAGAATCCCATGGTATTATAGGAGGAAAAATTGTAGGATTCTTAGGGTACAGAGTATAACAAGAACATGGCCCACTAAATCAACTAAGCGAGGCTCACGTAAACTCAGACAGTGAAATGTCAAGCATGGGGCTTGCATTAGTCTGAACCAGGTCCTCTATATACGAATATGTTATGGCTGTTAGCCTTTTCTTTTTGTGAAACTTCTGAAGTGGTTGCCTACTTCAGCCTTAATATATGGGCTTTTGCCTTGTTTTGTCATGTTTGCTTGTTGTCTCTTAAGGCCAGTACTTTTCAGAAATGGAAATGGATGGAGGGTAGAACTAGGAGAGAGGGAAGGTGGTAAGAACTCTACTTTCTCTCTCCCTTTCTCTCTCTCTCTCTCTCTCTCTCTCTCTCTCTCTCTCTCTATATATATATATATATATATATATATATATATATATATATATTCCTTCCCATATATGCATGTGTGTGTGTGTGTGTGTGTGTGTGTGTGTGTGTGTGTGTGTATACATACCTATGGTGAGACTAACATACAGATATGGGTATATGATTTTATAATTTTAAGTATTATCCAGAAAATTATATGTATGTATGGGTGTGTGTGTGTGTGTGTATGTGTGTGTGTGTGTGTGTGTGTACATGTGCATGAGTATGTGTGCATATCAATGTCAGGGAAAGGCACACACAGAGAGACAGAAAGTGATATAGAAAAAAGTAAGTGTTGTCTTTTCTATTTTTTTTATTGAAAATACTTTTTCATATAGAATATTTAGAGCTACTTCTTCCCCAATTCCTTTTAATTTCTCTTCTTCTCTCTTCCATCTCATCTATTTCCTTTCTTTCTACAGTAGCAAATATGCATACTAATAAATAATAAAAAGTAAGATAATATAAAACAAATACAAACTTTAAACATCAGTAGAAAAAGAGTCAAGGAAAAAGCACAAGAAATGGCATACAAGTAGAGACACACACATTCGTGCATACAGCAATCCGATAGAAACACAAAACTACTGCCATAATATATGGGCAAAGGACCTATAAGGTAAAAATAAATACATACATAAATAAGAATAAATTAAGAAAGGTCACAGAGTACCATATCCAGGTGCACAGGGATGTGGCTAATCATCCAGAGTGCAGAGCAGCCTGAGAGCACAGATAGGACCACCCCTGCTGCTCAGAGGAACCCTTCCAGAACCCTCAGGCAGGAGACTTCCGGTTTCTGTCTCAAGCTAGGGACCATCCTCTGTCACAGAGCACCATATCTAGGTGGTAAAGGAAGGTAGCTGATGACCAAGTCGGGCAGAGAGGCCTGAGAACACAGATAGGACCATCACTGCTGCTTAGAAAAACCAGACCAAAACCCTGAGGACACAAGAACCCAGGAGCATCTGGGGACAGGAATCTTCCAATTTCTGTCTGCACCCAGAGCTGATCCAGGCTGACAGAGCTACATACACAAATACCACCACAAGAGAGCTATTCTCCCAGGAGTGCCTATATACCTGTGTGCACAAGTAAGTCTACCACCTGTCTTTAAATTCCTGGCTGAAGAGGGACCTACCCAGAGCCATCAGGACATAGGAACCAAGGATCAGCTAGGAACAGGATCATTCTGGTTTCTATCTGCACACCTAATCTGGCCCTTATCACAGCTTTCCATACCTAAATTCTTCCCAGAGAGAACAGGTCTCCCAAAAATAGAGATACACAGACTTTCAGGACAGATAAGCCACAGTCAGAGACAGCAAGACCAGCTAACACCAGAGATAAGTGCATGGCAAAAGGCAAACATAAGAATATCACTAACTGAAACCAAGACAACAAGGTACCATCTGAACCCATTTCTCCCACAACAGCAAGAGCTGGATATACCATCACACCAGAAAAGCAGGGTCTGCATTTAAAATCACATCCCATGATACTGATAGAGCACTTCAAGAAGGACATAAATAACTCTCTTAAAGAAATACAGGAGAACATGGATCAACAGGTAGAAGTCCTTAAGGAGGAAACACAAAAATCTCTTAAAGAATTACAGGAAAACACAAACAAACAAGTTAAGGATCTGAACAAAACCATTCAGGATTAAAAAAAAAAAAAGGAAGCAAAAGCAATGAGGAAATCACAAAGGGAGATAGAAAACCTTGGAGAGAAATCAGGTTTGGCAGGAACAATATAGTAAAAAATGGCCATCTTGCCAAAAGCAATCTACAGATTCAATGCAATTCCCATACAAATTGCAATTCAATTCTTCATAGAGTTAGAAAGAGCAATTCTCAAATTCATCTGGAATAACAAAAACCCCAGTATAGCTAAAACTATATTTAACAATAAAGAATTTCCTGGAGAATCAGTATCCTGGATCTTAAGCAATACTACAGAGAAATAATGATAAAAACTGCATGGTATTCATACAGTGACAGGCAGGCAGATCAATTGAATAGAATTGAAGACCCAGAAATGAACCCACACACCTATGGCCACTTGATCTTTGACAAAGAAGCTAAAACCATCCAGTGGAAAAAAAGATAGCCTTTTCAACAAATGGTACTGGTTCAGTTGGCTGTTAGCATACAGAAGAATGCAAATTGATTCATTTTTATCTCCTTGTACAAAGCTCAAGTCCAAGAGAATCAAGGACATCCACATAAAACCAGACACACTGAAACTAACAGAAAAGAAAGTAGGGAAGAGCCTGGAGAACATTGGCATAGGGAAAATGTTCCTGAACAGAACACCAATAGCTTATGCTCTAAGATCAAGAATTGACAATTGGGACCTCGTAAAATTACAGAGTTTCTGTAAGGCAAAGGACATTGTCAAAAGGACAAAACGGCAGCTAACAAATTGGGAAAAGATCTTCACCAATCCTATATCCGACAGAGGGCTAATATCCAATACATACAAAGAACTCAAGAAGCTAGACTCCAGAAAACCAAATAACCCTATTTAAAATGGGGTACAGAATTTTCAACTGAACTAAATTTCATTTTTCTAGAATGGCTGAGAAGCACCTAAACACATGTTCAACATCCTTAGTCATCAGGGAAATGCAAATCAAACCAACCCTGAGATTCCACCTCACAGCAGTCAGAATGGCTAAGACCAAAAACTCAGGAGACAGCAGGTACTGGCGAGGATATGGTGAAAGAGGAACACTCCTCCACTGCTGGTGGGATTAAAAGCTGGTACAAACACTCTGGAAATCAGTTTGGTGGTTCCTCAGAAAATTGGACATAATTCTACTAGAGGACCCTTCTGTACCACTCCTGGGCATATACCCAGAAGATTCTCCAGCATGTAATAAGGACACATGGTCTACTATGTTCATAGCACCCTTGTTTATAATAGCCAGAAGCTTAAATGAACCCAGATGGCCCTCAACAGAAGAATGGATATAGAAAATGTGGTACATTTACACAATTGAATACTACTCAACCATTGGAAAAAAAAAACAGAATTCATGAAATTTTTAGGCAAATTGATGGAACTATCATTCTGAAAATATCATTCTGAGTGAGGTAACCCAATCACAAAAGAACACACATGGTGTGTACTCACTGATAAGTAGAAACTTGCCCAGAAGCTTAGAATACCCGAGATACAATTTACAGACCAAATGAAGCTCAAGAAGAAGGAAGAACAATGTATGGATACTCTGGTACTTCTTAAAAGAGGAAACACAAAAGAAGCTATAGAGACAAAGGGTGGAACAGAGACTGAGGGAAAGGCCATTCAGATACTGTCACACCTAGGGATTCATCCCATATACAGTTACAAAATCCAGACACTTTTGTAGATGCCAACAAGTGCTTGCTGTCAGGAGCTTGATATAGCTGTGACATAGGAGGCTCTGCCAGTCCCTGGCAAATACAGAAGGGACACTCTCAGCCAATCATTGAACTGAGGACATGGTCCCCAATGGGGGAGTTAGAAAAAGGACCAGAGGAGCTGAAGGGGTTCACAGTGCCATATGAGGAACAACTATGAACTACCCAGTACCCACAGAGCTCCCAGGGATTGAACCAAAAAGTACACATGGGGGACCCATGGCTCCAGATGTATATGCAGCAGAGATTGACCTTGTTGGACAACAAAGGGAGGAGAGGCCCTTGGTCCTGAGAAGATTGAATACCTCTGTATAGGGGAATGCCATGATAGGGAAGTGGGAGTTGGTGGATTGTGAACAGGGGGGAGGGAGGATGGGTTAGGGGATTTTCAGGAAGGAAACCAGGAAAGGGGACAGCATTTGAAATGAAAATATAGAATATATCTAAAAAAGAAGAAGAGGAAGAGGAAGAGGAAGCGGAAGAGGAAGAGGAAGAAGAAGAAGGAGGAGAAGGAGGAGAAGAAGGAGAAGAAGGAGAAGAAGGAGAAGAAGGAGAAGAAGGAGAAGAAGGAGAAGAAGGAGAAGGAGGAGAAGGAGGAGAAGGAGGAGAAGGAGGAGAAGGAGGAGAAGGAGGAGAAGAAGGAGAAGAAGGAGAAGAAGGAGAAGAAGAAGGAGAAGAAGGAGAAGAAGGAGAAGAAGGAGAAGAAGGAGAAGAAGGAGAAGAAGGAGAAGAAGGAGAAGAAGGAGAAGAAGGAGAAGAAGGAGAAGAAGGAGAAGAAGGAGAAGAAGGAGAAGAAGGAGAAGAAGGAGAAGAAGGAGAAGAAGGAGAAGAAGGAGAAGAAGGAGAAGAAGGAGGAGGAGAAGGAGAAGGAGAAGGAGAAGGAGAAGGAGAAGGAGAAGAAGAAGAAGAAGAAGAAGAAGAAGAAGAAGAAGAAGAAGAAGAAGAAGAAGAAGAAGAAGAAGAAGAAGAAGAAGAAGAAGAAGAAGAAGAAGAAGAAATAATTAGGTACAACAATACCAACCAACTAGTATCCCCAGAGCTCCCAGGGACAAAACCACTAACCAAGGTGTACACATGGATATACATGGTTCCATGGTCCCATGGTTCTAGGGGCATATGTAGCAAAGGATAGCCTTGTTGGACATCAAAGGGAGGAGAGGTCCTTGATCTTGAGAAGACTGGATATCCTAGTATAGGGGAATGCCAGGATGGGGAAGTGGGAGTGGGTGGGTTAGTGAGCAGGGGAAAAAGGGATGGGATAAGGTGTTTTAAAGGGGAAACCAGGAAAAGAGATAACATTTAAAATGTGAATAAAGAAAATATCTGATAAAATGAATAACAAAAACAAAGAGTAAAAAAATCAAATAAGCCAAATAAATAAATAAATGTCCCAACTAAACATGAGACAAAGAACCTCCACAGATGCCCTTGAATTCATTTGTTGTTGACCATGTACTTCTGGGCATGCAGCATGTACATGAGAGTGAGTTGCATGCCCAGAGAGACACTGATGAAGGCAATTGATTTTTCATTTGTAAGTGATTATCAACTGGAGATGCCTTCTAGATTAAGGATTTCAGCTTTTGTCCACTTTTCCTGTGAGTGCTGGGACCTTGTCTGGCCCAGACTCATGTTGGCTGCCAGCATGCTCCAGAGTAGTAGCAGTATTTAATTTTCTCCTAGATTTTTTCCTGTCCTATGCAGTCTCAAGTTCTTGCCCAACTCAGCAATATCAGGGATAGGCTTCATGTCTTTGAGTGAGTCTTAATATTGGTCTGTTACTCCCCCCAACACTCTTTGCAAATCTTACAAACAACAGCCCAGCCTATTAACAAGACTATCATTTACTCCCCCCAAACTGAAAATAATCCCAAATTGCTTAGTTTGTTATTTTCAGAAATCCATTCACATCAACTAAGATGAGTAATGAGACACTACTGTTCAAAACTGGCTTGGAATCTAATGATTCCCAGAACATCTTAAACTGTCCTAAAGAAGCCAGAGGTCTGTCAGTCTTGTATCTTCCATGTAGTGTGAGTCTTCATGATCATCAAGGCTGTATATATGAGGGCCACCAACAGTCGCTGAGGACAATCTGATTTACTGAAAGCTCATTGATGTAAATGCTAATGTTATGAAAATGTTTCACAACACCACCACTAATCACATATTTGAATGCCTTTCTCTATCCTAGTTAAAACATTAAATTAACTATCCCAAGATCCAATCATTTAGAGATTTGATTCTGGGAAACAGGTGGTGTCTATACAGATAAGAGTGTCAAGGACACTCCTGAATTTCAGAAACACTTAGGTACTATCAAAGCTGTGGGGTGGTAGGCTGTGATAGGCATCCTTGTCCCTGGTTGAGCTCAGCGTTAAAACTAAGTGATTCAGTAGGTGATTGTTGCAGGCATTTGACCATGCACTTTTGGCCCCTGGCTCCTGTAGCTACAGCCTCCCACAATCCCCCATAGGGGGCCATCAGTCATGTAAGAGCAGCATGAAGCCCTCCCCATGCAGATAGGGAATCTCCAAACTCTCAGACCAAGCCAATAAGAAGTACCTGCTGTCAGACCCTGACCCACCCCAAGTGTGCGAGAACTACTCTGGCATCTGAGAATTTCTGTCATAAGAGCTGTAACACTGCTGCTTGGGAAGAGGTCAACTCTCCTGAAGCTCCCCCAGTACTCCTTGCTGGCTGGCTAGTCGGCCTCTCATCTGCCCAGTCTGGCCAGACTCAGTTCTGGGAGACTTGGAGCAACTGAGATGGCAGAGACTGAGTTGGAGCCAGCTGCAGCTGAAGACCAAACTGAGAAGATTGCCCCTTCCTGCTCACACTCTCTCCCCATTGCCTGAACCCTCATTCTTGGCCTGGCCAGAGATCTCAATGGAAAGCCTCCGGTATACAGGCCCACACAAAGCAAGCTACAATATTTAATGCAGGACATAATAATGAGGAGAGTGAGAGCATTGTTGTATGATCTTTCAGAAACCTGGGACACTAACTGCCATAGCTTTGAAATGCCCACTTCCTTCCCAATGGTCATACAAAGCAAAAGTCAAACCAACTAAACAAAAGATAAACAAAACCTGAAACAAACAGAAATGTGTGATATTGCCTGAAAGAGGATTGAAATCTAATATCTGTCCTGAGAATTCAGCTAGTTAGAATTATCTGCTAAGGAACTCACATTCCTTTAGTTTTGGAGGATGCTTCTCACATAAGGACATGTTAAACTAAATTAATGATGCCACGGCTTACAATCTCTATGGTAATTAGAGTAGGGAAGAACAAGTATAAAGTATAAAGAACAAGTATAAAGTATCCAGCATCTTGTCCAAGATGGCACCACATCCTGTTCCCAGCAGCCTTTCTCTGTGACTAGGAGGTCTCACATCCTGTCCTGTATTTTCTCAGCCTCTCAATCCTGTTTCCCTAGCACAGTTGTGCTGTGTGTATTACACCTGCCTTCATCTCTGGCATCACAATAGCCATGCACAGAAAAATAGAATCTTAAGCATTGATTTGTCTTATTGCTGCAGAAACAGATAATGCATTTATTAGGATTTAATCCACGGACGAAGAAGACCCACCTTGAGGCTTGAATATGAAGTGGCCCTACATGTCTCCCTTAGTTTCAGGTATTTGAAAGTTGTTCCCTGACAGACTCTTGAGAAGGTGCTAGAACCTTTAAGAGAGAAAGCCTTACTGAAGAACTTGGGTCATTGGGTTCGTGCCTTGATTTCTATCCCTGCTTCATTTCCTGGCTGCTCCTGGCTTCCTGACCTCAGTTTCAATGTGACCAGGTGTCTCAGGCTCTTTACACTCTTTCTGCAACAGACAGAATCCTTTCGACCGGTGAGCCAAAGGAGCCCTTCCCCCTCAAATTGCTTCTTGTCAGATATGTGATCACAACAAGAAGGGCAAATTCTACATCCATATAACTTATCAAAAGGTAGCTTCCAGTATCAGAGTATTTGAAAACAGCTTGAACTTGGGGATTTCTGTGAAACATGGCTAGCAGTAGTTGTCAATTTCATACGAGTCACATTTCAGTAATGACTGATTAGTATTTTAGTTCTTCCCCTAAAGAAAATTATTCAGTACACACAAAGTAAGTTGAGTATCATCGCTTAGTTCTAATTATCGTGATGTGCTATTTTGTTCCAAAAACCCTACTCTCTTTTAGCACAGCACATCTCTGAGTGAAGAACGAAACTTTGATGCTAAGAAAGCATGACAGCAACGTATAGGGCCAGAGAGGACATGGCGAATGCAGTACCATAGCATGGCTCCTCATTAGAGCTCCTCTCACTTAAATTTTTTACAATCCTGTCTCGTCTCAATTTACTGTTTGTCTGATCACTGTCTTTACAGGATGATGAAAAGCCAACTTCACTAGATCCAGAAATTTCAAAACTTCTTTAAAATATTTTCCCTTCTTGATATAGATGAATGAAACACCATCATTTTTTTGGGACATCTAGGAGATTTGATACGCAAAGTTCAAGTAATATTTAGACTTAGTAAGCTTGAGTGTTTGTGTTAGTATGTGTATGTGTGTGTGTGTGTGTGTGTGTGTGTGTGTAAAAATAATAAGAAATTATGAATTCAACAGGGACTAGGGGAGGACACAGAGGAGACAGATGAGGAAGAAGGGGGAGCTAATGATGTGAATTAAGAACATTTCAAGAATAATTTAAAGATATTTCATGTAATAATACCTTACATTAGTCAACTTAATTAAGTTAATCTTAAGTTAGTCAATAAAATAATCTGTGCATTTTGTGCTCATAAATTTCAACATGGTGAAGATTTTGCTGCCATAGCTTGAATATATTACTTTTTAATGCATTGTGTTCAAATGTTCAGATAACAAAAATTTGTCTTTCATGTCTTTCATTTTGATAAGGCATGAAATATTAACATGCATCTTTCTTGTGTTTTTTTCCTATGATTTCTTATTGTTAGGTTGTGAGTTTCCTTTTCTCTTCCAATTATTTTCAGTTCTATATAATTTTTTTCTCTTATTTTTTCCTTTATTTCTCTTGAAATAGTCAAAATTTTGAGTTTTCATTTTTATTTTCCTCAATTTTCTACAAGATATATGTATATGTAACATCTTTTGAATTTTCATTTGTCTGAATAAATATGTAATACTTTCTTGAACATGAATGTTTTGTCTGTATGTATGTGTTCCTTTTGTATTTAGTGTTTGAAGATGGCAGAGAAAGGTTTGGGGTACTCTGGAACTGCAGTGACAGGTGTTTGTCAGCAGCTCTCTGAGTGCTGGGAATTGAACCTGGGTCCTTATGAAGAGTATCTAAGACTCTCAAACTCTGAACCATCTCTACACCACCCCCTTCCCAACTATATCACAGTGAGAAATAGTCTATAGTTAGCATCTGTTACTATCTTCCAGTAATATAATAAGCCTTGAATTAAATAAAGCTACTTTAAATTTTCTAATTGAATGTGTAAGTCAAAAGCAATGAGTTGCCTCATATTAAAAAGGCTGCAGTAAAGACTTGAAAACTTTGCCAACATAAAAAACATTTATGTATATATGTATCTGTGTGAGTGCTTATGTGTACCTGTGGGGGCATGCCTTTTTCTCTTTTGTTTGTGTGTGTTTGTGTGTGTGTCTGTGTGTGTGTGTGTGTGTGTGTGTGTGTGTGTGTGAGAGAGAGAGAGAGAGAGAGAGAGAGAGAGAGAGAGAGAGAAAATGTTTGCATTTCTGTACATGTGCCTTTGGAGGCCAGAGGAGGGCATTGAGTCTCATAGAGCTATAGTTGCTGTTGAAATTACATGCTGGGAATCATCCAAGGGACCCAAGCAAGCACAAATAAGCGCTCTTAAATTTTCACCCATTTCTTCAGACCCCAGGGTTTGGAGACTTTAAAAGGACAGAATGTATTATTAGTTAGTCAATGTCTAAAATTATATTAGTTGGTTATAAAAGGTGAACGTAGTGGGCTCTTGTTTGACAGAGCAATGTATTCACATTCTAATAATATAAAAGGTCTTTTCATAACATACAAAACAACTGAGAGATGGACTCTAAGACACATTCCTTAAACACATTGGGCCAGGCCTGCTAAGTGTTTTTGTTTCTACCTTCCTTATTTGCTCAACTACTGTCTCCATCTGCACCTTGTGCATCTTATTGGAAAACAAACATGCATGTCCTCTACTCAGCAGGCCCAGGGCTGCATCTGGGCTCCAGGGTACATCAGGATACATCAGGGATTGCTGAATGACTTAGTTAGTGTTTTACTCCTGTGGACAGACACTGCAAACCAAACCAACACAATACTTAATTGGGAATGGCTTTCAAGTTCAGAGGTTCATTCTGTTATCATCAGTGTGGGAGCATGGCAGTGTACAAGTAGGCATGGTGCAAGCAGCGCTACGAGTTTTACATCTTCATATGAAGTTGGCTAGCAGAATACTGGCTCCCAGGCAGCTAGGACAAGGGTATTAAAGCCCACGCCCACAAGGCCACAACTCCCAACAGTGCCACTCCCTGGGCCAAGCATATACAAATCATCACACTAAGGGTTAGGGTTTGGGTACACTTACAATTCAGATTGCTGTTCTACAAAGAGGACTGCAGGCTTCTAGTTTTCTCTTTCATTTGAGACTCAAAACAATACTGGAAAATTTTAAAATAACTATAGGAAGAGGAAATATATATATATATTTTATATAATACACAAATATGAAATATGTTACACTTACTTTCTCTAATAATATGTAATATTTATTAATTGTCACATCATTATTCTGAAATTATAGAGTCTTATGAAATTGTAGAGATTAATTTAGGGTTATGTGCAGCTCAATATTAAGATCTCACCTATAAGTTCTCACTGGTTACACATCTAGTTTTAAAATTCTTATATTTGTGTGAGTTAGCACAGTAATATTTATGGGTCTGTCTATTCCATGTGTTTCAATTTATTAATTTCAATTATCTGTCCTGGAAACATTTCTGATATTTTTGATATTTGAACATGTGTGTGAAGTAACTTCGTAGATGATATTGTTTACAATTTATTACAATTCCTATTGAGTATTTTTGTGCTCTGAAGTTCATTTGCAGAGTAATTGAGTTTATCCTCACTCAAATAGCAAATTGAGCTATTTCTACTTTTTGATGTACTCATTTATAAAGTAGCAGGACTGATATTCAAATGGAATGGAAGCTGGCCAGCATGTCGGTGTAAGACAGAGTCAACTCTAAACATAACTCATGGAGTGATCTGTGGTAAAAAGCAGCCGCTGTTCTTTAGCAAACCACTGAAGTGAATTTAGTGACTGGGACAACTGCCAGACAAAGAAAAATGTCCACCAAACTCTTCAAGCTATAGAATTAGGACATCAAACTAAACATAATTACTACTGTTGATATCTGTCCTAGGGTGATAGGCCCTTCCTCACCAGGCACAACCTCTAAGCCCTTAAACTACAGCATCAGACTCTACTTTAGTCTGAGCAAAACTTACTGTTCTCAAAATTATTATCTGCAAATTAAACATACATTTACAATATAGCTTCTTTTAAAACACAGAATGTAGATTTTCTAAAATTGTTTTATTTTTACTTATGTGTATGTGTGTGGTTATGTTCACATGAGTTCAGTCACCTACAGTATCCAGGAAAGATTTATCACTGCTCTTGATGTTACAGGTAGGTTACATGAGGTTCTATCAAGGTGTCCTCTGGAAACACAATATAGGCTTTACATTTTTGATATAGCATATTTTATATAACTAAAATAAATAAAAATTCAAAGGCAAATTATAATTTTTTCATTTCTTCCACTCCCTTTTCTCCCTCCAATCACTTCCCTGTAGCCTTTCTCACTGCCTCTCAAATTCTCAAATTCATAACCTGTTACATATGAGTGTGTGTGTGTGTGTTTGTGTTTGTGTGTGTGCATTTGTGTGTGTGTGTGTGTGTGTGTGTGTGTGTGTGTGTGTGTGTATTCAGTGTTCTCTTTAGTGTTACTTATATGTATATGTAACTTCAGGGTGGTTGCACTTGATATTGCATGACCAACATGACCAAGTGGGGACTCAATGTTCACTACACATTCTTTTTTTTTTGTTATTTTTTTTATTCGATATAATTTATTTACATTTCAAATGATTTCCCCTTTTCTAGCCCCCCCCTCCCCGAAAGTCCCGTAAGCCCCCTTCTCTTCCCCTGTCCTCCCTCCCACCCCTTCCCACTTCCCCGTTCTGGTTTTGCCAAATACTGTTTCACTGAGTCTTTCCAGAACCAGGGACCACTCCTGCTTTCTTCTTGTATCTCATTTGATGTGTGGGTTACGTTTTGGGTATTCCAGTTTTCTAGGTTAATAACCACTTATTAGTGAGTGCATATCATGATTCACCTTTTGAGTCTGGGTTACCTCACTTAGTATGATGTTCTCTAGCTCCATCCATTTGCCTAAGAATTTCATGAATTCATTGTTTCTAATGGCTGAATAGTACTCCATTGTGTAGATATACCACATTTTTTGCATCCACTCTTCTGTTGAGGGATACCTGGGTTCTTTCCAGCATCTGGCAATTATAAATAGGGCTGCTATGAACATAGTAGAGCATGTATCCTTATTACATGGTGGGGAATCCTCTGGGTATATGCCCAGGAGTGGTATAGCAGGATCTTCTGGAAGTGAGGTGCCCAGTTTTCGGAGGAACCGCCAGACTGCTTTCCAGAGTGGTTGTACCAATTTGCAACCCCACCAGCAGTGGAGGAGTGTTCCTCTTTCTCCGCACCCTCTCCAACACCTGCTCTCTCCTGAATTTTTAATCTTAGCCATTCTGACTGGTGTAAGATGAAATCTTAGGGTTGTTTTGATTTGCATTTCCCTAATGACTAATGAAGTTGAGCATTTTTTAAGATGCTTCTCCGCCATCCGAAGTTCTTCAGGTGAGAATTCTTTGTTTAACTCTGTACCCCATTTTTTAGTAGGGTTGTTCGGTTTTCTGGAGTCTAACTTCTTGGGTTCTTTATATATATTGGATATTAGCCCTCTATCTGATGTAGGATTGGTGAAGATCTTTTCCCAATTTGTTGGTTGCCGATCTGTCTTCTTGATGGTGTCCTTTGCCTTACAGAAACTCTGTAACCTTATGAGGTCCCATTTGTCAATTCTTGCTCTTAGAGCATACGCTATTGGTGTTCTGTTCAGAAACTTTCTCCCTGTACTGATGCCCTCAAGGGTCTTCCCCAGTTTCTTTTCTATTAGCTTCAGAGTGTCTGGCTTTATGTGGAGGTCCTTGATCCATTTGGATTTGAGCTTAGTACAAGGAGACAAGGATGGATCAATTCGCATTCTTCTGCATGCTGACCTCCAGTTGAACCAGCACCATTTGTTGAAAAGGCTATCTTTTTTCCATTGGATGTTTTCAGCCTCTTTGTCGAGGATCAAGTGGCCATAAGTGTGTGGGTTCATTTCTGGATCTTCAATCCTGTTCCATTGATCCTCCTGCCTGTCACTGTACCAATACCATGCAGTTTTTAACACTATTGCTCTGTAGTATTGCTTGAGGTCAGGGATACTGATTCCCCCAGATTTTCTTTTGTTGCTGAGAATAGTTTTAGCTATCCTGGGTTTTTTGTTGTTCCAGATGAATTTGATAATTGCTCTTTCTAACTCTGTGAAGAATTGAGTTGGGATTTTGATGGGTATTGCATTGAATCTGTATAGTGCTTTAGGCAAAATGGCCATTTTAACTATATTGATTCTACCGATCCATGAGCATGGGAGGTTTTCCCATTTTTTGAGGTCTTCTTCCATTTCCTTCTTCAGAGTCTTGAAGTTCTTGTCATACAGATCTTTCGCATGTTTGGTAAGAGTCACCCCAAGATACTTTATACTGTTTGTGGCTATTGTGAAGGGGGTCATTTCCCTAATTTCTTTCTCAGCCTGCTTATCCTTTGAGTATAGGAAGGCCACTGATTTGCTTGAGTTGATTTTATAACCTGCCACTTTGCTGAAGTTGTTTATCAGCTGTAGGAGCTCTCTAGTGGAGTTTTTTGGGTCATTTAGGTAGACTATCATGTCGTCTGCAAATAATGATAGTTTGACTTCCTCCTTTCCAATTTGTATCTCTTTGTCCTCCTTATGTTGTCGAATTGCCCGAGCTAGTACCTCAAGTACAATATTGAAAAGATAAGGAGAAAGGGGGCAGCCTTGTCTGGTCCCTGATTTCAGTGGGACTGCTTCAAGTTTCTCTCCATTTAGTTTGATGCTGGCTACCGGTTTGCTGTATATTGCTTTTACTATGTTTAGGTATGGGCCTTGAATTCCTGTTCTCTCCAAGACTTTAAGCATGAAAGGATGCTGAATTTTGTCAAATGCTTTTTCAGCATCCAATGAAATGACCATGTGGTTTTGTTCTTTGAGTTTGTTTATGTAGTGGATTGTATTGATGGATTTCCGTATATTGAACCAACCCTGCATTCCCGGGATAAAGCCTACTTGATCATGGTGGATGATCGTTTTGATGTGTTCTTGGATTCTGTTGGCAAGAATTTTATTGAGTATTTTTGCATCGATGTTCATAAGGGAAATTGGTCTGAAGTTCTCTTTCTTTGTTGGATCTTTGTGTGGCTTTGGTATCAGCGTAATTGTGGCTTCGTAGAAGGAATTGAGTAGTGTTCCTTCTGTTTCTATTTTGTGGAATAGTTTGAAGAGTATTGGTGTTAACTCTTCTTTGAAGGTCTGGTAGAATTCTGCACTGAAACCATCTGGTCCTGTGCTTTTTTTGGTTGGAAGACTTTCTATGACTCTTTCTATTTCTTTAGGCTTTATGGGACTGTTCAGATGGTCTAGTTGGTCCTGATTTAATTTTGGTATTTGGTATCTGTCAAGGAAATTGTCCATTTCCTCCAGATTCTCTAGTTGTGTTGAGTACAGGCTCTTGTAGTAGGATCTGATGATTTTTTGGATTTCCTCAGTTTCCGTTGATATGTCTCCCTTTTCATTTCTAAGTTTGTTAATTTGGATACTTTCTCTGTGCCCTTTGGTCAGTCTGGCTAAGGGTTTATCTATCTTGTTGATTTTCTCATAGAACCAGCTCCTGGTTTTGTTGATTTTTTGTATGGCTCTCTTTGTTTCTACTTGATTGATTTTGGCCCTGATTTTGATGATTTCCTGCCTTCTACTCCTCCTGGGTGAAATAGCTTCTTTTTGTTCTAGGGCTTTCAGGTGTGTCATTAAGTTGGTAATGTATGCTCTCTCCATTTTCTTTTTGGAGGCACTCAGGGCTATGAGTTTTCCTCTTAGCACTGCTTTCATTGTGTCCCATAGATTTGGGTATGTTGTGTTTTCATTTTCATTGTGTTCTAAAAAGTCTTTAATTTCTTTCTTTATTTCTTCCTTGACCAAGGTATCATTGAGTATTGTTCAATTTCCATGTGTATGTGGGTTTTCTGTTGTTTCTGTTGCTATTGAAGACCACTTTTATTCTATAGTGATCAGATAGGAGGCATGGGATTAGTTCTATCTTCTTATATTTGTTGAGGTCTGTCTTGTGACCAATTATATGGTCAATTTTGGAGAAGGTACCATGAGGTGCTGAAAAGAAGGTATATTCTTTTGTTTTAGGATAGAATGTTCTATATATATCAGTTAAATCTAATTGGTCCAAAGCTTCAATTAGTTTCATTGTGTCCTTGTTTAGTTTCTGTTTTCCTGATCGGTCCATTGAGGAAAGTGCAGTGTTGAAGTCACCCACAATTATTGTCTTAGGTGCAATGTGTGCTTTGAGTTTTAATAAAGTTTCTTTTATGAAAGAGGGTGCCCTTGCATTTGGAGCATAGATGTTCAGGATTGAGAGTTCTTCTTGTTGTATTTTTCCTTTGACCAGCAAGAAGTGTCCCTCAGAGTCTCTTTTGATGACTTTGGGTTGAAAGTCAATTTTATCTGATATTAAAATGGCTACTCCAGCTTGTTTCCTGAGACCATTTGCTTGTAAAATTGTCTTCCAGCCTTTTACTCTAAGGTAGTGTTTGTCTTTGACCCTGAGGTGTGTTTCCTGTAAGCAGCAAAATGTAGGGTCCTGTTTACATTTCCAGTCAGTTAGTCTGTGTCTTTTTATTGGGGCTTTGAGTCCATTGATGTTAAGGGATATTAAGGAATAGTGATTGTTACTTCCTATCATTTTTGACGTTATTTTTTAAATTTGATTGCTTAACTTCTTTTGGGTTTGATGAAAGGTTACTATCTTGCTTTTTTCAGGGTGAAGTTTCCCTCCTTGTATTGGTGTTGTCCTCCTATTATCCTTTGTAGGGCTGGGTTTGTGGATAGATATTGGGTAAACTTGGTTTTGTCGTGAAATATCTTAGTTTCTCCATCTATGGTGATTGAGAGTTTTGCTGGATATAGTAGTTTTGGTTGGCATTTGTGTTCTCTTAGAGTCTGCATGAGATCTGCCCAGGACCTTCTAGCCTTCATAGTCTCAGGTGAAAAGTCTGCTGTGATTCTGATAGGTCTTCCTTTATATGTTACTTGGCCTTTTTCTCTTACTGCCTTTAATATTCTTTCTTTGTTTAGAACATTTGGTGTTTTGATTATAATGTGACAGGAAATATTTCTGTTCTGGTCCAGTCTGTTTGGAGTTCTGTAGGCTTCTTGTATATTCATGGGCATCTCTCTCTTTAGGTTAGGGAAGTTTTCTTCCATAATTTTATTGAAGATATTTGCTGGCCCTTTAAGTTGTAAATCTTCACTCTCATCTATGCCTATAATCCTTAGGTTTGGTCTTCTCATTGTGTCCTGGATTTCCTGGATATTTTGGGTTACAAGCTTTTTGCATTTTGCATTTTCTTTAACTGTTGAGTCCATGGTTTCTATGGAATCTTCAGCATCTGAGATTCTTTCTTCTATCTCTTGTATTCTGTTGTTGATATTTGCATCTCTGTCCCCTGATTTCTTCCCAAGGCTTTCTATCTCCAAAGTTGTCTCCTTTTGAGTTTTCTTAGTTGTTTCTACTTCTGATTTTAGATCCTGGATGGTTTTGCTTAGCTCCTTCACTTGCTTGTTTGTGCTTTCCTGTAATTCTTTAAGAGATTTTTGTGTTTTTTCTTTCATGACCTCAGCCTGTTGACCAAAGTTCTCCTGTATTTCTTTAAGAGATTTTTGTGTTTCGTCTTTCATGACCTCAGCCTGTTGACCAAAATTCTCCTGTATTTCTTTAAGTGTTTTTTGCATTTCCTCCTTGTTGGCTTTTGTATTCTCCTGGATTTCTTTCAATGATTTTTGTGTTTCCCTTTCAAGGGCTTCTAACTTTTGATCCATTTTCTCCTGAATGTCCTTCATGTGTTCCTGTACCAGCATCATGACCAGTGATTTTAAATCCAAATCTTGTTTTACTGGTGTGATGGGGTATCCAGGACTTGCTGGTAGAGGAGAATTGGGTTCAGATGTTGCCATATTGCCTTGATTTCTGTTAGTGACGTTCCTGCGTTTGCCTTTTGCCATCTAGCTCTCACTGGTGTTACTTGGTCTTGTCAGTGCTGGACTCACCAGTGCAAGCTGCCCCTTTCCCGTTGGCCTCTGGTGCACAGCTTCACCCTGCACTGCCTGTAGACAGGGTGCTGTTGTCCAGGCTGTTCAGATCCCGAAGCAGGCACCTGAAGGCTCCCGCTGGGGCCCGCAAGATTTATTGGAGCACACCGACTTCTCCCAGCTGGCCGCCCGGAAGCCCCCACTAGCCTCTTGAGGGACCTGGAGATGTGGTGCGGCCACCCAGGCTGATCTGAAGTGGAGAGAGTTGACCTGAGGGCTTCTGCCTGAGGCCTTGCCCCAGATTGTGTCTGTGGACCAGATGGAACCCGTGTGCACCCCCAGGGAGCTCCGTAGGTGTATGCTGCTGTGACCTCCCCTGTGTTCCGCTCACTCTGCTGGGCAGCCGATTTCCCCAACCGTGCTGGCGCACACTAAGTTAGCCTTGTAGCCCAGGCCCTGAGTCCAGGCAAAAGCCTGGGAGGCCAAGGTCCGAGCAAAGTTCCCCTAGGGCTATGACTGTTATTTGGGTCCGCCAGGTGACCCGGATGGCGGGCGTGCGCGTCCGCGCTCCCCGAAAGCACCGGGAGAGTCTGTTGTGCTAATAACCTCCTGGGCGGGTTGACACACAGATGGCCCACCAAGCCGCCCAGTTCTTGGGGTCAGTCCTGTGCCTTTTGGGGCCTAGACCCCCGTTTTGTTAGCCTCAGGCTACGCTTGTTAGCCGTCTCTGCCCTCCCAAGCACTCTGGGTCCTGTAGGCAAAATGGTGGAGCGTGCGCTGGCCAGGGCAAAAAAAACTCCTGGCTGGGTTGGCGCCCAGATGGCCACTCGAACAGCCCAGGGCCTGGGTGAAGGCCAACGACCGTCAGGCTCAGACCCCTGCGGTGTTGGGCCTAGGATTATGTTTGTGTACCTCAGTCTGTCCGATCTCTGGAGCCCGGAATCAAGATGGAGGTGAGTCTCTCCTGACTGGCGGGAAGCCGAGTTCTGAAGTGGCTTCCGTGCAGCGAAAGGCTCCGCAGAACCGCAGCTGCTTGCCGCCCGGCTGGTCAGCGAAGGTCAGTGGTCGTGGGCGCAGGGCCTAACTGGACCCGTGTTGCCTTGGTTCCACAGCTGATGGCCCTTCAGCTGGACCGGCTACTGCATGTCTTGATTTCAGTGTTTCCCTGAGGTCCCCTCACAGCACACAACAGCAGAGCTCAGAGCAGGACACAGAGAAGCATTCAAGCTGCACACCCACAGGGAACACAGACCACGTATGTGGAGACGACAGGAGGATAACGCGGTGTAACTTGAGAGCTCACAGACACCCACAGCACGGAGCACTATCTTCATCCAGATGCGCACAGGAATGCGGTCCCATTCCACAATTCCAGGCCCGGCTGCTCAGAGCCCGGGAAGCTCAGCAATAGCAGCAGTCGCTAAATGCGCGTGCTCACCTCCTACCCCTCACTACACATTCTTAACCACTGAACAATCTCACTAGTCCAGAAGTTCCTGCCTTCTACTACTCCACATCTCTCTCCAGTTAACACATTTTGTATTTTTCCCAGTTTCAAACTCTAAAATCAGTAATTTATCTTTGTTTTTGTTGATTTAATTTCAGATGCAGCCACCCCTAAGTGCATTATATTCTGTTCAAGCTGAATGGCTATTAAAATGTTTGCAAAATATTTCATGAATATTAAAAGATACACTTAAAACTGAATTGTTAGTCTAGGAGTATTGTTTGTGTTAGGAATTTTAGCTCTTGGGATGTGTAGGCAGGGGCACCAGGAGTTTTAGATCAACCTAAGCTTATAGAGTTTAAGGTCAGCCTGAGATATATGAGAGCCTCAAAAATAAATAAAAAAAACCACAATTAATTGTATTTCATCTAAATTATTTTATGATATAAAATAGCATCAGAAAAGCATTTTTATTATGTTGCAATCACTCACCATGCAAGTCTGTACAAATATCGTTATCCTTTTTCCAGAGTTTCTACTCTGCCTTTGGCCATTTTGTTCCCAGATATAATACATACAATTTTTTTTATCATTAACAATAAGCCTTAAACAGCACACGAGCTGGGCAGATATCTGTCCTCTATCCTATTAGAATTTACTTTCCTATTGATAACCCATGCTATTATTTACTGCTTCATATGGGGTTTTCTTAATAATAATTAGTCAGCCCTTGGGTGCCATGTTTTCCTGACTCCTACACCATAGCAACTTTTCTCTCTCTCTTACTTGCCTTTCTCCCTCCTCATGATTCTCCTCTGACCCCAAGCCCAGAAATCCTAAATCACATCTATGTCACTTTTGCCTAGCTAATGTCTATTGCATCTTTATTCACCAATCAGAAATAACTTGTGTGCAAAGTCACAGAGTCACTGGGGTCTATGTGTTGACTCCAGGTATTGGGGGCCTGCACCTAGCATTATGATAGACAGCAAGACAAAACCTTAGTAAAATAGCATGATAAAAGTATTTTTATTATTTCACAATCACTCAACATTAAAGAAAAAGTCATTTTATATGGCTGTACAAGTCAGTACAACAAAAGGATCAGGAAACTTCAGACATTTCAGAATTGAAAAGCTCAGAGTGTGCTCCACTATTTTCCATTTCATTTTGATGCCATACTTAAAGTCTATTTCTCTTTAAATTTACTCTTTAAATTTACTGCTGCCAAAGTATTTGCAGTGTGGGTGGTGTGACACACCAGTACAGTCTATGCTGTTTGACATAAAGATGACTTTTCAACTGAAGACAATGGAAGTAACCGATGTTCCAAGTTCCTTGCCCTTCACTTGTTTGCCTAAAAGCAGGACCTAAGTTGTCAGTGCTGTCCTTCTCTTCTGTCTGGAAAAAAACATTACTTGCTTCAGACCTAGAAACTACTTAGAGCTTAGTAATTCAGATTCTATATTGAGGAGTCTGTTTACCAACTCTTCCATAGGCTGTAACTCTTCCCTTTAGAAAACTAAAAATTCCCTTCCCCGTTCTTATCATTTTTCTAATACTATATTCTCTTTCTGCTAGGATGTTACATAAACCCAAATATCAGATGAAGTTTCAAGTTATTTATCTCTGAGAAATCATGGATATAGATCATATCTATGCACAAACTCTGTTTCTCTCATGTTATGTGCCCTAATGCCATCTCATTTTAATATTACTAACATGAGAATCTGGAAGGATATTAGTAAAAAGAATTTTACTCCATTGACATGGAAAAAATATAGTACTTCTTTCTTCTTAGTTCAATTCCAAATAATTGAAATCTCATTACTGATTAGTTGCTGAAAAATCACTATAATAGCTTTAGTTATCAAAGATCAATGACAATGTTGCTGCTATGCTCTGGGAATTGCCTGATGCAGATATTGATAATGATTAAATATCAATTTCATAATTGATTTCAGTATTACTCACTGTTAATTCTTTGCTGCAATATATGAAGAGACCTTACCTTATTTAAATATTTAGATCATCATAGGAAAGGCATAAACGGATGCTTCACATTTGATATATTGACATAGTACATATTTGTAATGTCTTCCTTTCAAATTCCTGCATAAGGATTGGCTATAAGCAAACTTTTATGAGGATCATGGCCTGGGTCCTTGGTGATCTTATGAGAGAAAGAACACATCTTTATACAACTCAATAGGGGACTGATCTCCTCAAGCATAAATATGTAAGAAAATTATTTTACTAATATACGCACCCAATACTATTAAGTAATTAATGTTTTCAATTTGTTTTGTACAGGTTCTTAGTTTATTTTAGGCACTTTGATATATTCTTTCAAAGTCTTTAGCCTCTATATGCACTATTGAGCCTACCAGGTCCTAAGTGATACTTAGACACACTGATAACACTTGGTAATGTCAATGGGTTACAACAGTAACAGACAGTAACATGTGAGAAAGATTTGTGGGGTAATGGTTAAGGCATTAAATGAAGTGTTAAGGACATATGAGATACACATTGTTTACATGTGCAAACCATCCACAGACAAATACAATTAATAAAAATAAAAAGAACAGGTTTTACAAATCATTCACTTGTTGAGAAGCACAAATTGAAATTTTCTCTGATCAAAATTAATGTTATACATACCATTTGTAACCTGATAAATTAATGGTAAGCACAACTTTATAAGAGGTTTCAGAAAGACCACGAAATACAGTTAATGCTGATCATATTTCATAATAAATGACTGTTGATGTGATGTTTGGATGGGACATAATTTATCAGATAACAATCACAGGTCCTGAAGCATTAGAGATAGCTATTTGCAGAAGTGACTTTTTCCCAACAAAATAATTTATTTAGCATTTTTAAAGCAGTTAATTAATTAAAGCCTGTCATTTATCAACAAAATCAAGACATTTTTCTCTCCATAAAATAAGAAACATTTGAGGACCTACCCATTAGATTGTTTAAGTCTCTCACAGTTTATAATTTTTTAAAAATATGAAGAAAAAGGTATTGCACAATGGTAAACACAAACTTTATAAAAGGTTTCAGAAAGACCACAAAGTACAGTTAATGCTGATCATATTTCCTAAGTATGAATTTAGATACTGGAGCAGAAAATACCATTAATGAAGACTGGCCCTACCTTTGCCAGCAATTATCAACTATCTCAGCACCTTTTTGAAGGATGGGAACTAAAGAGCACATCTTTCATCTATATTGGAAATTTTAGTCTTGTACTGGTCTTGATCAGGCAACTACACCTGCTGTAAGAACAACAACAACAAAAATCATGATACAATAAACAAATCAATAGTTTCAGAAGCTATTTTCTTCAATTTCCTTAGAACATTTTGTTTCTAAATTGGGGTTAATGTCAAATATATAGGCTGACACCTGTCTAAGTGTTGATCACACTCAATCCTCATGACTCAAAGAAACAAAAAGTGTTTGAATTGTACTTGACAGAGACATGATTCAGAAGGTTCTAGTGTTTGAGGATAGCCATTACTGTTGAGCAAGACATTGGTTCTAATACACAGATGATGAACCAAGCAAGCAAGCAAGCAAGCAGACAGACAGCAACCTGACAAGATTGCATATCCCTTCTGATGGCCTAATTTAAATTGTGATGTTAATAAAAATTCTATGAACTTACATTTTAATGATTAGTTCTGTCTTATTGTGAGATATGTACATCATTTATTATTGAACAAAATCTATGTTTGTTTAGGAATTCTATTTCATAGGAAGTATAAGTAGGTGCTACATAATATATACAAATTAGTATTTGATACCTAAAATACTAAGTACTTAAGTACTTGTCTCCTCATGCGTGGATCAGAGAATTTCTTTTTTTTTTTGATATATTTTTTATTTACATTTCAAGTGATTTCCCCCCTTCTGGCCCCCCACTCCCCGAAAGTCACATAAGCCCTCTTCCCTCCCCCTGTTCTCCCACCCACCCCTTCCCACTTTGCTGTTCTGATTTTGCCTTATATTGCTACACTGAGTCTTTCCAGAACCAGGGGCTACTCCTCCGCTCTTCTTGTACTTCATTTGATGTGTGGATTATGTTTTGTGTATTCCAGTTTTCCAGGCTAATATCCACTTATTAGTGAGTGCATACCATGATTGATCTTTTGAGACTGGGTTGCCTCACTTAGTATGATGTTCTCCATCTCCATCCATTTGCCTAAGAACTTCATGAATTCATTGTTTCTAATGGCTGAATAGTACTCCATTGTGTAGATATACCACATTTTTTGCATCCACTCTTCCGTTGAGGGATACCTGGGTTCTTTCCAGCTTCTGGCAATTATAAATAGGGCTGCTAGGAACATAGTGGAGCATATATCCTTATTACATGCTGGAGAATCCTCTGGGTATATGCTCAGGAGTGGTATAGCAGGATCTTTTGGAATTGAGGTGCCGAGTTCTCTGAGGAACCGCCAGACTGATTTCCAGAGTGGTTGTACCAATTTGCAACCCCACCAGCAGTGGAGGAGTGTTCCTCTTTTTCCACATCCTTGCCAACACCTGCTGTCTCCTGAGTTTTTAATCTTAGCCATTCTGACTGGTGTAAGGTGAAATCTCAGGGTTGTTTTGATTTTCATTTCCCTGATGACTAATGAAGTTGAGCATTTTTTAAGATGTTTCTCTGCCATCCGAATTTCATAAAGTTCAAAAATGAATAAGCAAACAATATAAATAAATTATAAACTATTCATTATAATATTAAATTTCCAACATAATTTTATTTCCAATGAATTTGTTATAAATAAATCGAGTAAACAAAATCTTAACTATTACCTTTCAAGTCATAATATATTCTTAGTGTAGATAGATAATAAACATATTTGCATGTATAAATTACATATCTTACATCCTTCTTGATATGGAAGTTACTGTTTAACTGGACAAAGAAATAAAAACAACCACAAAAAAAGGAAAGAAACTGAATACATACAGGTTAAGGGTGGCAGCTCTGAAGACAATACAACAGGTCCTCTGATGAAGCAGAGGTAGGAAAGAGCTTTCTTTCCTTTCTTTTTTTTATTAGATATTTTCTTTATTTACATTTCAAGTGGTATCCCCTTTCCTAGCTTTCCCCCCCCATATCCCCTATTCCATCACTTTTCCCCTGACCAACAATCCACCCACTCCCTCTTCCCTGTCCTGCCATTCCGCTACACTGGGGACTTGAGCCTTCATATGACCAAGAGCCTCTACTCTCATTGATGTCCACAAGGCCATCTTCTGCTACATATGTGGTTGAAGCCATGGGTCCCTCCATGTGTACTCTTTGGTTGGTGGTTTAGTCCCTGGAAGCTCTGAGGGTACTGGTTGGTTCATATTGTTGTTCCTCCTATAAGGCTGCAAAACTTTTCAGCAACTTGTGTCCTTTCTCTAGCTCTTCCATTGGGGACCCTGTGATAAGTTCAGTGGTTGGCTTAGAGTGTCCCCCTCTGTATTTGTCATGCACTGGCAGAGCCTCTCAGGAGACAGCTATAAAAGGCTTCTGAGAGCAAGCACTTGTTGGCATCCCTAATTGTGTCTGGGTTTGGTAAATAAAGAAAATATATGGGATGGATCCCCAGGTGGGATAGACTTTGGATGGCCTTTCTTTTCATATCTGTTCCACGCTTTGGCTCTGCATCTCTTCTTATGGCTATTTTGTTGCCCCTTCTAAGAAAAACTCAAGAATGCACACTTTGGTCTTCCTTTCTTCAGCTTCATGTGGTCTGTGATTTATATCTTGAATATCCTGAGATTCTGGGCTAATACCCACATATCACTGAGTCCATACCATGTGCGTTCTTTTGTGATTGGGCTACCTTACTCAGGATGATATTTTCTAGTTTCATCCATTTACCTAAAAATTTCATGAGTTCATAGTTTTTAACAGCTGGGTAGTACTCCATTTTGTAAATGTACCACATTTTCTGTATCCATTCCTTTGCTGAGGGACATCTGGGTTCTTTCCAGCTCTGGTGATTATAAATATGGCTGATATGAACACAGTGGAACATATGTACTTATTACATGCTGGAGAATCTTCTGGGTATATGCACAGAGCAGTATAGCTAGCCTCAGGTAGTACTATATCCAATTTTCTAAGGAACTGCTAGACTGATTTCCAGAGTAGTTTTACCAGCTTGCAATCCCACCAGCAATGGTGGAGTGTTCCTCTTTTTTCACATCCTCTCCAGCATTTGCAGTCACCTAAGATTTTGATATTAGCCATTCTGACTGGTATGAGATGGAATCTCAGCGTTATTTTAATTTGTATTTCCCTGATGACAAAGCATGTTAAACATTTTTTCAGGTGCTTCTCAGCCATTTGGTACTCCTCATTTGAGAATTATTTGTTTAGCTCTGTACCCCATTTTAATAGGGTTATTTATTTCTCTGTAGTCTAACTTCATGAGTCCTTTGTATATATTGGATATGTAGTCCTTTATCAGATGTATGATTGGTAAAGATCTTTACCCAATCTGCTAGTGGCTGTTTTTTCCTATTGACAGTGTCCTTTGCCTTACAGAAGCTTTGTAATTTTATGAGATTACATTTGTCAATACTTGATCTTAGAGCATAAGCTATTGGTGTTCTGTTCAGGAAATTTTCCCCTGTGCCCATGCACTCATGGCTTTTCCCCGGTTTATTTTCTATTAGTTTCAGTGTATCTGGTTTTATATGGAGGTCCTTGATTTACTTGGACCTGAACTTTCTATAAGGAGATAAGAATGGATTCATTTGCATTCTTCTTTGTGCTAACTGCCACTTGAACCAGCACCTTTTGTTGGAAATGATGTCTGGTTTTTTCACTGGATGATTTTAGCTTCTTTATTAAAGATCAAGTGACCAAAGTTGTATGGGTTTATTTCTTCATCTCGAATTCAGGTCCATTCATTTTGTTTTAGTTCTGGTGGGTTTACCCTGAATTAGAGAAAGTGTGAAGGTTCCTCTACTATTAGAAAAATTTAATGCCACCCTGTAGTATTTTCTTCTAACAGTAAAAGATGTATTATTTTACATATATATATACTCAATGAGTACACTTTCAAGTAAATAGTTTTCACAGGCTTTACTGCAGGACTGCAAACTGGTAGATGATGTTAATATAAATGCAGTGGACTTTGGTGGTATGATTGGAATGCCTAACTCAGGCTTTTATCATTTTTCTGTTCTCTCATAAATATTTTCATATTATAGCCAACCATGTTCTAAAGAAGCTATAGTTTGACATCTGAAAAGAGATGTATGTCATGAATGAACAGAGGGATGAAGAATGTCATACATTAAATTGCTTTTAATGTTAAACATTAAAATACAACAAAATGCTACACTGTTGAACATTATAGGAAAAATAACTTTGCAATGATTCTGTATCACAAACTACTGAAATAAAGAAAAGTCACAGTTCTATGGTTGTATTTTAAACTTATAGTTTCACGTAGCGCAGTTTTCTTGTGCATTTATTGTTAGTTACTAGAGATTAATACAAAATAAAATTTCTACCATAGTTAAGTTTAGGTAAGTAAAAAAATACACATTTTCTTATTTTTTCTTGAATAAATTAGTTTTAAGAAACATAGTCCAGACTAGATTAATGCATAGAGAAGAATTTTGGTTTCCACAACCAAACAAAACTGTGATTGAACTTAAAAGATGAGTCATAAAGACTCTTCCATAAGACTGGCTTGTTTAAATTATAAGCCACTGAGTCCCCATGCTTGTGCAGCATACAATTTTGTGTAGTTAGACATTTGGACCCAGTATTTGAGTATGGGTAAATGATTCTTCTGATAATTGTGTCTTAGTATGATCTGAACTGACTTTAATCTTGAGGTCAAAATTAGAGTTGAACCAATGAAGATGAAAGGAACAACTCAAAAGCTCAAGATTTTACCTTCTAAATAAAAATTATGCTTGAAGCCACATCCCATAATTATCTTTGAAAAGATCACCACTTTCTCCTTAAACTATATAGAGATATGTTTACTAATAAGACATTCCTATCAAATTTTCTGTAAATAAACATTCACCGTGTACATTGAAAATCTAATTCTTTCTCCTAACTACCAAGCAAAGACTGTGCAACTCTTGTAAGTTGAAAAACATGCTACTTATACAACAACATAACAGCCAGATACAGCACTGTGGAAATGTCTTACTGTTATCTCAATTGTCATTAGAACATCTGTTCTGTTTGAATTTCTCATGTGAATTTCTCATAGGCTCCAAAAATGGTGTAACATGATTTAGTTCACCCTTAATTCTTTAAAGGAGGAAAAGTATCACAAATTTTCTGAATATAGATAACTATTCTACAATTTGAAAGGTCTGTTAGTCATGCTAAATGTATTAAACTTAGCTTCAAATAGTACTAACTCATTGTAACCTGCTGAGGCAGGGGCATATATTTTCAGAGCCTTAGTGTTCAAAAATTCCCAAATGACAGGAACCAACCTGGTGCAGAAATCTCAAGCAAAATAACATACTTTATTTTTCATCTGCTTTTAAGAGCATAAAACCTTTTTGCCTAGTGTGTTTCCCTTTTCAATATTTCACTTGATACTAACATCTCTCCACTTCATCCCTTAACCTTTTCTTCTCTTTTGTTGAAGTAGCTGAAAGTACCATGCTGAACTCCTGATATTCTTATTTCAATAACAGTACAGCAGCACCTATTATTTCTTTGTCTGCTGACATGTCTCCCAGAGAACATCAAGTCAAGGCTGTGAGGATGTGACAGTATCTCCTACAGAGTTGAGATCAGAACTTTTATCCCTCGAGGCCTTCATCTACTCTGAAAAGTGCTGAAAAGTCTCCACTCACACTTTCTATGCCTCCTCTTCAGGAATTCCCTCCTCCCCCATTCTGGCTTCTTTTTGGCACATCCAGGACATGATTCTTTCTTCTTTTTTCAGTTTCTTCTCTGAAGGTGGTATTGATTGAACATTTGTATATTCTCTCTCAAAGCATTTCATGTGTGAAGATAAAAACTGATATTTTCCTTGTGCTAAAGAAATTGGCTCTCAAAAAAAAAGAAAGAAAAGAAATTGGCTCTCTGTCACATGTAATAGAACATAAATGGATTAATCTGGTGGAAGAGTATTAAATATTATAAAAGTTTGGTTTAAGTGCCATAATTTTTACATTGTTTATTTCCATACATGAAATGTTTACTATCTCGTATGTACTTTCAAATTATTTCAAATTCTTGTTGCTTTTGCATCTTCAGTTCATTGACCTTTATATTATGCACTTGAGAAAACAAGCATGGCATTTTGCATACAGAGTCACATGAAGTAAGGTTTGATACAGTTGAGACTAGCTTTGAACTGGATATACCTGCTTATATCCTGCAAGTATTGTGATCAATGGCATGTATCACCAAGCCTAAAGTTTAACTACTATTAACTGCAGTTCTTAAACAATATTTTGAGATTAATACTGTATTTGAAAATTCACTGAAATGTGAGATGGGACTGTACAAACTATTAACATAACCAAAGTCTCCAAATCCATTATTTCATGAGAGATACTTAGAGATATTTATGAATTAAAAGTAGACAAAGATACCATTATATCAATTAAAATATGTAAAAGTACTATTTAATTATTCCAAATAATATATACATAGTTTAAAAACTCAAGTTGAAATGTATTTTATGCTCCTGAGATAGTTAAAATCACAGATCACCTCTTCAAGTCACTGTGGAATTATTTGTTTTCTGATCATAGGGCAGGGTGAGTACTATAATTACACTCATTACTTGACATTATAAAGTAGCCTCTAAATAATTATTACCACATCAGGAAAGAGAAAATTTTTGATCCAGGCTTGATTTCTGACAGATGAACATCATTTTATACCAAAAAAGTAAAGAAAATATCAACTAAGCTATTTCAAGCTTGCACTGCATGTACATTTTTTAAAAATATTTTTATTTTCTATATTCTTTGTTTACATTCCAAATGATTTCCCCTTTCCAGGATCCCCCGTCCCCATATGGCCCATAAACCTTCTTCTCTCCATCCCTTCTCCAATCACCTCCCTCCTTTTTCTCTGTCCTTATATTCCCTTCCCATGCTAGATCAATCCTTTCCAGGATCAGGACTCTCTTACCTCTCTGGCCCTCTTGGGCTCTCCTCCCCTCCCCCCTCTCTCCACATGGTGATGGCCAGCCCTCCACTTCTCTACTCTCTTCTCTTCTCTTCTCTCTCTCTCTCTCTCTCTCTCTCTTTCTCTCTCTCTCTCTCTCTGCCTCTCTAACTCCCATCCTCTGCCCTGAATAAACTCTATTCTATACCAAAAAATATAATTTAGACAACTTGACGTGACTCTATATTGTTTAAAATAGTTTCATAATAATAAATTATTTTATTGAAATGTAAGTTTATTAAGCTTGCCATAGGAGAGGAATTTCAAATGTGATAGACATGGAGATTCAGTGTTACTTTTATCAGAATTAAGATTTTCAACTTAGATTAGCAGTAATTATTTCATATCATTGCAACCCTCCTACTTGGGTCTTCAATCCATGAATATACAGTTGATTTCAGAAAGAAAGAAAGAAAAAAATCAATTGGTTCCAATGAGATCAAGACTCACCTACATCTATGAAATCTCAAGAAAAAGTATTTACTTACTTTATTCATTTGTTTTTGTCAAGAGAGTTTATGTTTTTGCATAAGAATATTTGTTATTTGCGATCTATCAAGGAGAAGGAAGAGTTAGCAAAAGGCAGGATTTCTGTATGGATAATAGCTATCACTCCATCACTCAGGGAGAATCTGTTTATGAATATTTTAGCTGAGAGGAAAAAAATATGAGGTTGAGCTCATAGAACTGGCAAATGGACTCCAGAGTAGTCAGTTTAAGCACCAACTATCAGGAGAGAGAAGAGTTGGAATTTTCCTTTCAATTATCAATTCATTATTATCTTCTCATTACATTTATTTTATTATACCATTAACTAGTGGTGGCAATTTTATTTTAATTTTTTGGTATGCTAGAAGAATAATGGGAAAATGCACACATACACATACACATATCTTACTGTTTGACATATATATTTATATAATAGTAAGTGAATAATATTATGTGCATTCAATATAGAAGCATCAAAGAGTTCCAGAAGATCTTTGAATATCTTAAATATTTATACTGTTTGCTTTTCATATGTTAATACTTTTCTATAAATATAATTTCAGTCCAAATGGATTTAGAGCATATGTCAAGGATTCCAGGAGGCTGAGTTTGAAAATAGTTATAACTGTATTAGCTTGTCAATATTCTTGAAGTCTTGGTCCCTCCTCTTGGCCTAATCATTGCAGAAATTAATCTATGAGAGGCCAGGAGTATAGTTTAATGAATTATAAAATAATTTAATTAGATAATGTTAGTCCATAGTGATCTGATCAAATGTTCAGGATTATTTCAATCTCCTTGTATCTGCTGAGACTTGTCCCATTATATGGCCAATTTTGGAGAAGGTTCCATATTGTGCGGAGAAGAGAGTATATTCTTCTTTGGGGGGTAAAGTGTTCTATAGATAACTATAAAATCCAGTTGGTTAATATCTTCTGTCAGTTTTACCCTGTCTCTGGTTTCTGTTTCCAGATGTGTCCATTCATGAAAGTGGGGTGTTGAATTCTACCACTATTAATGTGTGAGGTTCAACGTGTGTTTCAAGCTTTAGTGAAGATTTTTTTTTTTTTTTTACGAATGTGGGTGCCCTTGAATTTGGGGCATAGAAGTCTCAGAATTGAAACTTTTTGGTGGATTTTGCCTTTGATGATTATGAACTGTCCTTCCCCAATTCCTTTGATAATTTTAGTTGAATATAGATTTTATTCAATAATAGAATGGCTACTCCAGGCTGTTTCTTGGGATCATTTCCTGGGAAAACTTTTTTCCAGCCCTTTACTCTGAGGTAGTATTTGTCTTTGTCACTGACGTGTGTTTCTTTTATGCTGCAAAGTACTGGATCCTCTTTATTTATCCAGTTTGATAGCCTGTGTCTTTGTATTAGGAATTGAGTCCATTGCTATTGAGATATATAGAGACCAATGATTGTTAGTTACTGTTCTTTTTATTGTTGGAGGTTGTATTATGTGTGTGTGATTCTGTTCTTCTGGGTTTGTTGTAAGACACAACGAAATACTATTCAGCTACTAAAAATGAGGACATCATGAATTTTGCAGGCAAGTGGATGGAACTAGAAAATATCAACCTGAATGAGGTAACACAGACCCAAAAGGACACACATGGTATATACTCACTGATGAATGGATATTAACCAAAAATTGCAGAATACCCAGGATACCCACAGACAGAGTGGCCTAAGTAAGGATGCTTCAATCCATCTTGGGAGGGGAAACAAAATAATCTTGGATGGCAAAACAAGGGAAGGATATTGATGGGAGTGGGAAGGAGGAAGGAAAAACAGGAACAGGATCAGGAATGGGGGAGACAGGAAAGAAGCCCAGAGATTCAGGAGAATGAATGGAAGTATGCCGTTTCTAGTGGTTGGAGGTATGGGAACCTTCCACACCTTCCTGTGTGAAATTCCCAGCGATCTGGGAGGTAAGAGACTCTCAATACTGGATGAGAGTGACCTTAGCCAAAATGCCCAACAGTGGACAGAGGGAATTTGAATAGTCCATCAACAGTAGATATACAGGGCCCCAAGTGGAAAAACAGGGTTACCAAACCACAATCAAAATTTCTGAACCAGAATTGCTCCCTTCTTAAAGAACTGAAGGGAGAAAAGTGAAGAAATGACTGAAGAAAAGGACATCCAGTGACAGACCCAACTTGGGATCTATCTCAAGGAGAGGTATCAAGTTCTGACACTATTACTGATGCTATGATGTGTTTACAGACAGGAGGCTAGGTTGGTTGCTTTCTGAGAGGCCCTACCAGCAGCTGACTGAGACAGTTGCAGATATTTTCATTCAAGCACTGGACTCTAATTGGGCCCCCTGTGGTTGAGTGAGGGGAAGGATTGAAAGAGGATTACCCCATAGGAAGACCAACACTCTCAACTGACCTGGACCCCTGGGACATCTTAGAGACTGTGCCCCTACCAGGGAGCATATATGAGGTACTCCCAGGCCCCCAATCACAAATATAGCAGAAGACTACCTGTTTTGGCCTCATTGGGAGAAGATGTGCCTGATCTTATAGAGACTTGAATCTCCAGGGAATGGAAATATCTGGGTTGGGGGTGGAGAAGCATCCACTTGAGAGCAAAAGGGGAGGGGAATGGGGTGAGAAACTGTGGAGTGTACTGGGAAGGGGAAACAGCTGGAATATAAATGTAAATTACAAAGAATCTTAACTCTCATATTTCTAATATCTGCAATGATTTTTCCCCTCTGGTTTAAATCATTCTTTGTAAATGAATACAAATTTAATTTAAAAAAAGAAAACTTTAGTACCTTATTGTGACATATGTCCACAGTGAAGTTATAAAACAGTATTTACAAAGTTGATAATTTAACATGACTTACTCTATGTAATCATATCATTTTTCCAGCATTCTATGTGATATGATCTAATCTTTTGGTCCTCTAAGTAGCAGTATGTTCTCTGTGGCCTCATGTGGTAAAGGGATTAGATTGCTTCCTTTCAGAGAGTAGAATTACTACCTTTTAAATATCCTTCAGTTTGCATAATCATTTGTCATTTAAAATTAAAATAAACTTATTTATAATTTTGAAGACATTTTCCATTTTTAAGCATTATAAAATTATAGGAATACAAGATTATTGTGACAAAAGAGATGGATCATCAGGCAAAAGTCTTTACCATACAAGACCAGGGTTCATGAATTTAATCCCAGGAACCTGCATAAAGGTGGAAAAAGTGAAGCTATTCCACAAAGTTGTTTTCTGATGTCTACTTAATATCAGCTTACTTCTACAAAGTTGTTTTCTGATATCTGATATCTGATATCTGATATCTGATATATGAATCTGATATCTGATAGCTACTCTAGTTTCTGTTAAATACCTACAAATCCTTGAAGAGAGACATTACCTTGTGAGTTCTCCTATACCTGCAATTCAAGATATATATGTTAATGGAATTAGTGCTCTTTGGTTCATTGTTCTGACTGTTCAGGCTGAAATAGACATATGTGGGATATGTTGTCCCATTCAATAGCGTTGTCCATTCATCCTAATACCTCTACCATTCTTCAAATAGGACATAATACAAAGGAATACAAACTTATTTCATTGTCATTTTACTTTTTGGTTAAGTATTGCTATGATCTTTTAGTCAACTGAAAATGCAAATACCTAAAAGTCAGCACAAGCAAGGGTGTTTGTTTATATGCTTCCCAGAGCAGGGGCAGGGCTAGGTCTTAGTGGGAAGCTACAGTCATCTTTGTGGAGGACAGCATGGCTTTCAGAACAATCCTAATTAACCTCATTATCCCTATTTGATTGAATGACCAGAATTAATGATTGAGCCATCAAAATTCATTGTAAATAGTGACCAAGTTTGGAAGATAACTATGATAGAGTATTTTGGTCATCTCCCAGTAATTGATGCTAGAATTTCTGAAAATTGGATAATCATATTATTCAAGTAATATCATAACCATTCAATTTATAGTTGTATTTATCACATATAAAAGACAATCAAATGCTTTCACTGTATTTTTTAGAATAAACTTGGATTCATGTAGAAAATTTACAACACTGATAACCAAAAAATTATAAACAAAAAAGGAGGAAAATTTATGGGACAATAAGAGCATCAATACAAGAATTGAAGTCAGATTCTTTGGGATTAGTTAGACTTAAACAAAAGTAAGAATTGGCAGTGTATATAAAGATAATGACCTCAAGATGAACCTGACCTCAAACGTCTGGAGTGGTTTCGTATAAGACTGTTGATGCCAACCTGTTTCCAGTTGCATTAAGACAGATGGATGAATCCACAAAATAACACTTTTCCTAATACTAATATCAGCCTTAGTATTGAAAACTTTAGAAGAAAATTAGCTTTTGAAATATATTCCTATAATTATAGCACTTATATTTCATATGGTAAAATGACTCATTTGTCATCTAAAAATATTGATATATTTTTAAGATTAATATTTCTTAAAAATCCATAAGGCCTCAACTGTATACAGAAAAATACAGGCACCTAAGGAAATGGGGAGTGGGAAAGGAGGTCTTCCTCAGTCACAAGGACAGCAGTCAATTATCCCATGTCAAATGATCATCCCTGAACACACTCATTACATGGACTCAACAGGATACACTTAGGAATAAATGTTTTTAAAAAAAACAATGTAGGAAAAAAGAGGCCATGAATTTAAAGGACAGTGGAGAGAAGTATATAGAAAGTTTTTGATGGAGTAATGAGAAGGAAAAAATGTTATAATTAAATTAGTATCTCAAAAACAAAACCAAAAATGATTAAAATGGAACATTTTATGTTACATGTGCTTTGCATCAATTAAAACTGAGAAGATAATTTATAAAACTTAAAGAAAATATGTTTGTTTTCTTATATCAGGAAATCATTATTCTCTGTGTAGAGCTTTCCTATTTGCTTCCATTTCTCTTTGTATTTAAGATGTTTTCTAGGTAGTATTCTTAACCCTCTGTGTAACCTTTTTCCTAAGTAGCTGTTATCCTTCTTCTCTGACCTCCTGTCTGATCAGTCTGTCCTTAATTTATAAAGTAGAAACACAAATGGAAGTGTTATTATGAAAAGAACTTTTCCCTTAATATTCAGCTTTGATGAAAAAATCAAGAGAGCTTTTCCTGGATGCATCTTCCATGGCTTGAGATTTTGAGAAACTCTATAGACATGTTGTAGTATGGAACTTTACAAGAAGGAGGCACACATGCAGCCAATTTAGGAAAACAGTTTATCAGACATTGTATAAGAGCTCTAATTCATGAATTCTTTGTATTCTTCTCATAATCCTTCCAAATCAATTTGTATTATAATCATCATATATATTTCTAATTATTACACTAAAAGACAGAGAAACGTATGTATCATGACCATAATTATCATTCATAATAATTAGATAACATCTACGAACTCCCTTTTTAATTATTTAAACAGTCCATTAGTTCCTTGGAAATATCTTGGGATTTGATTATTTTCCCTCTTCAGTTTTCAGGTCCACCCTCTTTTTCTGTCCTTCCAATTTGATGTCCTTCTTTCCCCATCAATACCAATTGTGTTGCCTAGATACATTTAGATGTGTGGCCCACCACTAAAGCATAAGCAGTTTGACAGATGCTATACTTTTAGGGAAATTAAACTCTTTTTCTCCCAGGAAGTGCCAAATACTTCATTGCTACTGCTAGAATTTTGAAACCAATAAGGTTTCCCTTTGTCAAACAATAAATGAGAAAAATCAATTTATCTTGGCTTCAGTTTTTCTATATAATATTCTTTAATCATCTTGATATCCTGTTATGTATTTTAATATCTAGCTACATTTTTCAATGGTTCTCCTTCCTCTAATCTTTAAGTTATCCTGTTTCCATGCAATCTCAACAACATAGCTGACAATACCTGACCTACAACAACACCAGCTGGCATGCAAACACTAATGATTAAATCTTATGGGCTCAGAACTCCAGATGAAAAGCTGTAGGCAATTTATGAATGTGGGGAGTGAGACCCAGTGTCCTGAAGGGATGAGTTGTCTATTTGGTTATCCAACTTAAAATGTTACACTAAGCAAATATACAAATGAGTAACACTAAGAGAACTTAGTGTGTTATATTTAGATTTATCTATACATGTCACAATAATAAAGGAAAACAATAGAGACAATACTTTAATGTATTAAAATATTCTAAAGTAAAAAGGTATTTTTCTTTATTATTTCTGATCTAACAATTATACTCTTCTATAATTTTACGCTATATGGTTTTGTTATAATTAATTATATATATATTTAACTATAATTAATAACTTTCAGTGTAATTTAAGTTTATATTAGCATACATTATGCATTATATTATATTGTACATTATATTATATATTATACATTACATATTAATTATTGTCTTATACTATATAACATACATCATATATGTATTGTATACAATATATCATATGTATGCATATGATATTTTATATATTCCACATCATATATTATGATGTCTTACATCATATTTCATATTATATATTATATACTATAAAGGTAAAATGTATATACATAGATTTCTAGGTTTTTTTTACTATCAATCATTCCATCTAATTCTTTATGGAAGGTCTTTGAAAATGCCACCACCTGCAGAGTAATAGTCCATGTGGCACAAGATGAAATCACGTCCAAATTAACTTAATAGCCAATGTTACTTTAAACTTCAAGAATCTGACACAAGAAAATTTATTTTAGGTTTACTTAAGAACAGTATAATTTTGGAAAAATGTTCCATGGTTACAATTACCTTAATCCCGTGTGCATGATAAAGCTTAAGGCACGACTATTTTAAAATTACTTTCAAAATACATGTGGCCTCTTCCATAAAGATGTATTCTATAGACTGACTGAGAAACAGTGCTCAAGCTAGGTACTAAGTAGGATGGCTGAGATGTATAAAAGTCTGGGAGAGCCAGGTGCGATCTGGACCTACAGATAGCACAGAGGCCAACTGGATTCTTCTCTGTTTGTGAAGTACAAGTGACATTCTCAGAGAAATGGGTACTTTTGTAAAAGAAACAATAATCAAGGAATTCCTAGGAATAAAGACCTAGATAAGCATAGAGTCTGGGGGAGTAAGATATGGTCTTGTCTAATATACAGCCTAGAAGTTATATAGATTATAAGCTAACTACAGTCCTGTATGCATGAGCCCAGGCGAACAGGTATTACTTGATCCTACAGTTAGAACAGAGGTTGATTTTCTATTAGCTGCCCTCATTTTCAGCCTCCTAGGTAGAAAACAGGTTATGTATCTCTTTCGTTAAAGAGACAACCCACTTGTGTAACATTTCTGGTTTCCCTAGTGCTATTTGTGAGGGTAAGCGACCTTTGTGCTCTCAACAATTTTCGGGGTTTATATTGTACAACTAACAATGTTTCTCTGAAACTCTGAACATATAGTTTCCTGGTGTGGGAGATACTACAATCCCCAGAGAAGATGGTTCTCCCAAGGCAATGATTATCCATTTCACTCTGGATGTGCTCACCCAGGGTTTTCCCCAGATGCAGGAAAGATGGCTGCATAATTTGTGATAATCGGGGGCTGTGTTCACACTCTCCCCTGGAAAATAAAACTATGGACATACATGTGTATTTGATCCATTTCTTTATTCTGTACACATGAGCATGGATTGAATGTCTCTCAGCATGTTAAACACTTACCCGCCACTGTAGCATTGCATAATGCTCATGACATTTTGAGTAAAGGTAGCAAAATAAGTCCAAGCTCCTCTTTCATTTCTCATCATTTCGCATGCAGGAAAATTCAAGTTTTAGAACAGATTCTAGTGAGCTCAGCATGCCAGTTTGTTAGGTGCTTTTTTCTTAATTTTCTTTATTGAATGGATAACTTCAACCTTCTCAACTGTAGAGCGCTTCACAGCTTATTTAAATCACAATCAAATTCCTTGAATCACCACTGTCACCCTTGGTGACACCACACAGCATGAGAGCTACCCAAGCATAGTCAGTCACAGTGAGAAGGTCCATCTGGTAACAGAGGTGGCTGTTGAGTGACTGATGGGTGGGCATCTTATACAGAGTGGGCATGAGAAGTACGAGAATTGCAGAGGAGGCAGAGCTGAAAGCTGTGACACTCCAGCACCATTTCCCGAATGCCAGGCGTTATTAAAGTTCAGAATTATTTACTTCCAGAATTTCTGCACTTAATAGCCTTTATTTTAATTTATTTATTCTTGTGTCATAACTGTTACTAAGTTCTTATGAATGGACATTTTATTGGTTATGATGAAATTAATTCCCCATAATCTCCTGAGTTTTGCAGTAATACGTATAATTTCAAGGGTGGCTTGGTTCTCTTGTAAACATCAAAAGGTCTGTTGTCTGATATTCAACTTTCAATGGTGCAGAATGGTTTATATCTCCTTAGTCTCTAAGATGGACAGGAAAACAAGGGTTGTTTGATATATAGCTAGGAAGAGGAGGTAGCTCTTAGGTATTAAGCCCCAAATTTATATTACATAAACTAACACTGATTTAGTGTGATATTAAATGAGCAGATGAAAAGGAGAAGTGAATAAGTCTGCCAATGAGATGGATCTGAGATTCAAATGTAGTATTATCTTGTGCTTAGGGAAGGGGGAACTACTTGTGATCAAGTTCAGGATCATGTGTGTGCTGAACAAGTGCTCTACTCATATGCTACATCTTCAGCCTCATGATTTCTATAAGATAGCCATACTCAAATGTACTTACACATTTAAAAATTTAAAAATTAAAAGTTGCTTATTATATTGAGGTTTCAATTTATTCAACCTATTAAAGGACAATATAAAAGGTTTGTTTCCTTATTTTAGTGTAATCCATGGCTAAATTATTAGTTATATAGTTTCTTTAAATCTAATAATTTTTTTAAAAATTTGATATATATATATATATATCCATATACTTTTATATAATCATAATTTTATGTATAGGTTTTATATACTACTAGTATATCTAACTAGTAGTGTATATTTTATAGGTAATAAAACAAGTACACTTTAAACACAAAGAATATTCAATTCCAAATAATTTATGTGCTTAAGATATAACATACTATTGGTATAAATATCTTCCAGGCATCTTAATAAGAACCTCAATTTAAGCATAGTTAGATATACTAGTAGTGTATAAAACCTATACATAAAATTATGATTAAATAAAAGTATATGGCTATATATATATATATATAAATTTTTATGTATATAAATGTTTTACCTCCATGTATGTTTATTCACCCTGTGTTTGCCATGTCTACAGAGGGCAGAGGAGGCTATCCAATCTATGGGAATCAGAATTACAATCAGCTGTAAGCTCCCATGTGATTGCTAGAGATCAAATCCTGACCGTCCAGAAGAGTGGCCAGTGCTCTTACCACTCAGACATCCTCCCAAGTTCACTTATGCTATTGTTTTAAATATGTCTTAATTTTACTATATTTCTCTAAATATATTGACACTGTAATTGTTAAAACTGAAAAACCACACTGCCCTAAAAATTTAGTGGTTTGTTTTATATTTATGTTCCAATAAACCATTTAAATAAAACATTGCTGATCTGTGAATATCTTTTACTCTAGTTCATCTTTAAGTGGTCCTAAGTTACTACTTGGTGGTTGGACCTTTGAAGTGTCTTTATAAATCTTGAGATTAATGATGAAGGCTGTAAAGCAAGCTTGTAAATGTGCTCTTCTGTTTCTTGTGTTCTATGAAAAGCGTTCTCCATATTTTCAAAATTCATTTCTTAGATTTCTTTTTTCAGATATCCATAGAATTGATCATGCATAATAGAGATGGTTGATGAATATTGAACCAGCTTATATAGTGATGGTTTCTCACACATTAAACCAGAAAAATCACTTAATAAAATTAAAACTATTTTAGAACTTTCTCTTTCTCTTGTCTTTCTGTTTCTCATCTCTCTGTCTCTGTCTCTGTCTCTGTCTCTCTGTCTCTCTGTCTCTGACTCTGTCTCTGTCTCTCTCTCACATACATACACACACACACACACACACACACACACACAAACACACACACACACACACACACACACACACACATACAGACCCAGAGATACCAAAGCTAGGTAACTTCTAATTAGGACCATAGTACTTTCATGTTTCTTTGGGTTTTTTGTTTGTTTCCTTTTTTTGTTTTGTTTGTTGTTTTTTGTTATTGGAAGTAAATTTTTCTTACATTGCCTGAAACATTGAAAAACTTTCAAGACTATTTCTTGAATTAGTGACTATGCTTATTAAAGAGATTTTGACTATTAGTCTAAGGAAATCATCCATAGGATGGCTTTTGTGAGGCTTTAAGTTAATAATGCTCTCTTTTATGAAGCAATCTTAAAGTGTTGGTGTTACAACTGTAAATATGTAATTCAAACCCCTAAACTAATCATTACTTCAAAGGCTATTACAACCCAGAAATGGAGCACAATGAAAGCATCCTTTCTGCCTGAGAAAGTTTCAAAGCCTCTGTCATCACCAATTTGATCCATCCACACAACTACCATGATCTTCTTACAGTTTTCTTAATAAGTAGAACACCATTGATTAATCTTCTCTCTGGTGACTGAGTAGGCAGGTACAACCAGGAGCACAGGGAACACAGGAGTGGCAGAGCAGTTGGGACAGGGTCTATCCGGGCTCCAACTGCACCAAGGAGCTGGAAGTCCCACAACACTGTGCCAGGGGAAAGCCTGTCATCCAGGGGTGCTGAGACAGGCTTGCAGGACCACAGGAGGAACAAGCACCAGCCAAAGACAGCAGGAACAATTAAAACCAGAGATGGTGAGAGGAAAACATAGGAACATTACCAACAGAAATCAAAGCATCATGGCACCATCTGAACCAAATTCTCCCATAACAGCAAGTCCTGGATACCCCAACACACCATAAAAGCATGATTTGGATTTAAAATCACAGCTCATGATGCTGATAGAGGGCTTCAAAAAGGATATAAATAACTCCCTTAAGGAAATACAGGAGAACACAGGTAAACAGGTAGAAGTCCTTAAAGAATTACAGGAAAACACAACAAAACAGGTGAAAGTATTGAACAATCCAGGACCTGAAAATGTCGGTAGAAACGATAAAGAAATGACAAAGGAAACCAACTCTGGACATCGAAAACCTAGGAAAAAAGTCAGGAGTCACAGATTCAAGCATCAACCACAGAATACAGGAGACAGAAGAGAGAATCTCAGGTGCAGAAGATACGATAGAAAGCATTGTCACAACAGTCAAAGAAAATGAAAAATGCAAAAAGCCCCTACAAAAAAAACATCCAGGAAATTGAAGACAAAATGAGAAAAAACAAACCTAAGGATTATAGGTATAGAGAAAGTGAAGATTTCCAAATTAAAGGGCCAGTACATGTCTTCAACAAAATTATAGAAGAAAACTCCCCTAACCTAAGAAAGAGATGTCCAGGAACATACAAGAAGCCTACAGAACTCCAAATACATTGGAACAGAAATGAAATTCTGCCTGTCAAATAATTAAAACACCAAATGTACTAAAAGAAAAAAATATTAAAAGCAGTAAGTAAGGGAAAAAATCAAGTAACATTATAAAGGCAGACTTATCAGAGTTACACCAGATATCTTGCCAGAGACTATGAAAGCCAGAATAGCCTGGGTAGATGATACACAGACCACAGGGGAACACAAATGCCAACCCAGGCTGCTATACCCAGCAAAACTCTCAATTACCATAGATAAGAAACCAAGGTATTCTGTGACAAAAACAAATTTACGAAATATCTTTCCACAACTCCAGCCCTTCAATGGCTAATGAACTGAAAACACCAAAAAGGATATTAAGGAATAGTGATTGTTGCTTCATGTTATTTTTGATGTTATTTTTATGTTTGTGTGGGTATCTACTTTTGGGTTTCCTGGAAGAAGATTACTTTCTTGCTTTTTCTAGGGTGTAGTTTCCCTCCTTGTATTGGCATTTTTCATCTATTATCCTTTGTAGGGCTGGATTTGTGGACAGATATTGTGTAAATTTAGTTTTATCATGGAATATCTTAGTTTCTCCATCTATGATGATTGAGAGTTTTGCTGGGTATAGTAGCCTGGACTGGCATTTGTATCCTCTTGGGTGAGTATGAGGTTTGCCCATGATGTTCTAACTTTCATCTTCTCTGGAGAGGAGTATGGTGTAATTCTGATAGGTCTGCCTTTATAAGTTACTTGCCCCTTTTCCATTACTGCTTTTAATATTTTCTTTAGTGAATTTGGTGTTTTGCTTATTCCATGCCTGGAGGAGTTTCTGTTCTGGTCCATTCTGTTTGGAGTTCTGAAGTCTTCATGTATGTTCATGGGCATCTCTTTTCTCTAGGTTAGGGAAATTTTCTTCTACAATTTTGTTGAAGATATTTACTGGGCCTTTAAGATGTAATCCTCGCTCTCATCTATCCCTATAATCCTTAGGTTTGGTCTTCTTATTATGTCCTGGAGTTCCTGGATGTTTTGGGTTACCAGCTTTATGCATTTTGCACTTTCTTTGACTGTTGAGTCAATGTTTTCTATGGTATCTTCAGGACCTGAGGTTCTTTCTTCTATCTCTTATATTTTGTTGTTGATGCTTGCATCTATGACTCCTGAATTCTTTCCAAGGTTTTCTATCTCCAGAGATGTCTCACTTTGTGATTTCTTTATTGTTTATACTTCCACTTTTAGATCCTTGATAGTTTTGTTCAGTTCCTTCACTTGATTGTTTGTGTTTTCCTGTAACTCTTTAAGGGGGTTTTGTGTTTCTTCTTTAAGGGCTTCTGCCTGTTGACCCATGATTTCCTGTATTTCTTTAAGGGATTTTTGGGTTTTCTATTAAAGTCTTTTACCTGTTGACCAAAGTTTTCCTGTATTTCTTTAAGGAAGTTATTTCAGTCTTTCTTGAAGCCCTCTATCAGCATCATGAGATACTATTTTAAATCTGACTCTTGCTTTTCTGGTGTGTTGGGGTATATGGGACTTGCTGTGGTGGGAGAACTGGGTTCTGATGTTGTGATTTGGCCTTGGTTTCTGTTGGAAGGGTTCTTGTGCTTGCCTTTTGCTATCTGGTTATCTCTGGTGCTAGTTGATATTGTTGTCTCTGACTGTAGTTTGTTACTCCTGGGGCCTGTAAGCCTGTCTCCTTACTCCTCTAAGCTAGGAAGTAAAAGGACTGCTGGGAGATCACTCTCTCCTGGCAGGCTATGTAAAGAAGGCTGTGGAGTTTCCTGGCTTAATGGAAGTTTGAGTGTAAATCCTGGGTATACTCCTATAGTTCTTGCTCACAGATGTCCCAGAAGACTCCATTCCAACAAAATTCATAGGCATTTCCTTGGATAACTCAACATAACTACCTGGCAAAGTGAGGATGGGATATACTAGACCCTATTAGCTTTGGCTGTTTGACATAAAGAAATCTTTTCTTTCTTTCTTTCTTTCTTTCTTTCTTTCTTTCTTTCTTTCTTTCTTTCTTTCTTTCTTTCTTTCCTTCCTTCCTTCCTTCCTTCCTTCCTTCCTTTCTTCCTTCCTTCCTTCATTTCTTTCTTTCTTTCTTTCTTTCTTTCTTTCTTTCTTTCTTTCTTTCTTTCTTTCTTTCTTTGTTTGTTTGTTTCTTTCTTTCTTTCTTTCTCTTTCTTTCTTTTTTTCTTATTTTCTATATTCTTTGTTTACATTCCAAGTGATTTTCCCTTTCCTGCTTCCCCCCCCTCCCCATAAGTCCCATAAGCCCTCTTTCCTTTGCCCATTCCTCAATCAACCCCCTCCCACTTCTCTGTCCTGGTAATCCCCTATATTGCTGCATCAAGCTTTTCCAGGACCAGGGCCCTCTCCTTCCTTCTTCTTGGGAATCATTTGATATGTGGATTGTGTCTTGGTTATTCAGAGCTTCTGGGCTAATATCCACTTATCAGTGACAGCATTCCATGTGTGTTCTTTCTGAATGGGTTACCTAACTTAGGATGATATTTTCTAGTTCCAACCATTTGCCTAAGAATTTCATGAATTCATTGTTTTTAATTGCTGAGTAGTATTCCATTGTGTAAATATACCACATTTTCTGTATCCATTCCTCCACTGAGGGACATCTGGGTCCATTCTAGCTTCTGGCTACTATAAATAAAGCTGCTATGAACATAGTGTAGCATGTGTCCTTATTGCATGCCGGGAATCCTCTGGGTATATGCTGAGGAGTAGTGTAGTAGTGTCCTCTGGAAGTGTCATGCCCAGACTTCTGAGGAACCACCAGACTGATTTCCAGAGTGGTTGTACCAGCTTGCAGTCCCACCAGCAGTGGAAGAGTGTTCCTCTTTCTCCACATCCTTGCCAACACCTGCTTTCTCCTGAGTTTTTAATCTTAGCCATTCTGACTGGTGTGAGGTGAAATTTCAGGGTTGTTTTGATTTGCATTTCCCTAATTACTAATGATGTTGAACATTTCTTAAGATGCTTCTCTGCCATTCGAAATTCCTCCAGTTGAAAATTCTTTGTTTAGTTCTGTACCCTATTTTTAATAGGGTTTTTTTGGCTCTCTGGAGGCCTTTGTATATATTAGATATTAGCCCTCTCTCGGATATACGGATAGTGAAGATCTTTTCCCAATTTGTTGGGTAACATTTTGTCCTTTTAACAGTGTCCTTTGCCTTACAGAAACTTTGTAATATTATGAGGTCCCATTTGTCAATTCTTGATCTTAGCACATAAGCTATTGGTGTTCTGTTCATGAAATTTTCCAATGTGCCCTTGTGTTCAATGCCCTTCCCCAGTTCCTTTTCTATTAGTTTCAGTGTGTCTGGTTTTATGTGCAGGTCTTTGATCCATTTGGAGTTGAGTTTAGTACCAGGATATAAGAATGGATCAATTTGGATTCTTCTGCATTCTGACTTCCACTTGAACGAGAACCATTTGTTCAAAAGGCTATCATTTTTCCACTGGATGGTTTTTAGCTCCTTTGTCAAAGATCATGTGGCCATACGTATATGAGTTCATTTCTGGGTCTTCAATTCTATTTCATTGATCTACATGCTTGTCACTGTACCAATACTTGCATTTTTTAAAAACTATTGCTCTGTAGTACTGCTTATGGTCCTGAGGTCTGGGATACTGATTCCCGCCCCCAGAAATTCTTTTACTGTTGAGAATAGTTTTAGCTCTCCTGTTTTTTTGTTTGTTTGTTTGTTTGCTTGTTTTTTTTTTTTTTTTTTGTTATTCCAGATAAATTTGAGAATTGCTATTTCTAACTCTATGAAGAACTGAGTTCGGATTTTGATTGGGATTGCATTGAATCTGTATATTGCTTTTGTCAAGATGGCCATTTGACATCTTGCCAATCCATGAGCCTGGAAGATTGTTTCCATTTTCTGAGGTCTTCTTCGATTTCCTTTTTCAGAAACCTGAAGTTATTGTCATATAGTTCTTTCACTTGTTTGGTTAGAGTCACACCAAGATACTTTATATTGTTTGTGGCTATTGTTAAGGGTATCATTTCCCTAATTACTTTATCACCCTGCTTCTCCTTTTGAGTATAGGAAGGCTATAGTTGCTTGAGTTGATTTTATGACAAGACACTTTGCTGAAGTTGTTCTATCAGCTGTATGTGTTCTCTGGTGGAGTTTTTTGGGTTACTTAAGTATACTACCATATCATCTGCAAATAGTGATAGTTTGACTTATTCCTTTCCAATTTGTATTCCTTTGACTTCCTTATGTTATCAAATTGCTCTAGTTAGAACTTCAAATACTATATTGAGAAGATATAGACAGATATCAAATGATAAAATTAAATCAGCATTAAATAGATCATATAAACACTCCCATAAACCCTAAAGAAATAGAAGTGGTCATTAAAAGGCTTCCAACCAAAAAAAGCACAGGACCAGATGGTTTTAGTTCAGAATTCTATCAGACCTTCAAAGAAGACCTAATACCAATACTCTTCAAACTATTCCACAACATAGAAGCAGAATGAACACTACCCATATCATTCTATGAAGCCACAATTACACTGATACCAAAACCACACAAAGATCCAACAAAGAAAGAGAACTTCAGACCATTTTCCCTTATGAATATGGATGCAAAAATATTCAATAAAGTTCTTGCCAACCGAACCCAAGAACACATCAAAACAATCATTCACCATGATCAAGTAGGCTTCATCTCAGGGATGCAGGGATGGTTTAATATATGGAAATCCATCAATGCAATTCACTACTTTAACACACTCAAAGAAAAAAAATACATGGTCATTTCATTAGATGCTAAAAAAGCATTTGACAAAATTCATCATCCTTTCATGCTAAATGTCTTGGAAGGAACAGAAATTCAAGGCCCATACCTAAACATGGTAAAAACAATATACAGCAAATGGGTAGCCAACATCAAACTAAATGGAGAGAAACTTGAAGCAATCCCACTAAAATCAGGGACTAGACAAGGCTGCCCCCTCTCTCCATATCTTTTCCAGAAATCTTTCTTAAACAAACCATGAAACTTCCTCTGCCTTTGCTAGCTAGCTTTCATAGTGCCCAACAATGCTATGCAGTGTGCTTTAAAGAAAAGACATCAGTGATCTTCTGTATTGCTGGATACTTTAAGCTACATTACATAGCTGCCAAGCAAGAAGGACCTGACTAGTATAATAGTAGCAGGTTTTTATGTAATAACTAATTGCTTTCTGCATATGGTTGGGTCATTTCATGGGAAGAAATTTCCTGAACCACACCGAAGCCTGTGATTTGGGATCCCATAGTCCATAAGCTAGAATCTATTATTGTTACTTTATTCAATGATCTTAAGTCAAAATTCTCTTCTGAATGTTTATATTCATGTCCACAAACCTGGGCTGCTCTTGACCTTAGATGGAGAACCACACTGCCAGTCCACCCATCCAGTTTGCTTTAGTTAACATGTTAAGATGTATTACTGCTTTCAGTGCTGAGAATAACAGATTGATTTGTCAGCACTAAATGGAAGACTTTTCTCAACCTTTCTCCAATCCAGTGCAAATGCACATGGAACATCATACATGAAGAAGCAAATGAAATATATAAGTTCATTGAGAGAAAGGAGTGCCATGTACATCAAGCCCCCTGGATTATTGAATGCATTTTATAAAGCAGCTATTGAATTGATGAACTGAGAGCACCTGTGGTTACCTGCTGTAGACTTATGTAAGATCAATCCAGCCAAAATCATGCTGATGATAAAGATTATCATATTACTGAAGAGCAATTGGCAGCTTGTAGCTGCTGAAGTAGGGAGATTCACTCTTCTGAATCTGTAACTATCCCACATTACAAAGTATGGATATTTGGGTCCTTTTCAGAAAGGAGAACAAAAAAAAACCCACAGAAGGAGTTATAGAGACAAAGGATAGAGTAGAGTGTGAGGGAAATACCATTCAGAGACTACCCCACCCAGGGATCCATCCCATATATAGTTACAAAGCCCAGATGCTATTGTGGATATTCCCAAATGCTTGCTGACCTGAGCTGGAATAGCTATCACCTGGGAGGCTGTGCTAGTGCATGACAAATACTGAGGGGGACACTCTCAGTCAGCCATTGAACTGAGCACAGGATCCCCAATGGAGGAGCTAGAGAAAGAACCCAAGGAGCTGAAGGGGTTTGCAGATACATAGGAGGAACAACAGTATGAGTCACAAAGTACTCCCAGAGCTCCCAGGGACAAAACCATCAACCAAAGAGTACTCATCAAGTTATCCATGGCTCCAGACACAAAGGCAGCAGAGGATGGTCTTGTTAGACACCAAAGGGAGGAGAGGCCCTTGGTCCTGGAAAGACTTAATGTCATAGTGTAGAGGAATACCAGGACAGGGAAACTGGAGAGGGTTGATTGGGGAAGGGGAAATGGCTTATGTGATTTTGGGGGAATAGGGGGAACCAGGAAAGGGGACAACATTTGAAATGCAAATAAAGAATATATCTAATAAAAATAAACAATTAATGATCATGAACACACACAGATATAGCACCAATTGAACTTATTGAGTTAATATAAGAAATATGAGGAGAGGGAGGGAGGGAGGGAGGGAGGGAGGGAGGGAGAGAGAGAGAGAGAGAGAGAGAGAGAGAGAGAGAGAGAGAGAGAGAGAGAGAGAGGATCAAAATTGTTGGGATTAAAAGGAGTTAGAAGGAATTGAAATGATATTATGTTTTATGGAATCCATTCATGAATTTCTTAAAGTAAAGGATTTTAGTTAAAAAATCAATTAAAAATTGTAATTAAAGATTAAAAGTAAAAGAAGTAGTGAATTTTGGCTCTCTCTACACACAAATGTACACACAGCCATGCCTCATAACTAGTTATATCCATTAAATATATATATTCACACCACACACACACACACACACACACACACACACACACACATGCACACATACACAGATTAAACACTTCCCCTAAAAACAGTTCTTTCTACTCCTCGGAAATCAATGGATCTGGTCTAAAACTTTCATTGACATATGATGTTTTTGAACTCTATTACCCAGTTCTCTCACCTTAGTTTCTGTCATGCTATTCACCATATACCCATATTCCACCATTCAACAACCTAAAGTATTCTCCAGAAATCTGCTACCAATAATGTTAATAGCATTATAGTGTAAAAAGGTTTATTTCTCTTGCTTGTGTGAATAATTTTTAATAATATATAGCTGACACATACTTTTCTAAAAATGAGACCTAGCAGTTCATCAAGGATGGTATGAGTTTATCCACTACAATGGCAGAGAAAAGATGCTGTGCACTGTGAAGCAAGCTCAGGGAACACCCATAATGCTCCATGTTTCTCTGTGCAAGATGATTGGTAAAGCTCCAAGCTGAAACCAAACTGGCATTTTCTTACCAAGTAATCCATGTAAAGAGAATAGAGTCAGGAAGAGAGGGATGTGGTCTGCTTCTGCTCTAAGAAGTGAGGTTTGAAGATCTGGCCAACTCTCTTCCAGGACTGAATGAAACCTGGGGGCAGATAGCCAGAGTGTGGGATCCTGACCATCAGAAGCAGAAACAAGGGGTAAAATGTATATACCATTCTTAGGTGCTATTTGGTGTTTCTGTAAGTGAAATAGTCAAGAGTCCAGGCCTTTAGAGTACTATTACTGATAGTAGGCCCATTAAGGAGACCAAGTTCAAGATCAAGGATCTTAATTAGGAGAATCAGAAAAATTGTAGTTATGCAATGCAGCCACATTTTGGAAGAAGAAACACTGCCTCTCACCTGGGCTGAAATATTTCACCCGGTCCTTAGGAGGAGTTTTAGTTCTAAATAGAGAGCAGGAGGAGGAAATTTTCAAGCAACTGTAGTCAAGAAGAAGCTCTGTCTATCACCTGTTCTAGGCTCTAAACTGCCTTGCAAGATGGTCTGACGATGTGTCAGAATCTCTGGAATCACTTTCTGGGAATGGAGTGTCTTCTCTGTTTAACAACAGGCTGTGGTCTTTCTCTTCTCCTAACATAATCACCTTGAAAAATTCCAACCCCCTAAGGTCTACAGTTTCAATAGACTGATAGAAAAAAATGAAGAGAATAAAAATGTCTCTTGAACAACTTCATTCCTGCCGGGATAGCTACATTAGGAGACATTTTTTGTTAAGCAATATCTGGAAAGCTAGAACATTTTCAACTTGGAAGAAAATAGTCTCAGTTGTTTGCTTAAGGGAAAGCAGCAAAATATCAACAAACAGCTTCCCCACAGTACTGTCACACACCTGCTTTTATGATGAAGTGGTTAAAACAGAATTCCATGTGTGGAGTTCTGAATTTCATCTTCCTCCTCCTTCCTTATCTGATGCTTATACTGCAAACCCTAAATTAGAAGCAGTTGCACCTTCTGTTGAGTCTTCTGTGCTGTCTGTCCCACCGAGTATTCAGCTTCCTTAATATTCTCTTCATGTGTGAACTCACATGGTTCTCCTGAGAAGAGAATTTTCACTTTGCATATTTGCATCAGCGACTTTTTTTTTTTTGCTTTCATTTCCTTCACATTGTTAAAAGGATTTGGTTTAGTTTTACAGGCACATGAGTACAGTGGTGTGTAGGGATGTTCATGAGAGTACAGGTGTTTGAGTAGGGCAGAAGAGGGTATTGGATCCATGAGAGCAAAAGCTACATGCATTTTTGAACCACCAACATGCATACTGGAACAGAACAAGTCACCAAATTCAGAACTTACTCTTAAATCGTCCCACCACCAGATCGTCTTCATCTTTTCAGATCATTTCTTGCCTTCCCCATTATGTCCCCTAATACCTTAAATTTTCATAGTTTATTACATTTGCTAGCTTTCACATATAGTCTTGTAACAAGCACGTTTTATTATATGTGTGATATCCATTGCCTAAGCAGTTGCATTTGTCTCAATGAACTAATGCTCCTTTAGGACTCAAAAATGCATAAAGGCATCAAAGAAGTTGGGGATAGTATCTACTCCCCAATCCCACTTCTACCTCATATATGATCACTACGATTCAGTAGCTTTCATACTAAACTATTTATAGAATCTATAGGAGGAAATTTGTTTTTGGCTATTCCTTTTCTCCTCTTCCTTAAGGATTTTTTTTTAAAAATTTTGTTTCATTGATAGTATGGTACAAAATTTTGCTACCAACTGTGGCAACCTACCTCTAAGCTTGTTTTATTTCTAAGAAATAGGCTATCATCAACCTTCCTTCCTTCCTATGTAGTATTTCAAGCAGTTTAAAGAACAACATATTTTATAATGTCATATGATTTTTATTATTAAAATAATTTTGATATTTTTTAATTTTCTTTTGAACTTATATTGCTGTCTCTCATCTCTCTCTTTCTGTGTGTGTGTGGGGGTGGCATGTGTGTGTGTGCGCGCATCTGTATGTCTGTATTCTTGCTGGGTTGGTAGACTGCTTTTAGGAGATGGTTATCTTCTATCTTGTATGATCCTGATCATCAAACTGAAGGATTTAAATGTTCTCTCAGGTGTCTTTACTACTTAGATCTGTGGCACACCAGGTTTTGTACCTTCCAAAGGTGTTAGATGTGTCAAAAACAGGAATGGAGATTTCAGTACATGACAACTAATCATGAGTTATAGAAAGTCCTATGACAATTTGTAGAGACATTTTTCTGGAGAGAAGCAAGTAAATATCTACTTGCTCTAATCAGCTTCTAGCCACAGTAGAAAGTAGAAAACATCCTACAGAGTTTATTTTGTTGAACCAATGAGTTTGTTAGCATCATTTAAAGGAGTAAGAATGAAGCCCAAAGACCATAAAACTGACTCATGACAAATATATCTCTGGAACTAGGTGCCCAACTGATAATTTAATTGTAAGTCTTTTCTCCACAGAAACAGTTTACTGCTCATATGAGCATGGGGGGCCTTATATATTCTGGAAACTTACTTTAGCCTCTTAAGCCTTTTGATTCTGGATATTTATCGACTTCTCTTTTCCCAGAAAATAGCATTGCAATCTTTGATAACATGGCAAATGGACCACAAGGTACTTGAGTAGATGGCAAGACTGTGCAGTAAATAGGATGCATCCTAACACCATGCTGTACCTGAGCCTGTAGTGTAATAGTTTGATACACTTCCTCATGTTGTAATGACCCCACCCATAAAGTTACTTTTGTTGCTACTTCCTAACTATAGTTTCACTGCTGATATAAATCATAATGCAAATATCTGTCTTTTTTGATGGTTGTAGGTGGTCCATATGAATGATCTGCAGATTGAGAACTACTGTCCTTGAGGAAAAAGAGCAGAGCATCTGTTTGCACATCTCAGTGAATGTTGCACTGCCCTGAATGACAAAGCCCACCTTGTGTCAGGAGCCTCAGGGACACCATAAAGAAATATCAGGTTGAATGTATACTATATTCTCTGTGCAGTAGCTCCTCACAAATAGCCACATCTTTGCAAATCACAAGTGTAGTATTTGGGTCATAACCAATTCCATTAGAGTTCATCCCCCTAAAAAGAAGCTGTTGTGTGTTGAAGGTGATGCAGAGACATTCTCATGCAGCAGAAAACTGACAGAGGCACAGGAAAAGTAAATAACAGCGAAGTTTACTGTTCAATTCCTAATGTGCTGAGGTAATATCTAATAGAGTCCAACAAAATGCAAAAGAAAAAGCAGATTTGTACAGCCCCAAGTTCAATATCATTTTTGACTTTCTGTAGTCAATGTCATTGTTTTACACATCTTATGTCTGAATAAATATACACGATTGATTTTTTTATTTAAAGTTTGACGTATCCATTTTCATAAAAATGCTATAAATTACAATATTAATCAATACAAATATAATTTTATTGTGATGTTATGATTAAAACTTGTGAGTATAAATGAATAGGGAAGTAAACGTTTTCCTTTTTTATACTAAATTCATTTTAAGAATGTTGTTGAATAACTTCAGGAGATACCAAAACAGTGTTTTCCATTTATCCCTCACAGAAATGAAGTAAAAACTTACATTCAGTAGGTATTCAGAATATTAAAACTTATAGAATTTTATGTCTTAGGGAGTCTTTATAAAATGCATAAACTTTGAAGGTAAAAGAAGAAAATTGGATATCTTATCAACCACAATATTTTTAAAATTATAAATTGTTACAAATGCCTTTAAAACATAATTGACTTAAATAATAATATACCTGGGAAAAGTGCACAAGAAAATATTTTTATATGAACTATACTCATAGCAGGTGACATTGATAAGATAGTCATAAAAATGAGGTGAAAATTGGGGGAATATTCACAGCAACTCTAAGTGCCTTGAAAAGTTGATTTGAATTGCTTGCATCAAAGAGAAAATAGACTCTTTAATGATCACTTCCCTGACAACTAACAGTAACATCATTTTTAGCTATGACTGCTAAAATTAGATACCTTCCTCGTGGAATACGCATCCCCTGACAGCAGTAGGGGATGACAGCCTTCAATGCAAGATAAGAGAGAGAGCAATAATTCTTTAAATGAGCAATTTCTGTGATGAAGGAAAAACGTTACTTAAGAAGGATTTGATGGCAGTATAACAACAACAAAAGAAATCAACACTAATTACTTGAGCAGTATTTAGCAAGCTACTTGCTTAGATTTCAACTGATACCATGTTCGAGACATTCTCTCATTATTAGGTTTGTTCATAAAAGGAAAAGAACATTTTATGGGTGACAACAAGGATTTTAACAACTTTTTATAAAATTTTGCTTCGTTGAATAAGCTACACAATGTAGTGCTCTTGTCAGAGATGCAAACAAATGACTTCCATACTGCTGTTTTAGGCTGTTAGATGCTGATAACTAAATGGGCAGGCTGGTGCCACAGTCATTTGCCTAGCAGAGCAAGGCTAAGCTAAGGGACCTTGTCAGACCATCCATCAAAGCTTGTCACCTGAAGACGTAAGTAAAAATTCAGCATTTCCCCAGAACTATTGGATGTTTGGCAGTATCTATTTGGTCTCCTTGTGACAAAATTATGGCTTAAATTAATCACATTAAGATGTATGTGTACATTAGTCCTTGCACAGACAAGGAGTCAACATTCATTTCGTAAAGTTAAAACAAAATGTGCCATGGAAATTAGGCTCAAAGTGAGAGAAAGAGCTACAGACATAATATCAAGTTAAAAGCCTCTAATTTTATAAATCATGGTAATTTGACAGATCAATGTGTTAATGGGAAAGAATTGCATCTATTATAGCTATATAGAATTGCCAAAACGTCACACGAAGGGAAAAATAGCCTTCCTGTTCTCTCAAAGCATTTTACTAAAACACACTGTAAGTGGAAGCATAGGTCAGAACTCCTATATAGATCTAGACTCTATTAGGATTTTATTCTCTTTCTACAAGGACAGGCAGAACATATTTCAGATTTTTAAAGGCTGAGGATGGTCTCTGTTACAAATTTTCAGCTGTATTTAATAGCTCTTATGTTCATAAAGACTTTTCTTAGGTGAGCAAAATATACCAAAAAAAAAAAAAAATAGTGCGCAATGGTTGCATTTGGCCCCTGTGGGTTGCAAATTGGAGACAAGCAAACTAGCAAACAAACATTCAAGCGAACAAAATGTCTTTATGACTATGCAATCATCTTAAAGGAAATAGTTCTACAAAAGGGGGCTAGATTCCATGATATAAGAAAAGGAACTCGCCGCTTCAATCCCTGGAGCCTAAGTATATTTTCTTTTTTTTATTTAATTATATATTTTTATTTTCTATATTCTTTGTTTACATTCCAAATGATTTCCCCTTTCCCAGTTCCCCCCTCCCCATATGTCCCATAAACCTTCTTCTCTCCACTCATTCTCCAATCAACTCCTTCCTTTTTCTCCCCTCCAATGCTAGATCAAGCCTTTCCGGGATCAGGACCCTCTCCTTACTTCTTCATGGGAGTCATTTGTTATGCTAATTGTGCCTTGGGCATTCAGAGCTTCTGGGCTAATTAATTTCCACTGCTCCTGGGGTTGTAAGATGGTAAAACCACTTTGGAAATCAGTGGTGGTTCCTAAGTACATTTTCTTTTTTTTTTTCTTTTTTTTTTTTAATTCTATATATTTTTTAATTTACATTTCAAATGCTTTCCCCTTCTCCAGACCCCCCACTCCCTGAAAGTCCCATCAGCCCCCTTCCCTCCCCCTGTTTTCCCACCCAACCCTTCCTAAGTACATTTTCAATCAAATCCACCATCAGGGTAATACCCATCAGGGTAAAACAAGCTAGATGTTTTTTAATCTTTCTACTGCCACTAGCAATGGTGCAGGGGAACACTTGGTGGTATATAGTGTTCATGAAAGCGCCAAGCCCAAAGCAGCAGCTTGTGTGATCCTGCCTGATCTACAGACATGCCCATCTTGCTGAGTCTGTGGAGCATATCCTTAACATGACAATTTTAACTACAACAAATGATCAGAAAGAAAGTAAACATTAAATCTTGACAATCTCTCTGTCTGCCTCTGTCTGTCTCTGTCTGTCTCTGTCTCTCTGTCTTTCTCTGTCTCTGTCTGTCTCTGTCTGTCTCTCTCTTTCTCTCTCTCTCTCTCTCTCTGTGTGTGTGTGTGTGTGTGTGTGTGTATGTGTGTGTGTGTGTGTGTGTGTGAAACAAACAACAAGAAGAGCAAGATGAACTTAAACTTCTGGAGTTTTACTGGTGCCAAAGGTAACATTGTTATGAGTTACAATGGGGTATTCACTTGTTCTATAATACTCACTGATGGTCACTAAAGGTTTGTATACTGCTGACAAGTGCTTTGAAAACACACTGGCCTTTTGTCACTCAATGCAAATTTACCACCTTCATTATTGTCAACACAGCAGGCTTATTTATCTGATGTTGTACTAAAAGAAGTTTTATTGCTGTGCTTTTGTTTCAATCAACTGTTCTTTTATGCCATTAATTCTTCCAACACCAATGCATAAAATCTTTGGATGTGGGGCTCCAGAGACAGGTAAGACTTTTGCTGCTATTACAGAGAAGCAGTGTTCAATCCCAAGCACCCCACACAGTAGATCATAACTACCAGTAATCCTAGTTCCAAGAAATCCAACTCCTTTGCTGTCCTAAGCAGGTACAAACACACAGATACTACAAACAGGCATGCACATGCATAAACACACACACACACACATGCACATACTCACATGTACACACAAAATACAATAATTTTGTTATAAAAATGAGATACAAAATGAGGGCCAAAATTTTGTACTACTATTTGTACTTACTTTCCTTTATTAATTTTACTTTTTTCATTAACATATGATGATCACTGTGCTCTAGCAATACTTTGAGTCCAAAATTGGACTTTGAGTTCAAGAATTAATTTTAGAAAGGACAGCCAGGGAGTTGTAGCACAGATTTAGCATTTAATACATGCTGGTCAACACTGACACCCAAGATGCTTTCCATAGTGAAAGCCTCATTACTATTAACAAGCAGAGCCCTGTTACAAGGTATTCACCAGGGAGAACTAAGCAGTAATTTCATAAGTTAATGTTAAATGAGTAATTGCCAGGTAGAAAAATGAAAGCAAAATATAGCCTGTAGTAGATGGGTTTGCTTAGATTCTTCAATGCTATATAATTTACATGTAAGTGCTCCAGCTCAAACCCAGATAGATACCTAGCCTTTAATCCTCATGTGCAAAAGAAAGCACCAGAATGTATTAATGTATTATATATTATAACACAGTTATAGGGATGGAGAGATGACTCAGAGCACTGACTGCTATCCCAGAGGTCCTGAGTTCAATTCCAAGCAACCACATGATGGCTCACAACCATCTGTAATGTGATTCGATGCCCTCTTCTGGTGTGTCTGAAGTCAGCGACAGTGTACTCACATACATACAATAAATAAATCTTTAAAACATACATACACACACACACACACACACACACACACACACAGTTACCATCCTTTAGAGATTGGATTGTAAGAATGTATGTGGGAATTTAATTATTTGCTAATTCAAATAGGAGGGCCCAGTTATCTGGCAGCAGTGCCATTCCTAGGCAAGTGTGCCAAAAAGTACAATGGAACACCATTCAGCTATTAGGATCGAGGACATCATGAGGTTTATAGGCAAATAGATGTACCTAGAAAATATTTTAAGTGAGGTAACTCAGACCAAATAGACATACATGGTAATAAGCTGCTGATATTAGTAAAAAAAGTATAGAATATCCAGCATACAATCCACAGAACTTAAGGAGGTTAAGAAGCAGAAGGGCCCAATTGAGAATACTTCAACCCCAGTTGGGAGGAACAAGAAAGGAGTCACTACCGAGAGAGGGAGGTACCTGGATGCGAGAGGGGAGGAAGAAGGGAAAAGTGGATCATGATCAGGTATGGAGGCCAGAGAGGTGGAGACTGGAGAGAAGCCCAGATGGCCAGCAGAATGAATGAAAATATGCAACCTCAGGGACAGGGTTGTGGGAAGTAGGGGGTGGGGGAGCTCCAGAAAGTACCAGAGACCTAGGAAGTGAGAGACTCTGAGGACTCAAAGATTGGGTGCTTAGATGAAATGCCTCTCCACTGGGGAGAGGGAGCTTGTAGAGTCCACCTCCAGTACAAATACACAGTGGAGAGATGGAGAGATGAGGTTGCCATCCTACAGTCAAAACTTCTGACCCAGCATTGTTCCAATCTAAAAGAAATGCAGGGACAAAAATGGAGAAGAGACTGAGGGAAAGGAGGTTCAGTGACTGGCCCCACTTTGGATCCATCTCAAGGAGAAGCTCCAAGGCCTGACACTATTACTGATGCTATGGCGTGCTTCCAGACAGGAGTCTAGCATGGCTATTCTCTGAGAGGCCCAACAAGCAGCTCACTGAGACAGAAGCAGATACTTTCACCCAACCAATGGACAAAAGTTGGGGAGCCCTTTGGTTGAGTTAGGAAAAGGCTGGAAAAAGCTAAGGAGTAGGGTATCCCCAGAAGAAGACTAGCAGTCTCAACTAACCATGACCCTTGAGATCTCTCAGACTCTAAGCCACCAACAAGGCAGCATACATGAGCTGGTCCAAGGCCCTGACACATATAGAGCAAAGACTTTCTGGTGTGGCCACAGTGGGAGAAGATGCCCCTAACCCTTGAGACTTGAGCCTCCAGGGAGTGTGGAGGCATAGCATGGTGGGATAAGACTTCTTCTTGGGAACAGGGAGAGGTGGACCAGGATAAAGAACTCTGAGAATATAGACCAGAAGTTACTTAATGACTGGAATGTAAAAAAAAAAGTAATTATAATAAAAAATAACATATGTAATATATATTAAACATAGTAAACACACACATACATGCATAACAATTACCTTAATAGCACAACTGGAAACACTAGAAATAGAAGAAGAAAGCACAGCCAAAATGAGTAGCTAAGAAGAAATAATCAGACTTAGAGCTGAATCAGTAAAATAGAAACAAAGCAAAGAAATAAAACAGTGCCTAGAACTAATGAAACATAGTTCAGTTCTTTGAGAAAATCAGTAAGATCAGCACGAGGGGGCGGGGAACAGGCAGGGGGAAGGCGAGAAAAATTTATTTGGGTTTTTTGGGAGACTAAAACCTGACTTGGAAGAAAACATCTTTTTTTTCTTTTTCTTCTTTTTATCATTCCTGTTGCTTATGGTTTAGATCTCCAATGATATCCCCCTTCCCAGTTGCCCCTCCACATACACTCCCATTGCATCTGCCCTTTCCTCCCTCCCCATTATCTCTATAAGGGTGTTCGCCACCCATGCACCCACTCCCATATCATCACTCAAATATCCCCCTCACCTGGGACATCAAACCTCCACAGGACCAAGGGCCTCCCCTTGCATTGATTTCTGCTACGCTTGTCTGTGGTGCCAAGGGTCCCTCCCAGTACACTCCTTGTTTGGTGATATCGTCCTGGGAACAAAGGATGGTTACACCAGCCAACGTTGTTCTTTCCATGGGGTTGCAACATACCTGTGCTCCTCTAGCACCTGATCAGTGCAGATGTGGATGCTGTCAACCAACCATAGGACTGAGCTCTGGGACCCCAGGTGGAGAGCTGGTGGAAGGACTGGAGAAGGGGAAACTTTTTAAAGAAATATATTGTAAAGAGAAAGTGAAACAACAGAATATTTTAGAACCAGAGATTTTTTTTATTCGATATAATTTATTTACATTTCAAATGATTTCCCCTTTTCTAGCCCCCCACTCCCTGAAAGTCCTATAAGCCCCCTTCTCTTTCCCTGTCCTCCCACCCACCCCTTCTCACTTCCCCGTTCTTGTTTTGCCGAATACTGTTTCACTGAGTCTTTCCAGAACCAGGGGCCACTCCTCCTTTCTTCTAGTACCTCATTTGATGTGTGGATTATGTTTTGGGTATTCCAGTTTTCTAGGTTAATATCCACTTATTAGTGAGTGCATACCAAGATTCACCTTTTGAGTCTGGGTTACCTCACTTAGTATGATGTTCTCTAGCTCCATCCATTTGCCTAAGAATTTCATGAATTCATTGTTTCTAATGGCTGAATAGTACTCCATTGTGTAGATATACCACATTTTTTGCATCCACTCTTCTGTTGAGGGATACCTGGGTTCTTTCCAGCATCTGGCAATTATAAATAGGGCTACTATGAACATAGTAGAGCATGTATCCTTATTACATGGTGGGGAATCCTCTGGGTATATGCCCAGGAGTGGTATAGCAGGATCTTCTGGAAGTGAGGTGCCCAGTTTTCGGAGGAATCGCCAGACTGATTTCCAGAGTGGTTGTACCAATTTGCAACCCCACCAGCAGTGGAGGAGTGTTCCTCTTTCTCCACACCCTCTCCAACACCTGCTGTCTCCTGAATTTTTAATCTTAGCCATTCTGACTGGTGTAAGATGAAATCTCAGGGTTGTTTTGATTTGCATTTCCCTAATGACTAATGAAGTTGAGCATTTTTTAAGATGCTTCTCTGCCATCCGAAGTTCTTCAGGTGAGAATTCAGAACCAGAGATTTTCAATAGGAGGTGAAACAATAGACGGAGGTTAAGCCGCTTCATCCTGTACCGACATTCGTTCTTTTAAGATAAGAAGTAAACAACTCAAAACAGCAAATGACCAGTGAAAATGATCAGTGAAAATGACCAGATGCACAAGGTTCCTCCCTTCCCCAGAGTAAGCAGTAAAGATTGCTCAGAGCCACTCATGGACCTGATGAGTTGCAGAGAGACTCCCAGACCATAAAATGTGGGGGGGGGGAAAGCCTTGTGTGTATAGGTTGTGGCATGCGGCAGTGCAACATAGAATAAACAGAGACTTGCCAACTTTGCTAGAACAGACTCAGACCACCAAGACCACTCAGAGCCACCAAAAAGGACAATCACCAACTTACTGAGCTGCCAGCAGTGTGCTTCAGTTACCCTGGTTTTGTGACTGTCAGCCATGCTGAGGTGGGCCTGTGGTAAGGCAGTCATTTTGTTTGAGTCATTTCCTATCTCCTATACTCTTAATGCAAATCAATAATCCCTAGTTTAGACTTTGGTGGGGGTATATATTTGGTCTGTCATCAGTAAAAGGGATGTTAACCTCTCTGTTTAGGATAGTGTATATGATTCATACCATGCCGGTATGCCACACCACAGGGCTTTATCTTTTAAGTAGAGTGAAAATTATGGGAAAATGAGGAGGTGATAGAGTCATGCTAAAAAACTTATGTTTTAAATTTAGTAGAAAACATTGAGTAGCTTGGTAGTTGGTGGGTATTTGTGTACTCACCAGGAAATGACACTGATATATTATATTATACCCAGGGAAAGAAAATAATGGCTTCAGGTGTGGGATGCTTATGAGGTTGTCACACTGGGGGATTAAGAAATTTTGCATAGAATATTTGGGCATGGAAAGAATTATTTGTGTGATTTTATTTATTTATTTATTTATTTATTTATTTATTTATTTATTATTTATTACTCAACAACAAGGTGTGGTGTCAGTATTACTGAGAAACTCCTCACAGAGGATTGGTGAATACAATTAGAAAGAAAATAAGGCTTTCATTTTAAAAATGATTAGATGCTCATCAATAGCTGATAAATGTCAAGAACTGAAAAGAAACAGAGTGTATTTACAGATCACATATTTTAGGTTTGAATTAAGAACTTATTACCATTATCTAGTCAAATTATCAACTGTCTAATGACATTTAGAACAGTGCATTATTCTATAGGAAAAAAAAAACAGTACCAGAAGGAATTAGACTGGTATGAGTGCTAGAAGATTCCAACTCCAAGAGATCAAAAAAACACAAGAGAAGCAATCACAGGAGGTAGAACAGAATTTAAGGCCAAAAGAAAATCAATTTTGGTATGTTTTCAGCATGTGTGTCAAGATTGTGCAGAGCTGTTTTCTGAGCAGAAGTTCTTTCACACATGCACCTCAGATATATAGTGAAATTTATCTAACTAGCAGTCCTATAATTGAAAGACGCTCATTTTTGTTTGTTTTTGCTTCTTTATTTTTAAGTTGTTGTAAAGGCAAAGTATGACAGGAGACAGTTTTAAGACAACAGTTGGTCATATGCATCTACATTGTACACTTTAGTTCCACCCTAACAACCCCGCCTACTTCCCTCCCACCATCTTGTGATCTGTTCATTTATTTATTTTATTTATAATTTCCTGAGGTCACTTAGTGTTGCACACCTATACATACAAAGCAGCTAAAGCAGCAAAATGTCTTAGAGAAAATTAAGTCATGTCAACACACATACCTTAATTGGTGTCTGATTATTTTAGAGGTAAAAATTTCTTAACCTGAAATTTCAGCTAAAAATTTTTATAGACTGGTTACTCAAGTAGGCTCAATGTGTATGCTCAGAAGAACTGACCTACACCCAAGTTCTTCTCTGTTTAACCCCACTCTCTGAATCTCACCATCGCTCCTTATCTCACTACATTCAGCTTCTCTTGTGTTTCCTTATCCCTTCTTGCTCTGTAGTTCTACAATGTGAAGAGAACAAGTCTCTCCTCACTTTTCATTTCAAATCTCAGTGTTTCTTTCATTGGGCAGCAGGTGCCCTTGAGTACTTCCTCTCAAGATGCTACATCCTCCTTTAATACTTTCACAGAGAAGAAAATATACTTCAGGGCCTCTACGATGACGACACAATTCCCTAAGTCTAAAGTTAGCCAGAAATCCCGGGATTAAACACTCTGTAGACACAAGTGATATCAATGCTGAGACAACTCTGCATCCCAGATGATAATATCAGGGTCGCATATGCTAGCTCATCCATTTTTTCTACATGTCGTGCAGGCCCAAGAGTCAAACATCTCTCGATTTTTCTGATTCATGATTTCCCACTTTTGAGAAATTTAGTTAGGATGAAGGAACTCATTAATGCTATCATATATTCCATTAGCCAATGAAAAAGAGAAACAAAACTTGGAGATGTTAGTGTAACTGTGCTTATGAACTATGTTGACAAAAAAAGGTGTATTTCTAGGAGAATGGATTTGAAAAGGTTTTGAAGAAATACAGGGCACTTTGAAATCTCATGGCTCAAATTGTTCACTTTGTGGAGTAGTGAACATTCTTCCTGATGCCCTTGATGTGTGGCTAGATCCTGCAATGGGACGTTGGTCATTCCAGCATGAGTGTAGCATACTTAGAGCAAGAATTCTCCCATGAAGTATGCAGGACATGCTGAAGGTAACTTTACGGTGTTTATCTTCATGAGTCAAGTGCACTGCTTGAACCGTGTTGTTTTAGGTACTTTACCTAAGTATACAGGAAAAGCAGAAATCTCTAAACAAAAACAGAATAGGAAAATCGGACATTAGAACATCAACATCCCCATGTTTCAAATAAATCTAACAAATGAATGACAAAATATTCCTAAGCATTAAGAAATTTACTCTGGTTCTCTGGAGTCTAACTTCTTGAGTTCTTTGTATATATTGTATATTAGCCCTCTATCAGATGTAGGGTTAGCAAAGATCTTTACCCGATCCCTTGGTTGTCATTTTGTTCTATTGACAGTGTCCTTTGCCTTACAGAAGCTTTGCAATTTTATTGAGGTTCCATTTGTCGATTCTTGGTCTTAGAGTATTAGTCATTGGTGTTCTGTTCAGGAAATTTTCCCCTGTGCCCATGTGTTTGAGGCTCTTCCCAATCTTTTTTCTCTATAAGTTTCAATGTAACTAGCTTTATGTGTAAGTTCTTTATCCACTTGGACTTGAGCTTTGTACAAGGAGATACGATTGGGTTGATTTGCATTTTTCTACAGACTGACAGCCAGATGAACTAGCACCATTTGATAAATATGCTGCCTTTTTCCACAGGATGATTTTAGCTCCTTTGTCAAATATAAAGAGACAATAGGTGTGTGGCTTCATTTCTGGGTCTTCAGTTCTATTCCATTGATCTTCCTGCCTGTTTCCATTCCAATACCATACAGTTTTTGTCACTATTTCTCTGTAATACAGCTTAATGTCATGGATGGTGATTTCCTCGGAAGTACTTTTTCTGTTGAGAATAGTTTTCAGTATATGGGGATTTTGTTATTCAAAATGAATTTGCAAATTGCTCTTTCCAACTTACAAAGAATTGATTTGGAATTTTGATGGGAATTGCATCAAGTCTGTATATTGCTTTCAACAAAATGGCCATTTTTGCTATATTAATCCTGCCAATCCATTAACATGGGAGATCTTTCCATCTTCTGATATCTTCTATTTCTTTCTTCAGAAACTTGAAGTTATTGTCATATAGATCTTTCACTTGCTTGGTTAAAGTCACACGAGGTTATATATTATTATTTGTGATTATTATGAATGTTGTTGTTTCTCTAATTTCTTTTTCATGTCCTTCATTGGAGGAATGGATACAGAAAATGTGGTATATTTACATATGGAAGTACTACTCAGCTATTAAAAGTGATGAATTCATGAAATTCTTAGGCAAATGGAGGAAACTAGAAAATACCATCTTGAGTGAGTTAACCCAATTACAAAAGAACACACATGCTATACACTTACTGATAAGTGACTATTAGCCCAGAAGCTCATAATAGCCAAGATACAATTCACAGAACACATGAAGCTCAAGAAGGAAGACAAAAGTGTGGGTGCTTTGGGTCAGCAAGATACTCACAGGAACAAAATACTCACAGGATGAAATATAGAGACAATGTATAGAGCAGAGACTCAAGGAAAGGCCATGCAGATTTTCACACCTGGGGATTCATCCCATATACAGTCAACAAATCCAGACACTATTATAGATGCCAAGAAATGTTTGCTGAAAGGAGCCTGATATGGCTGTCTCCTGAGAGGCCATGCCAGAGCCTTACAAATACAGAGGTGGATGTTTGCTGCCAACCATTGCACCAAGAGTGGGGTCCCCAATGGAGGAGTTAGATAAAGGACTCAAAGAGCTGAAGGGATTTGCAACCTCAGAGAAAGAACAATGTCAACCAACCAGACACCCCAGAACACCCAAGGTCTAAGCCAAGGAGAAGACATGGCTCCAGCTGCATATGTAGTAGAGGATTGCCTCATCAGGCATCAATGGGAGGAGATGGTCCTATGGAAGCTACATAGATTCTCTGTGTAGGAGAATCACGGGCTAGGAGGTAGGAGTGGGGTGGGAGGAGGAACACACTCATAGAAGCAGGGGGAGGAGGATGCAATAGGGGGTTTCCAGGAGGGGGAAACCTGGAAATGGGATAACATTTGAAATATAAATAAAGAAAATATTCAATAAAAAACATAAAAGAAAAAATAAATTTACTCTGACGAAAGATACAGATTATTATAAAAGTATCTGCCTGCTGCAGGTGGTGACTTGATTATTCAACCACAACAATATATTGTTATTAGCAAAAGCAAATATCCTTATATAAAGGCTACATTTGAAGTTTATTCATCATTTGTGTATTAGACCTCTGGTAGTACCATGAGATAAAACACTTTCTTTTATACATCATATTTGCCTAAGCATTTTGATATAGTTATAAATTATTTTTGTGAGTAGCATTTTTATTTAATACAAAGATCTTTCTATGCTTTGAATTAAGGTCCATAAATTATAGAGTGGCATTTCTCGGCATTACTGCAGCCATTTATTCTTATTATGTTGTTTTATTAAACTTAATGTAATTATCACAGAATCTATGAGCCATGATGTTAAAGTATTAGGAGTAGAATTAGGTGTTACTGACGTTGATATCTCAAGCAAAGATTTAATGTTGTTTACACAATATAGGTAAAGATTAAGAGGAAATATTATGGGAAATTACTTTACATGGGAATAATTAAAGTTTAGTTCATAAATTTATGATCAAGAATCTACATTGACAATGATCATATTTATTACTTGATTTTATGAATTAAGAAACTTAAATGAGCAAAGATGTATATTATAACACTGAACTTCACACACTGATAGCTTTGATCTCTAATACCTTCACACCCCAACAGCCTGGGGATTCATATCCACTATAACTAACATATTTAGATCAGTATGCAAACTCTTTAAATTAATGTTATATGATTTCCATTTTTTTGTTTCTTCAACTCCCACTTTCTCTAACAAGATTTTATATTGGATTATAGCAGTGTTGTTGGAAAATTATATTTAATTAAGCTGTCAGTTGCTGCTGCATCTCTAAATCTCATGGACATTTCCAGGTCTTTACCATAGTTGACCTTTCAGAATCATTAGATGCTATTATACTTTCAACACCTGAATGCTTTTCCTTCAGTGTGTATGAGGACTCAGGTTTTTTTTTCCTGTTTCTCTGACAGTCCTTCTTTTTCAATTAAATGGCCACAGTGCTTTCTGAAGACACCATCTCTTTCAGGTTGGTGTGATTGGGTGATTGGTGCTAGACTCTCTTTTCTTCTATAGCTTGCTCATAATTTCCTCAGTCCTCACAGTAATAATGTTTTAAAGAGCTCAAAGTATAAGACTTCAGCATTCCTCATTCTAGTTCTAAAACTGTATATACAGTTGTTTATTAAATACCTTTGTTTGGCTCCAAAGGGTTCTCAAAAACCATATTTCATAACATCAGAGCTAATAATGAACTCACCTATAAAAATGTTGAAAGTATTTTCTCTTAAAACAAGGAAAAGACATCTATGCCACCTATCACTATTTCTATTCAATATATCAGAAGTATTAACTAGAGAAATTAATCTATAAAGTAGAAGAAATTCAAATACACTAAATAAAATAAAATGTCAATGTTTCCATACAACATTTTTTTGTATGTGAAATCCCTTTCCTATCTTAAAAACTGAAGAGAGAAAAGAGTAGGTTCAGAAAGTTCAGGTTATATGATATGAAATTAAGAGCAAGACCTTTTGAAGATATGAAACAATGTCTTTAAGAGTAACATGAAATAATTAGTAAAAAATGTATAGCCAAAGTAATTATGCTTTGTAAAGTAAATCTCTGTGCTCTTAAAATACAATGGAGAAATAACAATTAAATAAAGACACGTGACAAAATAGGACTGTAGAAAAGTGAACTCTTATAAATTGATGACAGGAGTATATAATAGAGCTGCAAATATGAAAACCAGTATAAAAGCACCAGAAGCATTTGCAAACAGAATGATCACATGAACAACCAAATATTCTAAGTTTAAAAATAAAATGAAATAAGCACATCCCATTCCAAAGGTGGGTACATAGCTAATGGGTATATTCTCAGTGGGTGATGGGAGCATGCCTGCCTTTTTTTTGAAAAATTATATATGACAGTTAAGCTTTCCTAGCAAAACATCTGTGGAGACAATGAAAAAAGTAATTGTAAGATAAGCATAAATATTCAAGACCATCTTCAATATCCTTAGTCCTCAAGGAAATGAACATTAAAACTACTTTGAGATTTCAGCTTAAAGCCAAGGTAGCTAATATAAAAAAATAAATGATAATGAATGATGCTGAGGATGTGGAAAGAGGCAAACACTTACTAACTGTCTGTGAGAGATTGAGTGGAAGCAGCCACTGCAGAAATATATGTATAGATTCCTTACATATCTAGAAGTAAACTTAACACATGATCCAGCCATATCACTCTTGTGTATGCACCAAAGGCCTCTATTCATAGCACCGAGATGCTTGCACATTCATCCTTATTTCTCTTTTATTTAGTATGGCAGGAAATGGAAATAGCCCAGATGTCTATCAATGGATAAGAAAAATGTGGTTTATATGTAACATGACATTTTATACAGATGTAAACAAAAATGATCAGGAAACTTGCATGCTCATGACCAGAACTAGAACAACTGCTTCTGAATGAAGAACCTGTATCTGGAATTGACAGATTCTCTCTCATGTGTGAGATTTAGCTTTGAAGCTTTAAGTGTGGATGTTATAGTTGGAATATCCAGATAAGTTAGGAAACCAGGAAGGAGCAATTGTAGTATATCAAGGGAGCGGGGAAGAGAACACGAGAAGAAAGGACATTAATGTAGTAGGTAGGGTTATATGGGGTGGAAGATGAGAGGAGCCAGGTAGAGGTTGGATTATAGAGAAACATAGATAACAATAAAAACCTTTGAAAAGGCCATGTATAAATACAGTCACATATATATATATATATGGAGAGAGAGAGAGAGAGAGAGAGAGAGAGAGAGAGAGAGAGAGAGAGAGAGAGAGAGAGATTGAATGTACTTGCTATATATATCAGGTAGAATATCACTCTCCCAGGCAAGATAAACTATCAAACAAGAAGCCAAGAGTTTGTTTTATTTCAATAGGTTCCTTTGGGGACCCAAACATTATAGGTTACTGTCAATGCTCTTGTATACTCTCTAGTACTTGATAATAAACCCTATGACTGAAGCCACCCCATCCTTGACTCATAGAACATAGGGAAACCAAGTTGGTGCTTTCCTGTAAGCCCTGTCCATAATAGCTAGACTTCAAACTGGAAAATGTGCTGAAAGATGCTATCCATGCCACTGAAGGGCAGTTGTAGCCAGCTGTTAAATGTGTAAGCTAAAATAACAACTGGATTGGCAAGTTGTATCCACTGGTACAATATGGTCATGAACATTTTGAAAGTAACCGACCACTTTCTGCCTGAAACTCACTCAACCAGCCAGAACACAGGTATGGTACCATTACCTTGGCCAAGAACACCTACCTCACTAAATCATAGGCCTTACTGGAGATACTGTTATTATTATGCTGAAAGATGGACATGGTATAAAACTCTCCCCTAATTTTTTTCTTTATAAACATATTTGTTTATCTTACCACTCACCAGTGTAGCTGTATGTATGCATGTATGTATGCATGCATGTATGTATGCATGTATTTATTTACTTATTTACTTACTTATGCCTTTCTTTGGTAAATGGTGATTAACACAGGGAACCACAAAATCAATGTGCAGAGAACAGGAGACTGTGAGTTGCTCAGCCCTAAATAGAAAATCTATATTGCATCCTGTCTTCCAAGTCCCAGAGATCATTGCAAAAGTAAAGCTGGAATGCCTATTAGAACCAGAGCTGACAGTGAAGATTACACTGAAGATAAACAGTATATTCATGATAGATCCATTACACAAATGATCTCAGCAACTGTGACTGTATGAGCAATACTTGATCAATTCATTCAAAACCTAGCATTTTGGGGGGAAGGGGATATGATGTTTCACTGTTAGCTGAACTGATAATTGATACTGAATTGCTCCTGGGAGTAAGAATGTCAGCATTTTTATACAGGTGGTCCCTGAGAGGTTGCCTATTCTCCAACAGAAGACCCTGCCTCTGTGTACATTCAGGCAGCTCATAAGTCAACTCAGTTGTCTTTAATAAAAACAAATAAGAAGTTGGAAATAAAAAGTTGTGAACTGATAGGGCAGAAAGTAGGGATGAGTTTGATCAAAATACTTTATATGCATGTGTGAAACTATAATACAAAATCCAGGAAAGAACACACATATTAGTAGAATTAAACTATTGCAGAGCTATCAAAGTAGCACTGAAGGAGAAAACAAGTACTCTGAGTATGGTGTCTTCAGAACAAGGTATACAATAGACAAACATGGGATGGCATGTTTTACTTCGAAGAATTTTAGCATGAGTTTTCTTGGAATGCATAGGCTAAAGGAGAAGCACAATCTTCAGCTAGAACATAGGCTGCCTCACATATCTTCAGTGTCCTTAGGCATTTGCATATTTAGAACAAACATATTGAAGTACATAACCACACATTCGATCTTAAGTCTAATAATTTTTCCTGCCAAAGTATTATACATGAATTGATTTTTCTTAAGTAACTATATTATTTAAAAGCTCTTCATAACATTGGTATATCCTAATATTTAAAATATTTACTCATTTAATATTCTAAATATCTAGATATGATATTTATAGATAACTTCTTCCTTGAGTATAACAACAAGAAGAATAAGAAATCAGCAGCATTTTAGGGTTAAACAATATAGGAAGAGACAGTCTTTATCACCTTTGAGTAGCTATTTTTCTTACTAATTCAAAATCCTTTCTATTACTACCTCATTTTCTTTAAATTTCTTGATAATTTTATTGATGTGTACAATAAATATTTTCATATCTACTGACCAGATCTCTCTTCTCCAGTAACCTCTGGATCCCCCCTCTAAATGTTATGTTCCTGTTTCATGGATCCATGTTATTTCTTTAAATAACATACTATGTCTAATCAGTGCTGCTCATAAGTACATGAACATGGAGCACTCCACTGGACTAACCTATGAAGAGGCTGAATTTCCGAAGAAGAATGATGTTCCCTCTCCCAGAAGCTATCAATTACTCATAATTTTTCAGTATGAATTGTGGCTGCAAAAGCACCCACTCCCTCCATGTCAGAACTTTGTCATCATGATCTTGTGCATGTTTTTTTACAAAATAATCATATCTTCTATGAGTTCATGGGTGCAGTCGCCACATCATGCAAAAAACACAACATTTCAAAGCACTCAGCTCTATACTCAGGTTCATATATTCCTCATTCTTCTCTTTGAAGATTCTGAGGCTTGGCTTGGGGTGTCCAGTTAGGACTGAGCACTTCCACTTATTCTTAGCCCTTTGCCCATCTGTGGGTTTTTAAATTGTTGCTTGAGCAGAATGATTTTATAATTCACAGGCAAAACATGTATTGCTTACTTATTTCAATTTTTTAAACAAACAGCTTCTAGATTATTCCATTTCACTCAAGTATTTATTGTGATCCACATAGAGGATCCACATCCTTCCTGTAATGAAGTCTACATGGTGGTAGCCAATCTGGACTTTCTGCATTCTGTGTATAGGATCACATTTGTATCATATCCAGTGGTATTGATTTTCTAAAACTGACTATATGAAAGATGCACTATTTTTGTAAAGAAGTGATGTAATAGCTAATCCATTCAGTGTTTTTAATTTAAGTGAATCTTATTTGTCTCTGTTATGTCTACTTACTTCAGGCACTGCCTTTTCCATATTCAGTATGCTGGCCTGACTTTTTAGTTCTAAATTAATTAGACCTATTTCTTTGTTTTAAAAATATTACTAATTTTAACTGAAAACTACAAGAATTCTCTTTATAGTCTGAGCCAAAAGAAAAATAAGAAATACACACAGGTACATGGATACAAATAATTTTCAAGAAGAATATGGTTATTATAAAATGTTTAACATGTGCGTTATCTCTATGCTGGAATTGTTTTGCTTATTTCAGCAGGGGGCAGGCACTGACAGCAAGGAAAGATGCAGCCTAAAGGAAAAGAGTAGGAAAACTATTCTCTATGTATTTACTGGAAACTTTACAATTTTAACATTGGCTGAACATATAGTATTAAGGAAAGCACGCAGCATTCTTTTCCATCTATCTCTGCATATGTTGTGTCTATCTGAAGAATATGATGCATTGAGGGAGACATTATCTGTGCCACAGTCTTGCTGTCACTGCTTGATTCTGCTTACAGCCCTCCTGGACCCTTAGTTCCAACCTTATCATTTGAAATACTAATTCTATATGAAAAGTGAAGGAGAGGCAGGACAGTTTCCTAGCAACCCCAGGGATCCTTCTGGAATAAATCAGTTAAAACCAGATACTGTGTGCAATGGGTATAATGTAGGGGAGTTAGATGCCAGTGTAGATGTTCTGATTCCCAGTAGAAAATGCAAGAGCCTATATAGGAGCTGAGATATTTAAGAAAAATAAAAAAAGATTTCAGAGGCTGGACCACAAAACCATTGTTTAAATAATCCTGCATTATTGTGACAGCTAAGAGATGTTAATATAATTGTAAAATATGTAATTCTTGTTAATAGATATAATTTTGTGGAGTATTTACCTAGACATTATTGCTTTTGTTGAAAACATTGTATTGTAAGACATTTATTACTATTCTTACTCCCTCTACTTCCCTAGTTTCTTCCTTCCTCTCCTGTCATCCAAATCCACCCTCTTTTTAATCTCATATTAGAAAAAAAAAACCATACTCTTAAGGGCTAATAATGGAATAAAATTTGTATCCCTTTGATCACCTTCAGTTGTCTTATAACAATAGCTCATAAATCATTATATTTATTTTTTATTATTTGCTTCTATTTTATTGATTTCAGAACTGAGACTGATTATTACTTACTATCTAGTCCATTTGGGTGTATTTTTTTCTTTTTTTCCCCTGAACTGTCAGGGGAAAGTTACTAATAATGAGATCTTTTTATTTTTCTTCTTTTTTTAAAAAAAAATATTTATTTATTTATTTATTTTACACCTCAGATTTTATTCCCCTCCTGGTCTACCCTCTGACTGTTCCATGTCTTAAAAGTCCTCTTTCCCCTGAGTATCCACAAGAATGCCCCTACCCTCACCCTTCCACCCCACCATACCTACCTCTAAACTCCCTGGACGCCCCCCCTCCCCATCTCTTGAGTATTAGGTACATCTTCTCTTGACTAAACCCAGACCTGGCACAAATGTTAAAATTTATAATATACATGGGTTAGTCTTAGGTTTCACTGCTCAGATGTAGCATATGTGCAGCTTGGTCTTCATGTGGGTCCTGAACAACTGGAGTGAGGCAATCACTAAAGCTGTGGCCTGTATATGGGTTATGTTTGTCTAGAAGGGCTGCCTTGTGTGGCTTCAATGGGAGAGGAAGCACTTAGCCTGGCCAAGACTTGAAATGCCTACATAGGGGAATACCCAGGAAGGCCCCTACCCATTCAGAGGTGAAAACAACAGAGGAGAGAAAAGGATTTGGGGAGTAGACAGGGAGAGTGATTGGGATGTAAAGTGAATAAGTAAAAAAAAAAAAGGAAAATAAATTTAAAAGTATAATGTTTTCGTGAATTTTCCTTTGAAGAATGTTCTGTCTTAATCTATTTTGATTAGGTTTGATCTGAACTCTGTTTGCCAGATATTAAAATGGCTATGCCAGCTTTTTTTCTTAGATACCTTTGCTTGCAATACTTTCCTTCATCTTTACCTTAAAATGATAGTTATCCTTGATATTAAGTATATTTCTTGGATGCAGAAGAAGGATAGATACTCTTTTTTTACTCATTCTGTCATTCTGTACCTTTAAATTCGGAGATTAAGACCTTGAATGTGAGAGATACTAATGCATAGTGCCTATTGATTTATAGTATTTGTTTTTCCCTTTTTTCCCTTTTATAGTGGTGGTGGTGGTGGTGGTGGTGTGTGCATATTTGTGTATCTTCCCCCTCTTTTTATTTGATGATTGGGATGATTTATTCCTTGTATGTTCTTGAGTGCAATTAGCCTTTATGTTGGGAGTTTTCATTCTAATAGTTTCTTGGGGGCTGGGTTTGTAGATACATGTTGCTTAAAAAAAGTTTTTTTTTTTTTGGTTTGTTTGTTTTTTTAAATCATAGACTGTTTTTTCTTGTTTTTTTTTTCTTTTTTCCCTTTTATTAATTTTATTTATTGACATTTCAAATGTTATCCCCTTTCTAGGTTTACCCTCTGCAAACCTCCTATCCCATCCCCCCTTACTGTGCTTCTATGAGGATGCCCCCCCACCTACCTACCCACTCCCACTTCACTGCTCTACCATTCTACACTGGGCACCTAGCCTTCACAGGACTACTGGCCTCTCCTCCTATTGATGCCACATAAGGCCTTTTCAGTTCCTTAGTCCTTCCCCTAACTTCTCAGTTGGGGTCCATGTGCTTAGACAAATGGTTGGCTGCTAGCCCTCACATCTGCATTGGTCAGGATCTGGCAGAACCTCTGAGGAGACAGCTGTGTCAGGGCCCTATCAGCAAACACTTCTTGGCATCCACAATAGTGTCTGTGTATGGTGTCTGCATATGGTATGGATCCTCAGGTGAGGCAGTCTCTGGATGGTCTTTCCTTCAGTCTCTGCTGAACTCTTTGTCCCTGTATTCCCCTTAGACAGGAGCAATTTTGGTTTAAAATTTTGGAGATGTGTGGGGGACCCCATTCCTCAACCAGGGTATATGCCTAACATCTAGATATGTTCTCTACAGGTCTCCCCCCCCCCCCCCCCCGTTGTGGAGTATTTCATCTAATGTCATCCCCGTGGAATACTGGGAGGCCCTAGCTTTCCTGGCATCTGGGACTTGCTGGTTGTTATCTACAGTTCCCCATCTCCCATTGCTATACACCTCTGCTCATTTCTTGACCTCTGTACATCTCTTGTATCTCCTCCTATACCTGATTCTTCCTCACCTTTCCCCTTCCCCACTTCTCTTCCTCCCAAGTCCTTCCCATTCTCGATTTCTTTTGATTATTTTGTTCCCCCTTCTAAGTAGAACTGAAGTATCCATTCTGTGGTTTCCCTTCTTCTATAGCTTTATGTGGTCTACGAGTTTTATCATGGATATTCCACAATCTTTGTCTAATACCCATTTTTCAGTGAGTACATACCATGCGTGGTCTTTTGTGACTGAGTTAACTCACTCAGGATGATATTTTCTTGATTCATGCATTTGCCTAAGAATTTCATGAAGTCTTTGTTTGTAAAAGCTGATTAGTATTCTATCCCATTGTATAAATGTAACACATTTTATGTATCCATTCTTGTGCTGAAGGACATCTGGATTCTTTCTAGCTTATAAATATAAGTTATGTGTCCTTATTACATGTTGGAGCATCTTCTGGGTATATGCCCAGGTGCATTATAGCTGGGTCATCAGGTAGTACTATGTCCAATTTTTTGAGAAATCACAAGACTAATTTCCAGAGTGGTTTACCAGATTGCAATTCCACCAGCAATGGAGAAGTGTTCCTCTTTCTCCACATTCTCATCACCATCTGCTGTCACCTGAGTTTTTGATTTTAGCCATTCTGATGTTGTGACCCTGGGGAAGAGGGCCTGAATGTAGGGGAAAGTCTTAGTAGGGGTCTGGTACAGAGAGGAGGCTAGGCAGTTATATGCAGTTAGCCTATATACTTTTCTGGCCAAGATGGCCTGTGGGTTCCCAGAAAATTCTTGCTGGAATTAGGGGCTGGAATAAAGAGATGTGTGTGGAGGAGAATGGTTAGTGGTCTATGTTATTCATGGAGACACAAGTAGAGAAGAAGGGGATATTGCAACAGGTGTTATGTTGTGGAACTAAGAATGCGAGTGTAAGATTGGATTTGAAGGAAAGATGGAATACTTGATGACTTACAGGTATCTTACCTTATATCTGGGCCAGAGTATACTTAAGACCAATAAATGAGAAAAGCAAGGTATGATGTAGGGAGGAGTTTCAGGTAAAAAAAGCACAGTAATTAAAACTGGAAAATCTCATCAACCATGGAGGTAGAGAGGTTATACATATCAAAATAATGGGAAGATTAAATTTGGTTGTAAAGCAAATGATATGGAAAGGTAGGATGAAAGGGACCAAAAAGTGGGAGTGACAATGACAGGCTAATAAGATTGAGAATATTTAGTTTAAACCAACAAATTCTTGAGGGGCATGTATTGGAAAGTTTGAACATAGAAGATAAATCTAGGTTATATGCAAAGGAACTGAACTATATATTTTACCTAATCTGTTTTGGAAATCTCAGCTTCATAGTCATAAAGTAATTTTAAAGATTTCCATCCAGTGTGTGTGTGTGTGTGTGTGTGTGTGTGTGCATGTGAGTGTGTGTGTGTGTGTCTTGATGGGTGTGTTTTGATGGGTGCTGTAGATCAACGCCAGAAGTATCAAGATCTCCCTGGAAGTGGAATTAAGTCATTTATTAGCCACTGAGAGATAGAAAGCTCTTTGGAAGAGCAATGCATGGTTTTAACTACTTATCCAGATTTTCTGTAGCTACTTTTTTGAGGTTTTAAATGTATCTCCTTAGCATTATATACTTCCCTGTGTAGTGTATAGTACCTGATTTCTCTTAGGCATGAATCAAGGCAGCTGAACTATTTGCAGATTTTTCACTTTGCATCTATAATGTAAATGTTGATGATTTGATTTGATCTTAGGAGCAGTGAGTGAATGAACATTGCTTGACATATGTTTGAAGTTTTATTGCATATTTTCATGTACTGGTATTCACAATAAGTTACTATGTGTTGCTTGTGTATAGTGAAACCTTCCTTATGAATATTTGACATATGCTGGTGACTTTCAATTGGAAGAAATAGAAGTTTTCAAATATCAAAACACATGTTTTCCTGATCTAAAAATTAAAAAGAAAACAGTATAAATATTGTATTATGTCTAAATTTCCTATTTTATGATATTCAAAGGCATTTGTAGTTTATAACATATCATAAATGGATGATTCAACAGAAATGCTGAGTATCTGTGACTTGTTGGTATGGGAATATTACCATGTATATAGATCATAACTTATGAAATTAAAATAATAGTAGATTTAGAAAAATAAGTAATATGCAGTTATATTTTATATATTTTATAAAACTTATGAAGACAGAGTAAAGTCTATTATTTCTTGTTTATCTTTATAAATTATTATAGGCATCAATTTGGTACAAAATAGCAAGAAAGATTGCTAAAACACTAATAAATATAAGACTTCATGAGAACTTTGGGCATTAAAATCTTGAGAAAAGGAATTTTGTTGCTGAAGGCTAATCCTCTATCCCCCTCCTGTACATTCAGTCATTCCCTTTGACTTCAGCTGTTTGTTGCTTACTCAGTTACAGAGGAGCATACTATATCCCTCTTCTAACTCTGTCTTTAGGGAATTAAAATAGCTCCATGTGCCAATCATTACTCCCTGCTCACTAATTACAACAATGGAATAGGATGCAAAAAAAAAAAAAAAAAAAAAAAAAAAAGCTGGAATTTTTGTTTCTTTTTTTTCTGTCCTGTTTCTTATTCCTTTTCTTTTTTCATTTCCTTTTTGTCCTTATTGAAACAAGTACCCTGGACAAAAATAATTTGTGGAGAAAAATATTTATTTGGATTATATTTCCAAATCTAGTCCATCACTGAGGGGAGCCAGGGCAGAAAGCAAAGGAGGGACTTGCAGACAAGATCCACTGAGGTAAGGTGTTTGCTTGCCCATGCTCTGTCTAGATCATGGGTCCTTCATTGGTTAACTTTCTTAAACATTATACTCCTGCATATAGATAGTTGTTTACTGGGCTGTCCTACAACAATTCATAAATAAAATAATCTCCCAAAGACAGACTCACAGGACAATATGTTCAAAGCACTTCCTCCACTGTGTCTGACTTATCAGAGGACTCTAGTATATGTCAAGTTGACGTTTAAAGCTAACTAGGTTAATCATTCAAATCATAATATATATCATGAAGACTAGTGTAGACAAACAAGTTAGTACAGGCAGTAAAAGACTAATCCATTACAAATGCTGTGTTATCACCATAAGGCTGTAACATGACATCTGAATTTCATCTATGGGGAAACTGAAACTGATAAATTATTTGAGGTACCACTAACAATTGAGATACAGCAAATGGAAGAAACAAAAATTGGCATCTTGATCTGTGTGTGCTTTGTGCTCAGAGATCAACATCATAACCACTATTAGACACTTGACTAGATTATGACCAAATACATGTGGCATCTGTACATCTGTTTGTCTACTTCTGTGTACTTGAGTTAGTGTCACTGTCTGGAAATTATGCCTGTTATTCACTGTCCTTCATTGCTTTCTGAATCCTCCTCTGTGCTTACATAGTTCAATATTCTTTCAAATACTAACAAAGTTCTCCTCTCAAATTAGTTAATGGGAGTTTCATAATCTAAACCACAAATTTGTCCTTGTAAGACCACTCTCACCATGACACTCTTCCTCTCATTCTTCAGGTTTAATTTGAATTTCTTGATGTTAGCAGAGGCATGGAAACTAATATGACCAATTGATGACCAGAATAATTACTCTTTCAAGTTATGTCATCTACTGCAGTATTTGTTTAATGGTAATCCCCACATTTGACTGATTTGGGCTATAGATGATGTAAAAACACAGGACTACAAAATTCACAGTTTGGACTGAAGCTGAGCATTGGAACTAAAGTCACCAGAATAAAGAAACCTGCAACAGGACCTACATAAGGACATTAGAAGATTTACTCACTCTTTTGTGCCTGCTTGCCTTGTAGGACTGAGCAACTGCTAGATCTTGGACTTCCATTCACAGCTGCTGCTGACCATTATAGAGAGTTGGACTACAGATACAGACTAGAGCGGGGAAATGACACAGCCTTCTGTGCATAGTCCACAAGGAGAGAGTGATCTCCCAGTAGTGCTTTCACTTCTGAGCACAGAGATGAGATCTCCACCTTCTCTCTGGAGGGGACCTGCTAGGAGCACACAGGGCCTAAGATCAGTGGAGCAGCTGAGACTGAAGTCTTCCTGCCTCCATTTGCACCAGAGAGCCAGGAAACTCCACAGCCTTCTGTGTATAGCCCACCAGGATAGAGAGATCTCCCAGCAGTGCTTTCAATTTGAACTCAGAGAAGTAAGGACACATGCTTACAGGCCCACAACAGGAAAAAACTCCAGCCAGAGTTAATAATAACAACTAGCACCAGAGATAACCAGATGGCTAAAGGAAAGCACAAGAACCCTACCAACAGAAACAAAGGACACATAGCAATATCAGTACCCAGTTCTCCCACCACAGCAAGTCCAGGATACCCCAACACACTGGGAAAGCAAGAGTTGAATTTAAATCATATCTCATGATGCTGATAGAGGGCTTCAAGAAAGACTCAAATAACTCCCTTAAAGAGATACAGAACATTGGTCAACAGGTGAAAGCCGTTAAAGAGGAAACACAAAAATCCCTTAAAGAAATGCAGGAGATCATGGGTCAACAGGCAGAAGCCCTTAAAGAAGAAACACAAAAAAATATCATCCTAAGTGAGGTAACCCAATCACAAAAGAATACACATGGAATGCAATCTCTGATAAGTGGATATTAATTGGCCCTGACACCCTGAATACCCAAGGCACAAATTGCATAACAAATGACTCCCATGAAGAAGTATGGAGAGGGTCCTGATTCTGGAAAGGATTGATCTAGCATGGGAAAGGAATATAAGGACAGAGAAAAAGGAGGGAGGTGATTGGAGAAGGGATGGAGAGAAGAAGGTTTATGGGACATATGGGGAGGTGGGATCAGGGAAAGGGGAAATCATTTGGAATGTAAATAAAAAATATATCCAATTTAAAAAAAAAAAGGTTTATGTAAAAGCAAAAAAAAAAAAAAAAAAAAAAAAAGACGACATGATAGTCTACCTAAGTGACCCAAAAAACTCCACTAGAGAGCTCCTACAGCTGATAAACAACTTCAGCAAAGTGGCAGGTTATAAAATCAACTCAAGCAAATCAGTGGCCTTCCTATACTCAAAGGATAAGCAGGCGGAGAAAGAAATTAGGGAAATGACCCGCTTCACAATAGCCACACATAGTATAAAGTATCTTGGGGTGACTCTTACCAAACATGTGAAAGATCTGTATGACAAGAACTTCAAGACTCTGAAGAAGGAAATGGAAGAAGACCTCAAAAAATGGGAAAACCTCCCATGCTCATGGATCGGTAGAATCAATATAGTTAAAATGGCCATTTTGCCAAAAGTAATCTACAGATTCAATGCAATAGCCATCAAAATCCCAACTCAATTCTTCACAGAGTTAGAAAGAGCAATTATCAAATTCATCTGGAATAACAAAAAACCCAGGATAGCTAAAACTATTCTCAGCAACAAAAGAAATTCTGGGGGAATCAGTATCCCTGACCTCAAGCAATACTACAGAGCAATAGTGTTAAAAACTGCATGGTATTGGTACAGTGACAGGCAGGAGGATCAATGGAACAGGATTGAAGATCCAGAAATGAACCCACACACCTATGGCCACTTGATCCTCGACAAAGAGGCTGAAAACATCCAATGGAAAAAAGATAGCCTTTTCAACAAATGGTGCTGGTTCAACTGGAGGTCAGCATGCTGAAAAATGCAAATTGATCCATCCTTGTCTCCTTGTACTAAGCTCAAATCCAAATGGATCAAGGACCTCCACATAAAGCCAGACACTCTGAAGCTAATAGAAAAGAAACTGGGGAAGACCCTTGAGGACATCGGTACAGGGAGAAAGTTTCTGAACAGAACACCAATAGCGTATGCTCTAAGAGCAAGAATTGACAAATGGGACCTCATAAAATTACAAAGTTTCTGTAAGGCAAAGGACACCATCAAGAGGACAAATCGGCAACCAACAAATTGGGAAAAGATCTTCACCAATCCTACATCAGATAGAGGGCTAATATCCAATATATATAAAGAACTCAAGAAGTTAGACTCCAGAAAACCAAACAACCCTATTAAAAAATGGGGTACAGAGTTAAACAAAGAATTCTCACCTGAAGAACTTCGGATGGCGGAGAAGCATCTTAAAAAATGCTCAACATCATTAGTCATTAAGGAAATGCAAATCAAAACAACCCTGAGATTTCACCTTACACCAGTCAGAATGGCTAAGATTAAAAATTCAGGAGATAGCAGGTGTTGGAGAGGGTGTGGAGAAAGAGGAACACTCCTCCACTGCTGGTGGGGTTGCAAATTGGTACAACCACTCTGGAAATCAGTCTGGCTGTTCCTCTGAAAACTGGGCACCTCACTTCCAGAAGATCCTGCTATACCACTCCTGGGCATATACCCAGAGGATTCCCCACCATGTAATAAGGATACATGCTCTACTATGTTCATAGCAGCCCTATTTATAATTGCCAGGTGTTGGAAAGAACCCAGGTATCCCTCAACAGAAGAGTGGATGAAAAAAATGTGGTATATCTACACAATGGAGTACTATTCAGCCATTAGAAACAACGAGTTCATGAAATTCTTAGGTAAATGGATGGAGCTAGAGAACATCATACTAAGTGAGGTAACCCAGACTCAAAAGATGAATCATGGTATGCACTCACTAATAAGTGGTTATTAACCTAGAAACCTGGATTACCCAAAACATAATCCACACATCAAATGAGGTACAAGAAGAAAGGAAGAGTGGCCCCTTGTTCTGGAAAGACTCAATGAAGCAGTATTCAGAAAAACCAGAACGGGGAAGTGGGAAGGGATGGGTGGGAGGACAGGGGGAGAGAAGGGGGCTTACGGGACTTTTTGGGAGTGGGGGGGCTAGGAAAGGGGAAATCATTTGAAATGTAAATAAAAAATATATCCAATTAAATAAAAAAGGTTTATGTAAAAGCAAAAAAAAAAAAAAAAAAAAACCAAAAACCCTGCAGCAAACATATACATCCAAACAGTTATTCATGACCTCCAGGTTTAATTTCATTCTCTATTTGTGTTTTATAAACAGCAGATAGGTATTTTTTCATTTGTGTGTTTTGTTTTAGTTTTTGACTATTTCAGAAAAACATGAATACTCTTATATTAGAATTGTTAAATGTACAACGCTGAGAAGACGAACCCATAGTGACTGTGTGTTATTCAAGTATGAAGAAGTAAGGTTGTGTCCCCAGGGCCAGATAAAACCTAAGGATATTTCTATGATCCTGCTGTGTGGGAAAATCTTAAATACCATTGGCCAAAAGACCAGCCAAATTGAAGAGTGGCAGGTTCAGTGATCAACCTTATGTCAGAGAACAGAATGGAAAGAAATAGAGAAAACATTGCAAATATCATTTGGCCTCCATACAGTTATACACATATATATTCACTCCAATGTGAACATACTTATAAAATATACATACACAAAACTAAATTAACAATAATAAAAATGAAATGAAGTAGATAATCTATAAAATTATCAAAATTTAACTTGAAAGAATTATAGAATTAAAATAATCTTGTTTTTCTTTCACAAAAGTAAAATCATTAAACATTCTTATTGAAAAAGAAAAACTTGGGAATGATACATATTAACTTCTAAATTAAAAGAAATAATACTAATCTTCCACAAGTGTCATTAGATCACATAATAAAAGGGAAATGTTTTCAATTTATTTTCTTATTTTCTTTTATTTTAAGATGAAAGAGATGTTAATTTTATTTTATTTTTTCTTTAATAAAAGCATTTAATTGTTTTAACTTTTTCTTTTTTTTTTTTTATTTTCTACATTCTTTGTTTACATTCCAAATGATTTCCCCTTTTTGGTTAAACCCTCCCCATAAGTCCCATAAGCACTCTTTCCTCCTCCCATTCCCCAATCAACCCCCTCCTGTGTTTCAATTTATTTTCTAAGGCTCTGTTTACACAGTACAACACTATGAAAAATACTATTTTTAATTGCAAATTAATCTAATTTCTAAATATATTTTCAAAAGCCTTTAAAAAATATCAATTGACAAGCTCACAAATATATCAAATAATGATAAAAGAGAAGAAATAACAAATACTTTATTCATTATAGGGATAAAAAGCAGATTTACCTCTTAAGTCAATACAATTAATTTTTTTAAGATAACAAAATAAAAACTAAGTGTTATAACATGCAAAAAATCTGAAATTATAATCATTTAACTTCTTTTATTAATAGTTTAAATAAAGTTAAAATAGCAAGAAAGTATAAGACACTTTAAGAGAAGCTACAGATAATCGACAGGAAATATCCCATTTCATGAGGATGTTTTCAAGGCACTACACTTAGAATCTGGAATAAAACAAATATATTTCCTCTTAGTTCTCTTTCCTTATGTGTATTACAATCTTAATTCATATAATAAGAATATATTCTGCATATATTTAAGCACTGTGAATGAAAAATGAACACATTATGTACAAATAAGCAATTGCCTACAAAATATTACAACCTGATTTTCAAATAAATTATATAACAGGTTAATCTGTCTAGTAGTCACTATATATCAGCTAGCAAAAAACTTTTATTGGAGACAATAGAAGTACCTGCTATCTAGGTAATTGCAAGGACAGTCTTTTGACACTAGTACTATTAAATATTGCTCTTATGCATTTTCAGAAGAAATTTACAGATAAATATGCCAAAAGAGAATAAAAGGAAAACTAACTATTCAGATAACAAAGCTTTCCAAATTATTTATGGTTTTAAATAAATCCAGCTGATTCTCAAATGTATTTGGATGGCCAAATAATAGGAACGATGTATATGATAATTCCTGTCTTGTTTCATATCATATTTTGTGGCATTTTTTGTTTGTTTTCACCTTTCTGGTATTTTGTTCAGATATTATGATTTCCAATTCTATGTTTAATTGATTTTGTTTTTATATTTGTGTGTGTGTGTGTGTGTGTGTGCGTGTGCATGTGTGTTCAGTTTCATATGTTGTTTGTAGCTATATTGTGTTCTGGCTTTTTTACTTATATGTCTTGCATGGAATTGGGGGGAGGAGGTAAGGAGGATCTGAGAGGAATTATGGGAGAGAAAATCTTGATGAGAATAATCAGCAAAAGAAAATAGCAAGAACATTCATAAAGAAAGCATGGCTGAACAATTAAAATGATTAGCTGTGAAAATTAATCATCATGGCACAAGAAACGACATCGTGTACATGCAAGGACAGACTACTGAGGCAAGGAAGCTGCATAGATACCTTTGTGTACTCACAGTGTGACAAGTGACCATGCAGAGACCTGAAGAAAGAACAGCCTTTTCAGTGAGCTGTGCAAACTGAAGCCATATCCATAGTTAAAATATAAGACATGACCTGTGCTTCCCATCGTAAAGGGGAAAAATACAATCCTCTGCACAGTGTGGATATAAATGGCAAAGGCAAAAGGTCAAATATTAAAGGCAAACTAATAAAAAATATGAGAAAAATCTTCATAAACTTGAAGCAGAATAAGTGGTCAGGAGAATGAGAGATAATACTTCTGCAACTTTCAAATAGGAGGCTCAGATTTACCCATCACAAACGAAGAAAAACAGAAGGCTAACTATGTAGTGAAAACACCACAGAATACAAACGACCAAGAAATCCAAATGTAGGACATGAAATTTTATACATTGAAAATAAAAACAAAACCACAAAGCAGTGTAAAATAGATTGTTATGGTGCTTCACGAAGCCAGATAATCAATGACCATGAAAATATAAAGTGATCTCTAGTTTATTAGTATCATGGGAAATAAAAGTGAAAATCAAAACACAGCCACTATGGAATGACTACCAAACAGATAAAATAAAACATGAACAATAGCTAAGTTTGGATGAGCTCAAGTATCAAGGAGATTTCTTACATAACAACAAATCTTTATATAATAAATATTGTGAAAAATATAATAAAAATGTCTCCCTGCTTTGAAGACTCACATACCCTTTATCAAGTCACTGGCTTCTGTCACACACTTTGCAGATGTGTGTGTATACATATACCAATGGTAAAACATTTTTCCTAAATTAAAATCTCAAAATCCTCACAGTACCTTTTTGAATAAAATTAATGTATTAGTATTTTTACAACCTAATATCAGCCCTTTCTTTCCTCCCAGTGCCCCCTCACACACACAAGTTCCCTCCCCATTCCTCCTTCCTCTTCTCCTTTGAGAAGGGGAAGCCCTCCTTTGGGTCTCAACAACCCCCTTGCCTCAGCACATGAAGTAGCTGTGGGACTAGGCACATCCTTTCCCACTGATGTTTGACAAAATTATGCATTTAGGGGTGCAGGATTTATAAGCGGGCAGGCAACAATATCAGGAACAGCCCCCTTTTCAGTTGTTGGAGGATCTGCATGAAGACCAAGCTGCTCATCTGTTATATATGTGCAGGGGCCTAGGTTCAGCTGGTGCTAGCTCATTGGTTGGTGATTTAGTCTCTGGGAAACCCCAATTTCTTTATTTACATTTCAAATGTTATCTCTTTTCTTCGTTTCTCCTCCAAAACCCCCTATCCCATCTCTTCTCCCCCTGGTCACCATCCTACCCACTCCTGCTTCCCTGTCCTGGCATTCCCCTACATTGGGGCATCAAGTCTTGTCAGGATCAAGGGCCTCACCTCTCATTGATGTCCAACAAGGCCATCCTCTGCTACATATGTGGCTGGAGTCATGGGTCCCTCCATGTGCACTCTTTGGTTAGTGGTTTAGTCCCTGGGAGCTCTGGGGGTGCTGATTGGTTCATATTGTTGTTCCTCCTATGGGCCTGCAAACCCCTTCAGTTCCTTGGGTACTTTCCAAGCTGTTTTCAAGTAAAAAAAAAATACAGAGGAACTTGAATCATGATAGCACTTGCACAGAAAGAGAAGGGTCAACACAATTAGGAGAGCTATAAAGAGGGCTATGGAAGGTGCCTTCCAACCTAATCTCCTTTGTGACTTTGTGACTTCTCATGTTTGATACTTCTTTCTTTTCTTTACTGTGTGACTCCTGCTACACAATAGTTTTTAATCAGGAGAAGTTAAATACCACGTTATTAAAATAAGAAAGGGCAGTTAAATCTCTCTTGTCCATTACATCCTCATGTCTCTCTGCTCTGAGATAGAAGTGGCAGGAAGCCCCTGGTGAAGAGAGGAAGAAGAAAAAATTCCCCATGATTAGCCAGGATAATTCCTTTGATTTTTGTCCTTAAATGGGGAAGGATGGGGGCTTTCTCATTCTGTTTTTTTTTTTTCTCTTACTGACTTGTGTCAGAAACCTTCTGTCATACCTAATTGCACACATTGCCATTTTCCCCTCACTAATTATTCCCCTGGTCTGAGCAACTTCTCCCTATGTACTTTATTTAACATGTTAAGTGGGACAATAATGATGATTCTTGAGAGCAGAAATAAAATATATGTTTCCCATGATATTTTTCTATAAAGATTTTAAGAAAACAAATCTGTGATTACTTTTTAAATGCCTTGTTTATCATCAGCATTCAGTGTACTAAAGATTTGAAAGGATGATAATGACCATTGTCTTTTCTTTTCATTGAGATAAAATAGGGCCTTGTGGTGACAAATGGGGCTCAAGAGTCATTTTGCAGAGGAACAAACATGTAATTGTCATTAAAACTCTTAAGACTTGGAATAAAGAATTAATTTGTGCCAACTTCATTTATACATTTTTGTAACTACAGTGCAAGTATAATACCCCTGTTAGTATAAGATTCACAATGGCAGTGTTATAACTTGAATGCTCTCTCTTGTAGCCACTGGTTTATAATATGTGGCTTGTTAAATTTTCTATTTCCTATTTTTTTGCATTTGTTTCCACAATACTATGGAATAAAATGGAATTCCAAATTTAAGAATGACTAAGATATTGATTGTTTTGTGGTAGAATATAATAAGATTCGTCTTTATTCATTCAATAGTGGTCTAGCCTCTGTAGCTAAGTAAAAGGAGCAAGCCACATGGAAGTGAGTTTAAGTAAATTTCTCTCTACAACTTTATGCTGGCAAAGCTGTCCCCAATCACTGAAGGTTATGTACATACAAACCAGAATTTGATGGAATAGATTTCCATAACTAGAAGCTGACTCTCAGGGAAGGATATGGAGATCATCTGTGTCTGTCTCTTTATGATTGTCTGTTTATGCTGCTCTAATCAACCTTAGAGAAATCTAGTTGCCCTCTTCTGGCAAAAGGGCAACATGAGATTAGAGCATTGCATGTTTTAATTTCTGAGGAACTGCAGGTTTCTGTTTCTAAGATGGGACTCCCAGTGCTGCTTCCCGCAGAGAGGATAGATGCTACATCAAGGCAAAGGGGACCTAATTTATTCTCCATCTGTTTTATTGGATCACTAATCCTATTCCCGATGGCTCTTCCTCCATGACTTAATTGCCTGCTACAGTCCTTACTGTTCCATGCTACCACACTTGTAATGCAGCTTCAACAGATTCCGTGTGGCTCTTTCGTATCTTACTTCAGAGCGTCAAGTGGAAAGCAACCTTTGGTGTTTCTGGGTTTGCTAGGGAAAATTCTATATCTCTACTGCATTCATAAATTTTTTATTTTCCATATCTATATCTGAATAATTTTTATAGGCATAAGTAACATTGGATTAAGAAACACAATAGTTAATTTTCCTAATTACAACTGCAGAAGTTCTCTATGTAAATGATATCATGTTATGAAATCTTGGAAATTTTTAAAATTGCAATACATGAATCTGGACAGGAAATATTCTGTGATAATATAAGACTTTTACACACACACACACACACACACACACACACACACACACACACACACACACTTTTGTCTTTTACTCCCAGCTCTTTATTCTCTGCTATGTTGAAATAATAAGATTTATCAAACTATAATAAAGATTTTGCGTAGATTGTTAGATGATAACAGAACATATGCCTTCTAGCCCTTGCATGTGTTTCATATGATTACACATATGTAAGTAGGTATGAATACATGGGCCTTTCTATGTGACTGAAAATTATAAGACAATTCCACATATCAGCCCTTAACATCTGAGTTTTGGAGGCAATCTCATGTTACTCAACTCTGTCTATACAAGTGAGGCTGTGCAAGAAGACACGGGAATTTCTTAGCTCTGTTTCTATCTCCCTTGAGGAATACCAGAGAAATAGGTACTTGTCACTGTATCTGACTTTATGTGTTTTCTAGCATTCCAAACTAATGATTGCAAAGCAAGTTCATTACCCACTGACATATCTTCTCAATGTATTCACTAAGATTTATTTTGATAAGAATCCAAGTAGTGACTAGATTCTCAGAATGCTCTATGATTTATATTATTTTCTCCCTTAAATGTTATCATCTTAACGTAAAATGTCACATTGTCAGAGCGTGTTTTCATATATTAAATTTAACTCTGTTCCTTGTTCATACAAATAGCAATGAAATTTCATTAGTCTTCTCAGTTCGGTTCTTTAGCTCAATCACCTAAGAGAGTATGTAGAAATTTAGTAAGTTTTGTAGAGACCCACACATTAAGCATCGCTTATCTTCGACAGCAGAGGGCAGCAAGGGAAAGTCCCCTTTGTTTTCTTGTCATTGTTTCATTCTTTTAATCTTGCTTTCATTTCTAACTTTTTATCTTGTCTTATCTTCAATTTCTTTCTTTGTATTTTATTGTTATTCTCTCTCTCTATTGTACTCTTTTGTGTCTGTCCCTCTCTGTCCTTGTCTATCTCTGTATCTCTCTCGCTGCCTTTTTCCTCCTCTCTCATTCTCTCCCTTTCTCCCTTTTTCCTCTTGCCATGTTAATTTGATATAGATTTTATTTTAGCTTTACTTGCATTTTTTATTTCTCCTTATTTTGACATGAAGAAAGCTGTAGTACAGGCTAAACTCACTATTACCTTAGTGATAGTGATCCAGGAAGGGTTGGACCTCCAGATCTCGTGTCTATACCTCCAGAGTGCTGAGAGTCCTGGCATGAAGCAGTCATAATGAAGTCTGAGTCTAAAAGGCCTTAATTTCATGAATATTTTTGAGACAGCTGCCATAGATGTAATTTATTTTGTGTCTGGCAGTTAATACAGTGAAATATCAAAAATATCAGTTTAGCCCAAACAACAGAGTGTACTCACCCATTAAGAAAAGAATATTTAACTTCATATTCCACATTTTTGTCATGCTAGAGCTTTAAAATGAATTTATTATAATGAAAATCAATTTGCTCAAAAGTAGACCAAAATGCCATACTTCTTTACATATATACCATATTTATGCAATTATAATATTTAATATTAAGATCAAAAGATAGTTTAAGTAAAAAATTTCTCAAAGTAGCATTTTTACTAACAGTAAACTATTTTTTATAGTGATTTTTTTATTCGATGTATTTTTTATTTACATTTCAAATGATTTCCCTGTTTCTAGCCCCCCACTCCCCGAAAGTCCCATAAGCCCCCTTCTCTCCTCCTGTCCTCCCACCCACCCCTTCCCACTTCCCCATTCTGGTTTTGCAGAATACTGCTTCACTGAGTCTTTCCAGAACAAGGGGCCACTCCTCCTTTCTTCTTCTACCTCATTTGATGTGTGGGTTATGTTTTGGGTATTCCAGTTTTCTAGGTTAATATCCACTTATTAGTGAGTGCATACAATGATTCACCTTTTGAGTCTGGGTTACCTCACTTAGTATGATGTTCTCTAGCTCCATCCATTTGCCTAAGAATTTCATGAATTCATTGTTTCTAATGGCTGAATAGTACTCCATTGTATAGATATACCACATTTTTTTGCATCCACTCTTCTGTTGAGGGATACCTGGGAACATTTTTATTTCCTAATACCCAAATACGATTTTTTATACCCAACCATTAGTTTAATCCATGCTTCATACTGAAATATATAGATTTAAACTAATTTCATAATCAACAAACTTACTTCTTTCAATTCTGTTCTAGTTTAGTTATTTACAGAAGTAAAAGAAAAACAAAAACAAAAATTACTCCAACCAGATAATTATGTAGCAAATTCTGTCATGTTTAGTTCTTTTCATCATTGGTGATGTATTAAGGGACATAATTTTAATTTTGACATGTATTTCTGCTTCTTGTATGGTTTAATGCTGTTGTTGATAGAGTGGGTTTGTTTCTTTTTCACTGACTAGGGACTGTGCCTTCAGGCAGGTGTTGATTATTCAATAAGAATTTCTTCCATGTTTTAGTCTTAGATAATGGCTCATGCTCCATTGGACAGTTTTTCTTCTCTGCTTGGAGAGCTAACTCTAAACTCAGTAGATCACACATAAATAGAAGATTTGAAGCAGTATACAGACTCATTTAGAAAGGGGCCAGTGGAAAAGAAAGCATTATGATTGAGTAAAAACTAGGTAAAATTATACTGTATAGCTGTATATGCTGTATAGCTGTATGAAGTTATTCAATCAAAAAATCCAAATTCAAAGATGGTGACCTATCATATCAAAACTGAAAGCCCAACCAAGAGAAGCATGGATCACAACATAGACAATCATGGGAATGATCCTTCTCATAATGATTGTAATTGTTGGGGCTGAAAAGATGACCCAGTGATTATGAGCACTGCTTACTGTTTCAGAGGAGCTTTCAGGTTGATTCTAAGTAATACACATGTGCAGTACATCTCACAACATTTGTTTTTTTTTATTATTCGATATAATTTATTTACATTTCAAATGATTTCCCCTTTTCTAGCCCCCCCACTCCCCGAAAGTCCCGCAAACCCCCTTCTCTTCCCCTGTCCTCCCACCCACCCCTTCCCACTTCCCCGTTCTGGTTTTGCTGAATACTGTTTCACTGAGTCTTTCCAGAACCAGGGGCCACTCCTCCTTTCTTCTTGTACCTCATTTGATGTGTGGATTATGTTTTGGGTATTCCAGTTTTCTAGGTTAATATCCACTTATTAGTGAGTGCATACCATGATTCACCTTTTGAGTCTGGGTTACCTCACTTAGTATGATATTCTCTAGCTCCATCCATTTGCCTAAGAATTTCATGAATTCATTGTTTCTAATGGCTGAATAGTACTCCATTGTGTAGATATACCACATTTTTTGCATCCACTCTTCTGTTGAGGGATACCTGGGTTCTTTCCAGCATCTGGCAATTACAAATAGGGCTGCTATGAACATAGTAGAACATGTATCCTTATTACATGGTGGGGAGTCTTCACCAGAACTAAGCACCCATTGCTGAAGGTATCATATGTTCTTTTTTTTATTTTAGAACTTTTTTAAATTTTATTCGATATATTTTTTATTTACATTTCAAATGATTACCCCTTGTCTGGTTCCCCACTCCCCGAAAGTCACATAAACCCCCTCTCTCCCCCTGTTTTCCCATCCACCCCTTCCCACTTCCCTGTTCTGGTTTTGCCTTATACTGCTACACTGAGTCTTTCCAGAACCAGGGGCCATGCCTCTGTTCTTCGTGTATCTCATTTGATGTGTGGATTATGTTTTGGGTATTCCAGTTTTCCAGGCTAATATCCACTTATTAGTGAGTGCATACCATGATTGATCTTTTGAGACTGGGTTATATCATATGTTCTAATCACAGGACAAGAGATGTAAAACAAACTGAGCTGGAAGTTTTCATGATATTGGTAAGCTTTCATAATTCCAAATACTGTGCAAGTTGATAGCAGGGAAAAATCATCATCTGTGTTTCCTAGTTGCACATTCTATCAACTATAATGAAAAGCATAGTAAGATGTGTTCCTTGAAGTAATGATGCTACGAATGTCAGGGGGAGTGTAAACAGTTGCTTTCTGCTTTGATATTTGGTCTTTTCCACAAGAGTAATCTCATGTCTGGTACTGCAATCTGATCAAGCACTTGTATCTAGAAAGATCATATGACCTAGAAAGGAACCCCAAATTACATTTATGCTAGGTGAAAAATTAGGTGAACTGCCTTCTCAGTACTTATATTTTTATTCATAAGTGGGTATTACTACCAATCTTCATAAATGAAGTCACTCATTGAAATAAATACTGAAAAGTTTTGTGTTTATAATGCCAAGAATAAAGGATGGTGGATTGTTTGGTACTAAATAATTCATCAACCATACTCCTTGAAAGCCTGAAAGGAAAAGAGTGTAGAAAGAATGACATAGCTGCACAAAGGGCTGATGATTTTCATAAAGACTTCTGGACCTAACTGTAATCAGGAACTCACTACAGCTGAGGTTATCAGAACAAAATTAGGTCCATCAATATTTGATCATGGACTAAAGACAGACTCAAGAGATCCTATCCCTCCCTTGGGGGCTGTTGGAAATTACTGGTGGCTAGCAGTTGGACTATCATTTCTTCATTGGTTTAGTGACTGATACATTTCCCACTTTCCAATAAATAACCTCTTTCCCAAGCTCATTTAAACAACTCTAATCAAATAGTGGTTCACACACAAAAACTGTAGGGTAGAGGAAAGACAGAGAATCATGGGTGATGAAAGTGATGAAAATATCTTATAATCAAAATGTCAACAAATAAAAAATAAATACATGTTCAAATGCAAATAAGAAAAAAAATAGCTCCTGAAAAGTCTCAAATAACATATACCCCAAGACTGTAGAAAAACAAGAACAATCCAAATGCAAAAGTAGTGTCAGTAAGAAATAATATAAATCAAAACATGCATTAATAAACTAGATACTGCATAAATAATACACAGCTGGATTACTGGTCCCATTTTCTTGGAACTCCCTTTCCCATCATTTCTCTCTACATCAGTTCCTGTCTTTAAAGCTATGATGAACTTCTTGTAGACAGAAAAGAGATGGATTTGTTTTTTATTCCCTTCATCTAACCTTTGTCATTTGATTAGGGAATTGAAGCCATTAATATTTAAATTTATTATTGAAAGATATGTTTATTGCAGTCATTTTATTGTTGCTAATAGTGTTCTTTGTTCTTTTTTTCAATAATTATAGCCCCCATTTGTTTTATGTCTATAGTCTCTCGGTTGTGATTAGTCTTCTCCTCAGGGTGAAGTATTATTCCAGGATTAACTTTAAGGATAATTTGGAACACAAATTCTTTTAGCCAGTTTATATGATGGAAAGGGATTCTTCTTCATCAATGGCAGATAGGTTTTCTGGGCACAGTAATCTAGATTGTTATTCAGGGTCACGGTTGTTTAGCAGTTGGGGGTATGCCTTTTCATTTTCTTTTCAATTCTAAAGTTTTCATTTAGAAATCTCCTGTTACCTGAATGGATTTTTCTATTCATGTGACTTATATAATTTTATATTGCAGGTTTTAATAGTTATTCTTTGCATATTTAGTGTTTTTGTTATAATATGCAACAGGGAATTTACTTCATGGACATATATTTAGTGTTCGGTTTGTTTCTTATATATGTATGACTCAGTATTTCCTTATTTTGGGAAAGTTTTCTTATATGATCTTGTTGAAAATCTGCTACATGCTATTGATCTGAAATTATTTTTCATCCTCTATGCTTATAATTAAAATATTTTACCTTTTAAGATATCTTATATGTTTCCTTTTTGTTTGTTTCTATTTTCATTTTCTTTATTAGAATTTTCTAGTATCTATACTTTATCCTTAAATTGTGATATATTTTTTAATTGTGATATTAATAATTCAGTTTTTAAGATTTTTTAAATTCATGTATATGAGTATACTGTTGCTGTGTTTAGACACACCAGAAGACAGAATTGGATGCCCATTAAAGATGGTTGTAAGCCACCATATAGTTGCTGGGAATTGAACTGAGGAGCTCTGGAAGAGCAGTCAGTGCTTTTAACCAATGAGCCATCGCTCTAGCCCTAATAATTCAAATTGATCCCTTTTATTTGTAAGCCCTATCTAGGAATTTTATACCAGTGTTATTGACTTTTGCAGTTTCATATCAATTTCAGGTTGAATTTTTCAAAAGTATTATTATCTTTTACTGAATATAATTTTTAATTCCTCTCTTGTCTTTTTCTTTCCATTATGTTTTTTTCCATCATTCAGATATTTACTGATATTGTCAAATTGTAGTCCAAATGATTTTCCCTCTTCCAGTCTCCCCCTCCCCATAAGTCCCATAAGCCATTTTCCCTTCTCCAGTTCCCCAATGAACCCCCTCCCACTTCTCTGTCCTGGTAATCCCCTAAAATGCTGCATCAAGCTTTTCCAGGACCAGAGCCTTCTCCTTCCTTATTCTTGGAAATCATGATATGTGAGTTGTGTCTTGGATATTTTAGAGCTTCTGAGCTAATATTCACTTATCAGTGACTGCATTCCATGTGTGTTCTTTTGTGAATGAGTTACCTCACTTAGGATGATATTTTCTAGTTCCAACCATTTGCCTAAGAATTCCATGAATATATTGTTTTTAATTGCTGAGTCGTATTCCATTGTGTAAATATACCACAATTTCTGTATCCATTCCTTCACTTAGGGTCATCTGGGTTCTTTCCAACTTCTGGCTGTCATAAATAAGGCTGCTGTGAGCATAGTGGAGCATGTGCTCTTATTGCATGCTGGAGAATACTCTGGATATATGCCCAGGAGTGGTATAGCAGGGTCCTCAAGAAGTATCATGCACAGTTTTCTGAGGAACCGCCAGACTGATTTGCAGTGTGTTTGTACCAACTTGCATTCCCACTAGCAGTGGAGGAGTATTCTTCTTTCTCCACATCCTTGCCAACACCTACTGTCTCCTGAGTTTTTAATCTTAGCAATTCTGACTGGTGTGAGGTGACATTTCAGGGTTGTTTTGATTTGCATTCTCCTAATGGCTAATAATGCTGAACATTTCTTAAGGTACTTTTCAACCATTCGAAGTTCTTCAGGTGAAAATTCTCTGTTTAGCTCTGTACCCCATTTTTAATAGGGTTATTTAGTTCCCTGGAGTCTACCTTCTTGAGTTCTTTGTATATATTGGATATTAACCCTCTGTTGGATGTAGGGTTGGTGAAGATCTTTTCCCAATTTGTTGGCTGCCGTTTTGTCCTTTTGACAGTTTCCTTTGTCTTACAGAAACTTTGTAATTTTATCAGGTCCCACACACATATGGTCACTTGATCTTCGAAAAAAGAGCTGAAAACATCCAATGGAAAAAAGATAACCTTTTCGATAAATCGTGCTGGCTCAACTGGAGGTCAGCATGCAGAAGAATGTGAATTGATCCATTCTTATCCCCTTGTACTAAGCTCAACTCCAAGTGGATCAAGGACCTCCACATAAAACTAGATACACTGAAACTAACAGAAACGTAACTGGGAAAGACCCTTGAGGACATGGGCACAGGGGAAAAGTTCCTGAACCTATCAAATCTCAATGAAATGTAAACTTAAACAAGATCTGAACAATTACAATATCAATCATGGTTTGACATTTTCATGAGTCTTCACCCCCCCTCAGATGTGCTAAAGGTAATTGATTACTGCTGCGTGGAGGTTCTGTCTCCCTTTGAATGAGCCCCTTTAGTTGGTTATCCAATAATATTTGGTCAACCCTAAATCATATAAATTTGAGTAGCACTAAATTGACTCAAAATATTACATTTCATGTTTTTATCATACAAATGGGTGACTATTCAAAAATTACCCATTTATTTTAACTGAGCTGTATGTTTCTTATTATTGAGTTGCTCAAGGTTTTAAGAGAGTCTGGAAATAAAATTTCCAGGAAAAAATGGCAAGGAAAATGCACATTTTCAAAATAAATAGATCAAACAAAGAGCTGCTTAGGAGGTTGGGTATGAGATTTAAAACATATTGTCAAGGTAACGAGAAGAAAAAAAAGACATAATTTAAAATTAGAGATGAAAAAGGAGAGATTACTGCATATATTGATGAAATAAGATGCATCATTAACATGTCCTTTGAAAACATATCTTCCAGAACCATCTAGTCTTTATAATATTTATAGTTTATAGTGATTTTAGGGATAAATAATTGGTATTGGATACCCAACTGTTTTTGCTTTTGTTGTTGTTGTTTGTTTGGTTGGTTTTTGTTTTGGTTTGGTTTTGGGGTTTTTTTGTTTGTTTGTTTTATTCCCCGGAGTAGACTGTCTCTCTCTTTTTCTGAACATTACAAAGTTGCCTATAGTTATTTTCCTAGGCTTGGGATTGATGTGAGTCCCTCATTTATGCAAGGGTGATATCTTTGTTCAGGTTTTGTTTTGACATCCATATTTTTGAGGTTCGTTGGTATAGGTACCATAATATACCTAGAAAACATAGTCACAGCAAACTTCACGTTCCTCTGTATGTTAAGCATTTTTCCACCCTGGTCTTCCTCTGTAGACCCTAAGCCTTAGATTCAGGAGCTTTGTGGGAGTTTTAGGTGGTCATGGTTATGGCATAATCACTTGTTCCTGAATTTCTCCCCTCAACATGAAGCTTCTGTTTGTACTTACCTGTGAGTATTAGGATAAATATTTAGAATGCAATTAAGGATTATGCTGTTTAAATATGCATGTGGTTTCAGTTTCTCCTCTAAAGTTCATGATTAAATATATGGAATTGGGGTGCTAAACATGAGGGAAATAAAGTTCCCTGGGGAACATCTAAAACCAAGTGGTCATCCCTAAAAGCATACTCTTATTACTAACATTATATGTACTGAACAGATTGGAAGGTTCTATTTATCTTGTGTGTGCATGCACGTGCATGTGTGTGTGTGTGTGTGTGTGTGTGTGTGTGTGTGTGTAATGGAAGAAATAAAGGTCAGAGTACATGATTTTGAAAGATAGCAAGAAGCGATTTTACCAGAAAAGGGCTGGAGATAGTAAAAAAAGAATATAGAAAATAAAAATATATAATAAAAAAGAAAATGATAACAATATATTTAAATTTCAAAAAATAAAAACATTAACATTACATATTATTCATGCCAATATCATCCTTCATTTACTCAATAAGTACCAAGAAGACTATCCTTGGTAATTTTTCAAGTTAGAGAATCTGTAACTCAAAACAAAGAGACACCAAAGATTTAATTGAATAAATAAATTTTCTAATGTGTTGCAACATATAGAATTAAATAGATAAGTGTCAACAATCATGTGACTCTAGCAGAAATGTATGCAGTAGAAAGCTGTACAGAAGGCAGAGGAAAAAAAATACAGTGGTGAAGAATGGCAAATGCAAGCTATTATCTAATTGCATTCTGAATTCAAACATTTTAAATTCAAGAATAGAAAATCTAATACATTAGTTGCATCTCTCAGACATATCAGCAGGCTTCTATATAAAACAAGTTGGGCCCCACAAAAAGTGCCATCAATTTCATTTTGTAGGGCTAAAATTTGGGAGAGTTGAGAAGACATTCCTGAAGCAGTGGGATCTAGCTGTGGGTTAAAAGTCCCAGTTGCAGCTTTACTGAAAGAATAAATGCCTTTGGAATTGCCTGCATGTAGGATAGTTCTGCTGTATTATTGGGTTTAGGATGAGAAATGCTGAGTTTACCCTAGGGAAGTTTGCATGTTTGAAATCATGAACGGCCTAGTTATCCATGGAGAGATTTATTCTGGGAACACTGGGGGACCAGTAATACAGTTTACCAAAGATGGGACATGATCTAATTTGTTCTATAAAGAGAACAGTTTGGCTGTAGTGTGGAAAATAGATTTGATTTGCAAACGCCACTTCAGGTTGGAGCTCTCATTGGAATCTATTAGAGTAATCCTAGCCAGAAAGTCTGGTAGCACGGACTAAGTACATCAGTGGAAACAGAGAAGAAATGGACCATTGTGAATCATATTTAGGAGACAGGCTTGACACAAACTGATAATGGATGAAGTATGAGAGACAGGAATAAAATGACTTGGAAGTTCAATGATATACAGGTTTCTGGCCTGAACAAAATGGGTGAATAGCAGTGCCATTTTCCCTCAAGGAGGCGACATACTAATCAAGATAACAATTTATTTCTTATTTTTTTCACATCCAATTTCTTTTCAGGACATAACTCAACGGGTTCTAAATTCAGCCTAAGGATATAATATGAAAGAAGTGATTCTATGTAGAGGGCTGCCAATGTCTAACTAGCAAATTTCTCACATTTTTTCTGAAATCAGGATATCTGCTAATTGAGCCAAAATACATTTGCCAGACAGTTGGCAGAGATGTGCTGTAAGGAAACTCCTAGAGATGTGCTGGCAGAGATTAGACATGTGTGTGTTTGCGTTTCCTTCCCTGCGTTTCCTTCCCATTAATGATGGGAGTTAATAAGAATACATCTACAATTGGAAGCCCTCTTAGATTCACCAACTTTATTAGTCCAGATTTTTCAGAAAAACAAATAAATTGATGTGAGGTAACTATATATATATATATATATATATATATATATATATATATATATATATATATATATATATATATATATATATATATATATTCATAGCACACATATATGGATATAAGTGAATGTATATGTGTGTGTATGTGTGCACACACACAGACACACACATACATAGAGAACAAAAAATAAATTAATTGATTTTGTCAGTATATATAAAGGACTACATAAGCCAGGAATAAAATTGATTTAGTATCCACCCAGTTCAAAACTGTGAAAGATGAAAAGGGGGTTGAGTCAAGTCCTAAAGTCCTGAGGATCATTTGGCTGAGGAAGAACATTGAATGGAGGTATAGTGGGAATGAATATCAATATCATGCTGAATTGGAAAGCCAAGAGTAAGGAGTGATAATTATGTCCAACAGAAAATGAAAATGATATCTTAGCTACAGCAGGAAATAGGTCCCGTTCTGTTCTATTCAGAACATATCTAGTTATAAAAGACATCATTCTGATTGGCAAGAGGCACTTTCAGTCCAATATTAATCTTTTTTTTCTCAAAATTCTCTCAAAGTTACCTAAATCTTGTAATTTTACAATTAATTTATTCATCAAGGAAAGCATACTTTCTGTGTAGCACATAGGTTTTGAATTTTGCTTGCACTTTGAAAAGACTGAAGCAAACTAACTCAGATCTTGACTTGGATCACTCATTCCTTCTGATGTTACTATTTAAATTTTTCTCCTTGAAATTAGTAAAGAGAGGAATTTGTCAGCTACTGGGGCATCATTTTTAGCCAGCTTAGCTTAACAATGAAAATTAACTACCATACAAGTACAGATTGCACTATAAAGCAAGTTCTATTTCAGTTATTCAATGAAGGATGTCATCAAAAGACAAAATATTGTTCATGGAAGCCTTTGTCTCCTTCAGCAGAGAAAAATCTTAGAGTCACAAAAACTCCTGGTCAACTAGCTGAATGTCTAGTCTTGTATATGAGTGGAAAAATATAGTAGAGATTTTAAAAGAATCTTCTTAGCAAATATATTTGGAATGAATCCTAAAAGATAAAAAGTTGAAGAAATCTAAAGAGCAAAATGATTGTAAGATGGAAGAGCACACCGAGCCTCCATAGGGAGAAAATTGATAAATCCTTCTTTTGCGAGAATGATGTGGCCTCACTGGGATGGGGCTGAAGAGAAACACTTAATAGGAGGAGTGGAAGGGCTAGTTATTTCATAGTTTTCTTTTCTTATTTGTTTTCTTTTTTGCAAGAAACCATATGTGTTAAGAAATAAAAACAAATTAAGGTGACCTGAGATGAGGAACCTGTCAGAAAGTATAAGCTGTGCTAGGTATTAGTGCAGTTTGTGTTATTAGAAGATTTGCAAGGAGAATTCAGCCCATTGTATTTTATTGCTAAAGTAAGAAATTTAGCCAGCCATAACCAAATAAATGAGGAGAAATTCATTTTGTGTCCTCTGAATTTAAGTGCTACTTTACATCTGCAGTTGGTGATGTGTTGTGATACTCTTCATGTGTGTACTAGAGAGAATGTGTCACATACAGACACATCCCTCTCATTGATTTGTTCCACACTTTAATGAACCCATCAGCACCACCAGCAAATTACAGTATAATTTAAATTTTAGTACTATTCTCGATAAAATGTTAAAGTATATTCTATTGTATTGATCATTTTATTTCTTATTTTATTTATTTTCAATTCAAATTTTGTCCTTCCTCTTCCCCTCTCCATGAGACCACACTCACCCAGAGTCTCTCCATTATTTTCTAAGAAGGTACTCTCCAACCAACCACCCACCCACCCACTCACATCTCACCCCTCTAGCATCCCCCTTCTTTGGGGAACCAAGCACATCCCTTCACACTGAGGTGAAACAAGGCATTTCTCTGTTATATATCATATGTAGCAGGACCCATGGACCAGCCCAGGCATGCTCTTTAGTGGGTGACTTAGTCCCTGGGAGTTCCCTTTTTTTTTTTAAGATGAGCATATATTTTTTCTATATTCTTTGTTTACATTCCAAATGATTTCCCCTTTCCCTCTTTCCCCCTCCCCATAAGTCCCATAAGCCCTCTTCACTCAGTCCATTACCCAATCAACCCCCTCCCACTTCTGCCCTGGTAATCCCCTACATTGCTGCATCAAGCCTTTCTAGGATCAGGGCCCTCTCCTTCCTTCTTCTTGGGAATCATTTGATATGTGAATTGTGTCTTGTGTATTCAGAGCTTCTGGGTTAATATCCACTTATCAGTGATTGCGTTCCATGTGTATTCTTTTGTGAATGAGTTACCTCACTTAGGATGATATTTTCCAGTTCCAACAATTTGCCTAAAAATTTCATGAATTCATTGTTTTTAATTGCTGAGTAGTATTTCATTGTGTAAATATACCACATTTTCTGTATCCATTCCTCCATTGAGGGACATCTGGGTTCTTTCTAGCTTCTGGCTATTATAAGTAAGGCTGCTATGAACATAGTGGAACATGTAGACTTATTGCATGCCAGGGGGTTCTCAGAAAACTGGACATGACACTTCTGGAGGACCCTGTCCCTGGGAGTTCTAAGGGGTCCGGTTAGTTGATACTGCTGCTGTTTCTATGAGGCTGCAATCCTCTTCATCTTCTTCAGTCCTTTCCCTAACTTTTCCACTGGCATCCCTACATTCAGTCCAATGATTGACTGTAAGTATCTGTCTCTGTCTCAGTAATGTGCTGGAAGAGGCTCTCAGAGGACAGCCATGTTAGGCTACTGTTTGCAAGCACATCTTGGCATCAGCAATAGTGTCTGTCGGTGTTTGATGTCTGCACCTGAAATGGATCCCAAGGTGGGGCTGTCTCTGCATGGTCTTGCCTTCAGTCTCAGCTCCAGCTCTTTTTTTTTGGTCCCTGAGATGGGTGGGTGGCCCCATCCCTCAACTAGGAGCCATGACTGTCTACTGGAGGTGATATCCATCTCACAGCTATTGTGCATTTCAGCTAATTTGAGTTCCAGTGGGTCCTGGAAGCCTCTCACACTCCCTGGTGTCTGGGACTTTATGGTAGTTACCCTGTTCCACACCCCACACTGCTGCCTATTTCTATTAATTCTTTTGAACCTCTGTACTTCTCTCCTGTCTCCCCTAATACATGATCCTGCCCTCTCCCCTTTTGTATTTTCCCTCCCCTCTTCCCTCCCTCTACTTTTCATGACTGTTCCCCCTTCTAAGTGGAATTGTAGCATCCCTTTTGTTAAGCTTCATATGGTCTGTGAGTTTCATCACGGGTATTCTGAACTTTACGGCTAATATTCACTTATCCTTGAGTACCTGACATGTATGACCTTTCAGGTATGAGTTACCTCAGTCTGGATGATATTTTATAGTTGTATCAATTTGCCTGCAAATTTGTGATGACCTTGGCCTGGAACTCACTCTGTAGACCAGGCTGGCCTTGAACTCAGAAATCCTCCTGCTTCTACCTCCCAAGTTCTATGATTGTGAGCTACCACTGCCCTGTGATGTCCTTGGTTTTAATAGATTAGTAGTATTCCATTGTGTATATGTACCCCATTTTCAGTATCTTCTATTTCATTGAGGGGGATCTGGGTTGTTTCCACCTTCTTGGTATTATAAATGAGGGTACTGTGAGGATTTGTGGAGCACTTGTTCTTGTGATATGGTGGAACACCATTTGGGTTTATGCTTAGCAGTGGTATAGCTGGGTCTTTATGTGGAAGTATTTCCATTTGTCTGAGGAACAACGTGAAGTTTTCATCTAGCATAAATTTACTTAAGTAGCAACACTTTCGTGAAATTATACAAAAAGAAATGAAAACTTTTCACTGTGTTTTTCTACATTTGTATTTGAAGATGTCTTTACTGTTGTGCTGTTAAACACAATTTCCATGATACTGATCATTTAAAAATAAAGATAGGAAAATTACAAACAAAATAATACATACTTAGATATTTGACCTGGGCAAGAGATTTTACTTCTAATTACAATGCCTGTACATAGATAAATGACATTAACATTTCAGAAGTATCATTTCAATGTTACCTAAAGAACAAAACTATATGATATTTTCAAAAAAGAAGTTTTGTCAAATCTCTGCTCTTTGTCATAGAAACAACCACCCAAAATTTTATTTGGAGTGGTTAGAGTGGATTTTAATTGTATTTATATATGTGTACTTTCAAAAGAAAAGAGGGTTTCTAATACAAAAATTCCAGTATTCAACATCTTAAAATCTGATGTGTAGAATACCATAAAGAAAATTTTAAAAGATTACAATTGAAGTATAAAATATACACACTATAAAGAACAGTGTTGGATCACTGAAAGCCCTTCTTATTCTTTGTCAAGGATAGAGATGTTACCAATATTTGATCTTTCATGGGCCTGAGTACTTCGTGACACTCTAGGTTCCGTAGAAGCCTTTTCTCTTTGGTTGCTTCTGTGTTCACATGTGTGAATATAGTCCATTGCCTCTGTCCTTCCTACCTTGGTCTTTACATGGTGACTTACATTGCTAAGCTTTATCATTCTTACAGTCTCTGGGCGGGCATGTTAGTTTGTTTTTGTCTGCATTCTCAGGAAGGCCTCTGCATGAGGCTGGGAGTATGACTTATTAGCAGTGAGTCTAAAGGGTGAGGGGTATCATCAATTATACATTCATTGATCTCAGCACAGACACCAAACTTGGATAACGCATGAAGGGAACCATTGTCCAAAGTATCTCATGGTTAATTGGGGGCTCTAGTCTTTGAAGCAAGAGTTACTGCAAAACATATTCTCTGGCAGTGCATACATATTCCAACAAGCATGGGCTCTGGTCAGTCTCAGAAAGGAATGGCAATATTTTTATAAATTATAGTTGTAACAACTATATGTTGACTTTTTTCAGTATTTTGTTTTTCTAGAAGTCTACTATTTTTCTTTGTCCAATTCATTTATTTATTGAAAATAGGTTCTTCTCTCGTACAATACCTTCCAGCCACAGCTTCCTCTCCCTCATTTCCTCCCATATCTTTGCTCACACCTTCTCTATCCACGAGATCCACTTAACTTCTTTTTTCCTCTCAGTAAAGAACAAGCCTGCGAGAGACTACAAGCAAACATTACAAAACAAGATACAACAAGACAAGGGCCACAGATGTAGATTGATAAGCAAGCACAGGGTATATAATGCTTTGAACCAGATCCTCTGTGTATATGGCTGTTAGCTTGAGATTTTGTGGGACTCCTAACACTTGGAAACAGTATATTGCTGAGTCTTGCTTTCTTCTTAGACTCTTTTCTTCCTTTTAGGCTGCCTTATAGATTTCAAGTTCTTCCTTAAAATCACAGACATATGCATGATTTCTAAATGATTTATGATTATTTTAATTCAAAAATTCAAATGCCTTTTGATTAATTGTATCACATGCTATTTGAAAATTGTTCAGGATGTAACAGTTTATATTTATAAATATCTACCTAGATTTAAAGACATTTACTCTACTCTGTGTTCTTGGGAAGTTTATTGTTGTCCTTCCTTCAATTTGAAAGTAAATGATTATTAGGATAATTTAAAACTGATATTGAAATCAATGTTAGGATGATGCATTTAGAGAAAGACATATATTGCAAATACAAAATGAATAAATACATTTGAAATAGCATAGAAGAGTAAAATAAAATCTAAATTTATAAATTAGAGTTTGAAAATCATTAAATGGGTAGGAAGAAATAGTGATATATATGCAGGAGATAATGAATAAATTATAATTGCATTTCACTGAAAAGATTTGTAAATTTTGTCAATTTAACAGCAGGTTGAAAATAACTTTATTCTCCTTAACTTCTGCAACATGAATCCATGATAAATATGAAACCAAATGTGGACAATGCAATGATAGGTGCTAAGGAGTAATTTAAAATTGCTAAGATGTATATCGTGCTTCAAATAGCTTTATATCCAAGAATAATGATAATATAAGATCAAGGCTGGTGTGTAATAGATGAAAATCTTAAATGTCAGGCAGTTCAAAGAGAGGACTTTTAACGGGAATGATCCGAAGAAGAGGTTTAATTAAGCTAATTGCATTGTTCTTATATGACAAGGATGAATACCATCTACACATTTTATTTTACACAGTGGGTTCACAGGAATTCAGTCTTGAAAGAAAGTATTCTCTGTAGGATCTGACATTTGAACCCTAGATTTCTAGTCGATGTCATGGTTGGGAGGTTTATAAAGTATGGCCTTGCTCAAGGAAGTACTACACATGGGGTAGGCTTTGAGTGTTTAAAGCCTCAAATCATTTTTGTTTTGTCCTTTCTCTGCTTGGGGAGTGTTTGAGATGTAGGTATCCACTTCCTGCTTCAGCCTTCATGCTTTGTGCCATTGTCTCCACCATGAAAGACTCTTATCCATTTGGAACAGTAAGCACCAGAAATCCAAATAACATGATTAAAGAAAAGGGTACTGAACTATACAGGGAAGAGAGAAATTGTGAATGCCTGAAAAGCACTTAAGGAACTGTACAATGTCCTTTGACATATGGGATATGCCAATCAAAACACCTTTGAGGTTTCATCTTACACCCGTAAGAATGGCTAAGATTAAACCTCAAGAGATAGCATATGATGGCTGAGGATGTGGAGCAAGGGTAATTAACACTCCTTGTTTGTTGGCATGTAATACTGCACAAATATTTTGTATATCACTGTTAGGCATATCCCATAAGATGCTGAATCATTCAACAAAGACACTTGCTTGACTATGTTCACAGTAGCTTTATTCATAATAGCCAGAAAATGGAAACAAACTAGATGTCTCTCAACTGAAGAATGTATGAAGAAAATGTAGCACATACAAAGTGGAATACTACTCAGCTATTAAAAACAAAGCCATCATGAATTTTTCAGGCAATTACATGGAGTTTGAGAATATCACCCCGAGTTAGGAAACCCAGTCCCAAAGGACATGCATGGTATGTACTCACTTATAAGTGGGTATTAGTCATAAAATGCAGGTTCCATGTTACACTGTACAGACCCAAAGAAGCTATACAGGAGGGAATCCCCAAGCAAAGAAGCTTGAATCTCATATAGAAGGGGAAATAAAATAGTCATAAGAGGGAGATCGAGGGAGGCAGCTGGGCAAAAGAGGGGGATGGGAAGGGGAATGGGGGATTCAGGATCAGGCCTGATGAAGGACGAGAGAGATGGCTAAATGGCTATGAAAATTAATGGAAATCTGCAACTCCTTAACTGAGTTAAGGAGGTGGGGGAGGGAGAGGGTCATTTGCAGAACAAGTCAGAGACATGGGATAAGGGAGCTTCACAAGAATCAATGGGTATGACCTCAGCTGTGACTATACTGGGGATATGAAACCTGAAGAGGGAACCTCCTGTAGCCAGATAGGAATTCATTCTGAGTGATAAAGACACTAACACAACCACAAAACTTTCAATTCAAAATTTATCTTGTCTAAAAGTAATACAGGCACTGGGAATGGAGAAGAGACTAAGGGAATGGCCATATGATTACCGGCTCAATTTTAGACCCATCCCATGGGCAGTCACCAATCAGTAACACTACTAATAATAGTCTGTTATGGTTGCAAGCAGGAGAATATTGTCCTCTGAGAGGCTCCAATAACAGCTGACTCAAACAGATGCAGTCACCCATAGCCAAAAAGTGGATGGAACTGGGGGACACTTATGGAAGAACAGGAAGGATTGCAGGCCCAAGGAGAATAGGAACTCCACAGAAAGACCAACAGCGTCAACTAATGTGACCTCCTATACATTTGGGAGAAGCCTCTAAATGTAATTAATCATTGTTCACAAGCTTTGTATACAATGGGATTAACCAAAGTCATTAAGACAGACAATGGGACCAGTCTACACTGGCAATAACTTTATCTCATTTTATAAAAAAATTTGGTTTTAAACATAAAACTTGAATTCCTCATAATCCAATGGGTCAAAGAATTGTTGAGTGTGCACATTGCACTTTTAAAAATTGACTTTTTAAAACAAATAAGGTAGAAACTATACCCTTCTAGAATACCCAAAGCCTGCCTTGCTTTGTTTTGTTTGTTTTGAATTTCTTGCAAACTGATGCTAAATGTCATTCTGTAGCAGATCGCCATTGGCAACTTACCACTTCTAATTCTTATGCCATGGTTAAATGGCGGGACACTTTAACTAATACGTGAAATGGTCCAGACCCTGTTTTAATATGAAGAAGATGTTCTATTTATATTTTCTCTCAAAAAGAAGATAAAGCACGATGGCTGCCAGAAAGATTGATATGATAGGTAAATAGAGACCTTGGATCAGCTGGTAACTGTGACTAATTCAATAATATTCTTAAAGCTGCTTCTCCCATATTGGGAAGGTAGGCTGCTTTTCCTCTAGCCATTAATTTGCAAGCCAGGTTTTATTCCTGAGCTACTAATTTACAACCAAATTAAATACCATGGGCCTTCCAGAGAAACAGTCCAAGCAGTTTTTCCTTTTAATCTCTTATTATGTGTTTCAAGCAGGTATCTTTCAGATACAACACTTGAAGGTGGGCTGCTACAGCAATGGCTTCCAGGGCTCAATGGGCGGCTGTACAGGCCCGCCAGGCTACACTCACAGGACATTTACTTTACCAGTGGATCCCCAAAGATGGGGCTGCATAGAACTCAGATCTATGCATGTTTGTTAATTAAACAAACATGGGCACCAGTTATGAGGTGCGAGGCGAGGCACTGCAAGAGAAAAAGGAAATGTCCTGCTTCCGAGTTTCCCTGAAAGTAAGCCTGGCTGCATAGGGATCGACGTTGAGAGATTGTCCTTTAAAATAATAAGGCAGTCTGTTTTCCCTTCCCTAAAAAGAACATCAATTAATATTTAAGGGGATCGAGGCCAATACTTTCCCTCACTGGTCAACGCCCATCGTCTTTTGACGAATATATTTATCCACTGGTTTTTCTTAAAATTAATAAAAAAGGGAGGAATTGCGACCTCCTCCTGCCCACTGTTCTCAAGAACAGCAGCCAGCAACCTGACCCCCGGCCTCCTAAAGAACAAGAAGAACCGATTTCTAGCCTTCAGAGGAGGGGCTTGGCCTGCCTTTGTATCTTGGGAGAGAAGGATTAAAGATGGAGACTTGAACCAGAAGCCATGTGTTTTTGTGTCTCTCCATGTGTTTTCTCTTGCCCCCGTTCCTATACCCATCTCTCCTTCCAGAGAACCTGCTGTTAGAATGTAAGAGCTGGACTCTACAAACTAACCTGGACCCTTGGGTCTCTCAGAGTATAAACCACCAATCAAAGAATATTCACTGGCTGAAGTGAGGTCTCCCACTCATATGTAGCAGATGTGGAACCCTCATGTGGGTCCTGAACAAAATTGGAAGGGGGCTATCCCAATAGCTGTTGCCTGCATGTGGGATATGTTCAGGGGTGGCCTGTCTGGCTTCAGTGGGAGAGGAAGTGCCTAGCCTCAGAGACTTGAAGTGTCTCTGTGGAGGGAAACTCAGTCGAGTGAAGGGGGTTGCTTGCTTATAGGAGAAGAGGATAGAGAGAGGAGGAAGGAATCTGGGATGGGATGACTGGGATGGGAACAGTGAGCAAGACTTAAAAGTGAATATGTAAAAAATAAAATTAAACCAAAAAATGCAACCTCATTTTATCGTAATTTAAATTAAAAATCTACTTTAAAAACATGTCACATTTTGAGATATTCTGATATAAGGCTTTGAATATACACGTTAGAAAGGAATAAAGTCAATTTGATCTTTTTTCTCTAGCAGGGTTAATAAGTTATGATGAGGATATACCTTACTTTGGTGATCCTTGCCTTCGAATCTGATTTTCTCTTTCTGATCCTGATAACTGAGTAGCCAACCAAAACTTAGATGCAGTCACACAAACATTTGAGCAATACTCTTCAAAAAAGTTATTAAAACAACAAACAATGATGAAGAAATTAACATGGACAAAGAGGGACTTATGTATGCTAGAAAAAAATCAGAACCAAAAAGTACACAGTCAGAGCCAAGGAGATCTAAATAGAGTACAGATATTAGTTCCCACATTAACATTCATTCATTAATCATAACTACATAGAATAATTATATAGCTAATATAGGAAACTGAATGAGGATTTGTGGAATGTGTGAGAATTTTCTATGCTAGCTTTAGAATTTTATTTAGTAGAAATGAAAGCTACTTTAAGATGAAAAAACTAATAAAGTTATTAACACTGTTAATACTATACAAATTGCCATGAATTTGGTAGAGCATAGCCCATTGATACTATATTTAATATACTATATTTTTAATGAAGAAGGCATAATTCTCATAATGCACAGAAGCCCTCAAAAGATGCTCATCATAATGTATAACTTAGAGGAGTAATAAGCAGTAAATATTTACCAAAACCTACATGCTTTAAACTCAATAGAGGCCTTGAAAGTAGTCAGCATTGGAAAAAGGTAAAAAGGTAACTAATTGATCAAAGAAATATGATCATCTCCTTTTTTTTTTTTTTTTTTTTTTTGGATTTTGGTTTTTTCGAGACAGGGTTTCTCTGTATAGCCCTGGCTGTCCTGGAACTCACTCTGTAGACCAGGTTGGCCTCAAACTCAGAAATCTGCCTGCCTCTGCCTCCCAGAGTGCTGGGATTACAGACATGAGCCACCACCGCCCAGCTTGGTCATCTCCTTAATGAGCTAAAGCTTATAAAAAGACACTTGGAATGAAAGACATGCTACATCTTTTTATTAACGTGTTTTATTTACATTCAATAGCATTTGTAATTAAGTAACCATATAATACAAATAGCATTACATTAAAAAATTGCATAAGATATCATTATTATTTTATGGCTTTTTCTTTCCCTTTCCACATCATCAGCTTCTGTTTCTTTAAAATGCGCTATCCTTTTCATTTCAGTTAATAAAACAGTTGAGATCCAATCATTTATGAAATTCATGGATTGACAAAGAATGCAAGACACACATTTGCCAATGGTATTTATAATTAAAAATTATTTAATTTTAATATTAGTAAAGATGCAAAAGGTAACTTAGGAACTCTTGTGCAAGTAGAGAAGATAATAAAACAATGAACTCCACTACTGGTCTTAACTTTTATGCACTGTTTAAACTGTCATCAAAAGTTATATAACTGGATACATATGTAACAGTGGCATATCATAAATTTTAACCACCTTATAGGTGTTTGTATGACTTTTCTCTGTTTATGATGATATAAATTGGCATCCTAAAATATTTTACATCTGGATATAGCACAATGCAGAACCAGAAGACATGCAGGTAATTTACTTAAGTTGGATGCAAGCACTTGGAGGGAGAACAGGAAGAACAAAAAGAAGGCACATCTTTCTTAACTGTGATGTGTTGTCACAGTGCTGGGGAAGGCTCTGAACAATTTCTGTTGGGAACAGCAGAAGAGTTAATCTAACATCTATCCTCCTCTTTCACTTTTTACTTACTCTAAGAAAGACCTGGGCCTTGTTAAGATGAAGATAGAGTGTATAGAGCAAAAATCTAAGGGCATATTCAGAGATTGCTGAGGAAATGGCCAGCTGGCTTATGGTTCCAATGTAGCTGCAGATGAAATGGAAAGAGGACCATTTGGAGAGATCCTGTTCAGTGGCAGTGAAAATCCAGGTGTTGTTGAGCATACCTGGTTTTGCCAGTCATCAGCCTGGCTAAAGTATAGTGTGCCTTATGCTAATAGCTATATGCTAATATAGATATTAATTGTACTATAAATACATATAAATAGCAGTATGAGTGAGTGTCATTACTTGGAGATCCAGAACTTCTTGTTCTAGAGTCCTGACTAGCTTAAATGTCAGGTAAACCAGGCATGTAGACACAGAGCTCATAAACAAGCTAAACTAAGATTAAGGATTCTAAATTACATTCCTGCCACTTCTTATCTAGTCCATAATTTGACATTAAGACACAAACATAGCATTTTTCATATATTATAAAACAGGAACATTATCAACAATAAACAACCCATCTATAACTCTATTATTGTGACTACAACTATGTTCTTTAATTTTCATTACAACAAGGCTGTTTGAAAGGTGTGTGTGTGTGTGTGTGTGTGTGTATGTGTGTATATATGTGTGTGTGTGTACATATGTGTGTGTGTCTGTCTGTCTGTCTCCAATCACAGTCCTATAATTTTTTGAGAATATTCTAATCAGGATCTTAAAACAAATCCATTGAAACTGCCATTATCAAGGAAATCAATGGCTACCATGTTGCAAAATTCAATTTTAGATCTTATCTTCTTAACCAATTGATCTCATTTGATAAGGCTACATTTTTTTTTCCTGAAGAAATTATTTTACTTGACATATATGATTTACTTTCTACTCTACACCAATTGCTTAGGTGATCCTGCTTAGGCTTCCAGGAAATGGAAACAATATGATTTTACATAAAATGTTAATCTTTCTTCCTTTATTAAATATGGAAATGAATCAAAATGTCTCTGCTTTTCCAATTTCATTTCATATAAAATATTAATATCAGATTTTGTTATTTTTCTTTCCTACTCTCTGATTAACTACTATATGCTAAGTACTAATGAGAGCACTTTATTAGTTTGGTAACAAGTTTTTCTTACATTACTGCTTAATTTTCCTTATACAAACAAGTGGGGCAAGTACAACATTAGGGGACAGATACAATTTATTTAGCAAGACAACAAAGGCATAGAGGCAGTGTGCTAAGCAAATATTTTGATAATATGTCAGTTTCGAGAGGTAACTATTTCATCGTGATTAGTATATCAAAGATATAATTTTAACATGTTTCATCAAATGCTAAAATGTCTTGGAATGACAGAAGACATTCTATCCAGGTGGAGTCTTCAATTGAAGAATGGTGATCTTTTGGTTTCTCAGAGAACTTTGTATTTGCTATAGTCCACCATTTTGTTCTCATTTACTCTTTTAGTAGTTGAAGTCAAGCTTGTTTTAGAAAACATTTGAAATAAGATATTTAGTGAATGGTGGAGCTTAAAGAATAGCAGTGGAAAAATATAAGTGACAGTTAAAGATTAAAACACAATTTAAAGATTCTAATACTTAATCTATGAATAGGTATTTTTAAGACCTACTATCAGAACTATAATTTTCATTGAGCTGAAAATATATTCATTTTCTAAAGGGGAAACTGTTTCTCCCCATAAGTAAGGAAGCTATAAGTATAATCCAAAGCATATTGAATTTTGAATTTGAAGGAAATAGTTTCAAGATGCTTAGAAATTAACAAGGTAAAATAACTGGAATAAGTATATTATTGTTCAGCAATCATACTACGTTTTGTTTGTCTATTTTTTCTATATTATATGTTTACATTCCAAAATGATTTTGCCTTTCCCGGTTCCCCACTCCCCATAAGTTCCCTAAGCCCTCTTCCCTCTGCCTATTCTCCTATCAACCCCCTCATACTTTTCTGTCCTGGTGCTCCCCTATAATGCTGGAACAAGCCTTTTCAGGATACAGGACCTCTCCTTCCTTCTTCTTCGGAGTCATTTGATATATGAATTGTGTCTTGGGTATTCGGAGTTTCTGAGTTAGTATCCACTGTGTTCCATGTGTGTTCTTTTGTGACTGGGTTAACTTACTTAGGATATTTTCCAGATCCAACCATTTGCCTAAGAATTTCATGAATTCATTGTTTTTAATTGCCGAGTAATATTCCATTGTGTAAATATACCACATTTTCTGTATCCATTCCTCCACTGAGGGACATCTGGGTTCTTTCCAGCTTCTAGCTATTATAAATAGGACTACTATGAACATAGTGGAGCATGTGTTCTTATTGCATGCTGGAGAATCCTCTGGGCATATGCCCAGGAGTGGTATTGCAGGGTCCTCCAGAAGTGTTATGCCCAGTTTTCTGAGTAACAGCCAGACTGATTTGCAGAGTGCTTGTACCAACTGGTATTTCCCACCAGCAGTGGAGGAGTATTCCTATTTCTCCACATCCTTGCCAACACCAGCTGTCTCCTGAGTTTTTAACCTTAGCCATTCTAACAGGTGTAAGATGAAATCTCAGGGTTGTTTTGATTTGCATTTCCCTAATGACTAATGATGTTGAACATTTCTTAAGGTGCTTCTCAGCCATTCGAAGTTCTTCATGTGAAAAATTCTTGTTTAGCTCTATACCCCATTTTTAATAGGGTTATTTGGCTCTCAGGCATATAGCTTCTTGAGTTCTCTGTATATATTGGAAATTAGGCTCTGTCAGATGAAGGGTTGGTGGAGATCCTTTCCCAATTTATTGGTTGGCATTTTGTATGCTTGACAGTGTCCTTGGCCTTACAGAAACTTTGTAATTTCATTAGGTCCCATTTGTCAATTCTTGATCTTAGAGCATAAGCTATTGGTGTTCTATTCAGGAATTTTCCCCTGTGCCCATGTCCTCCAGGGTCTTCCCCAGTTTCTTTTCTATTAGTTTCAGTGTGTCTGGTTTTGTGTGGAGGTTCTTGATCCACTTGGAGTTGAGCTTAGTTCAAGGAGATAAGAATGGATCAATTCACATTCTTCTGCAAGCTGACATCCAGTTGAGCCAGCACCATTTGTTGAAAAGGCTATCTTTTTTCCACTGGATGGATTCAGGTCCTTTGTCAAAGATCAAGTTACCATAGGTGTGTGTGTGTTCATTTCTGGGTCTTCCATTATATTCCTTTGATCTACCTGATTGCCACTGTACCAATACCATGCGGTTTTTAACACTATTGCTCTGTAGTACTGCTTGAGGTTCGGTATACTGATTCCTCTGGAAGTTCTTTTACTGTTGAGAATAGTTTTAGCTCTCCTGAGTTTTTGGGTATTCCAGATGAATTTGAGAATTGCTCTTTCTAACTCTATGAAGAACTGAGTTGGGATTTTGATGGGGATTGCATTAAATCTGTGGATTGCTTATGGAAGATGGGCATTTTTACTATATTAATCCTGCCAATCCACCACCATGGCAGATTTTTCCATTTTCTGAGGTCTTCTTCAATTTCCTTCTTCAGAGACCTGAAGTTCTTTTCATACAGATCTTTCACTTGTTTGGTTAGAGTTACCCCAAGATCCTTTATATTGTTTGTGGCTATTGTGAAGGGTGTGATTTCCCAAATTTCTTAGGAAATTTCTCTAATTTCTCAGTCTGCTTATCCTTTGCATATAGGAAGGCTACTAATTTGCTTGGGTTGATTTTGTAACCAGTCACTTTGCTGAAGTTGTTTATCAGTTATAGGAGTTCTCTGGTGGAGACTTTTGGGTCACTTAGGTAGACTATCATATCATCTGCAAATAGTGATAGTTTTACTTCTTCCGTTCCAATTTGCATCCCTTTGACCTCCTTATGTTGTCTAATTGCTCTAGCTAGAACTTCAAGTACTATATTAAAAAGATATGGAGAGGGGGAAGCCTTGTCTAGTCCCCGATTTTGGTGGGATTGCTTCAAGTTTCTCTCCATTTAGTTTGATTTTGGCTACTGGTTTCCTATATATTGCTTTTACTATGTTTAGGTATGGGCCTTGACTTCCTGTTCTTTCCAAGATATTTAGCATGAAAGGGTGATGAATTTTGTCAAAAACTTTTTCAGCATCTAATGAAATGACCGTGTTTTTTTTCTTTGAGTGTGTTTATGCAGTGGATCATGAATTTCCATATATTAAACCATCCCTGCATCCCTGGGATGAAGCCTACTTGATCATGGTGAGTAATCATTTTGATGTGTTCCTGGATTCGGTTGGCAAGAATTTTATTGATATAAAAATATCAATATTTGCATCGATATTCATAAGGGATATTGGCCTGTAATTATCCTCCTTTGTTGGATCATAGTGTAGTTTTAGTATCAGCGTAATTGTGGAATCATAGTACAAGTTGGGTAGTGTTCCCTCTGTTTCTATTTTGTGAAATAATTTGAAGAGTATTGGTGTTAAGTCTTCTTTGAAGGTCTGATATAATTCTGAACTAAAACCATGTGGTCCTTTGCTTTTTTTGGTTGGAAGACTTTCTATGAACCCTTTTATTTCTTTAGGGGTTATGGGACTATTCAGATGATCTATTTGATCCTGATTTAATTTTGGTATTTGTTATTTGGTATCTGTCTAGAAAATTGTCCATTTCCTCCAGATTTACCAGTTGTGTTGAGTATAGACTTATAGTAGGATCTGATGATTTTTTGAATTTCCTCAGTTTCTGTTGTTATATCTCCATTTTCATTTCTAATTTTGTTAATTTGGATACTGTCTCTGTGCCCTTTTGTTAGTCTGGCTAAGGGTTTATCTATCTTGTTGATTTTTTCAAAGTACCAGCTCTTGGTTTTATTGATTATTTGAATGGTTCTCTTTGTTTCAACTTGATCGATTTCAGCCCTGACTTTGATGATTTCCTGTCTTCTTATCCTTCTGGGTCAATTAGCTTCTTTTTGTTCCAGGGCTTTCAGTTGTACTGTTAAGCTTCTAGTTTATGCATTCTCCATTTTCTTTTTGGAGGCACTCAGTTTTCCTCTTAGCACTGCTTTCATCGTATCCCATAGATTTGGGTATGTTATGCCTTCATTTTCATTAAATTCTAAAAAGTCTTTGATTTCTTTATTTCTTCTTTGGACAAGATATCATTAAGTGGAGTATTGTTCAGCCTCCATTAGTATGTGGGCTTTCTGATGCTTTTCTTGCTATTGAAGACCACTCTTATTCCACAGTGATCTGATAGGCATGGGATTATTTTGATCTTCTTATATTTGTTGAGGTCTGTCATGTGACCAATTATATGGTCGATTTTTGAGAAGGTACCATGAGAAACTGAGAAAAAGGTATATTATTTTGCTTTAGGATGAAATGTTCTATATATATATATCTGTTAAATCCAATTGGTCCAATGCTTCCAGTAGTTTTACTGTGTCCCTGTTCAGTTTCTGTTTTCTTGATCTGTCCATTGAGCAGAGTAGAGTTTTGACATCGCCCACAATTGTTGTGTTAGGTACAATGTGTGCTTTGCGCTTTAGTAAAGATTCTTTAACAAATGATGGAGCAATCATACTTTTAAGTGAAAATATCTTTTGGTTAAGGACAACTCATTAATGTAAATTAAATTTGCATAAACTGAAATATTGAATTTGCAAAAATTAACACTAAAATTTTTTTTTAAAAAACTTGTCTTTGAGTTGCTGTTGATATATTAAAAATAACAGTGCTAAATGTCATTGTATCTCTAATGGCTAAATTACATTTTTGTTCTATTTTATATTAAAATATGAGGCCTCCACATTGCCAAGTCTTTAGTGTGCTGAATATATTTGTCAAGTAATTATTTAGCATTTCTATGACCCCTTTTATTTCTTTAGGAGTTACGGGACTATTTAGATGATCTATTTGATCCTGATTTAATTTTGGTGTTTGGTATCTGTCTAGAAAATTGTTTGTTTCCTCCAGATTCTCCAGTTGTGTTGAGTATAGGCTTTGGTAGTAAGATCTGATGACTTTTTGAATTTCCTCAGTTTCTGTTATTATATCTCTCTTTTCATTTCTAATTTTGTTAATCTGGATACTGTCTCTGTGCCCTTTGGTTAGTCTGGTTTATCTATCTTGTTGATTTTCTCAAAGAACCAGCTCCTGGTTTTGTTGATTCTTTGTATGGTTCTCTTGGTTTCTACTTGATTGATTTCAGCCCTGAGTTTGATGATTTCCTGCCTTCTACTCCTCCTGGGTGAATTCACTTCTTTTTGCTCGAGGGCTCAGGTGTGTCATTAAGCTGCTAGTGTATTCTCTCCATTTTCTTTTCAGGGGCACTAAGGGCTTTGAGTTTTCATATTAGCACTGATTTCATTGTGTCCCATAGATTTGGGTATGCTGTGTCTTCATTTTCATTAGATTCTGAAAAGTCTTTGATTTCTTTCTTTATTTCTTCCTTGACCAAGGTATCAGTGAGTATAATATTGCTCAGTTTCCATGTGTATGTGGGCTTTCTGTTATTTTTGTCACTATTAAAGACTACTTTTACTCCATAGTAAATAGGCGGCATGGGATTATTTCTATCTTTTTATATTTGTTGAGGTCTGTCTTATGACCAATTATATGGTCAATTTTTGAGAAGGTACCATGAGGTGCTGAGAAAAAGGTATATTCTTTTGCTTTTGGGCGAAATGTTTATATATATATATATATATATATATATATATATATATATATATATACACATATATACTTTAGTGATCCAAAAAACTCTACCAGAGAAGTCCTATATCTGATAAACAACTTCAGCAAAGTGCTAGATTATAAAATCAACTCAAGCAAACCAGTTGCCTTCCTATACTCAAAGGATAAGCAGGTTGATAAAGAAGTTAGGGAAATAGCATCCTTCACAATGGCCACAAACAATATAAAGTATCTTGGTGTGACTCTAACCAAACAAGTGAAAGATCTATAGGACAAGAAATTCAGGTCTCTGAAGAAGGAAATCGAAGAAGACCTCAGAAAATGGAAAAATCTGCCATGATGGTGGATTGGCAGGATTAATATAGTTAAAATGGCCATCTTGCCAAAAGCAATATACAGATTCAATGCAATCCCCATCAAAATCCCAACTCATTTCTTCACAGAGTTAGAAAAAGCAATTCTCAAATTTATCTGGAATAACAAAAAACCCAGGTTAGTTAAACTATTCTCAACAGTAAAAGAACTTCTGGGGGAATTACTATCCCAGAACTCAAGCACTACAGAGCAATAGTGTTAAAAACTGCATGGTATTGGCACAGGTACAGGCAAGTGGACCAATGGAATAGAATTGAAGAACCAGAAATGAATCCACACACCTATGGTCACTTGAACTTTGACAAAGGAGCAGAAAACACCCAGTGGAAAAAAAATAGTCTTTTCAACAAATGATGCTGGTTGAACTGGAGTTCAGCATGCAGGAGAATGTGAATTTATCCATTCTTATCTCCTTGTACTAAGCTCAACTCCAAGTGGATCAAGGACCTCCACATAAAACCAGAAACACTGAAACTAATAAAAAAGAAACTGGGGAAAACCCTTGAGGACATGTGCACAGGGGAAAAGTTCCTGAAAAGAAAACAAATAGCTTATGCTCTAAGATCAAGAATTGACAAATGGGATCTCATAAAATTACAAAGTTTCTGTAAGGCAAAGGACACTGTCAAAAGGACAAAATGGCAACCAACAAATTGGGAAAAGATCTTCACCAACTCTACATCAGATAGAGGGCTAATATCCAATATATATATAAAGAACTCAAGAAGTTAGACTCCAGAAAACCAAATAACCCTATTAAAAATGGGGTACAGAATTAAAAACGAATTCTCACCTGAAGAATTTCAGATGGCAGAGAAACATCTTAAAAAATGCTCAACTTCATTAGTCATTAGGGAAATGCAAATCAAAACAACCCTGAGATTTCGCCTTACACCAGTCAGAATGGCTAAGATTAAAAATTCAGGAGACAGCAGGTGTTGGCTAGGATGTGGAGAAAGAGGAACACTCCTCCACTGCTGGTGGGGTTGCAAATTGGTACAACCACTCTGGAAATCAGTCTGGCGGTTCCTCTGAAAACTGGGCACCTCACTGCCAGAAGATCCTGCTATACCACTCCTGGGCATATACCCAAAAGATTCCCCAGCATGTAATAAGGATACATGTTCTACTATGTTCATAGCAGCTCTATTTATAATTGCCAGAAGTTGGAAAGAACCCAGGTATCCCTCAACAGAAGAGTGGATGCAAAAAATGTGGTATATATACACAATGGAGTACTATTCAGCCATTAGAAACAATGAATTCATGAAATTCTTAGGCAAATGGATGGAGCTGGAGAACATCATACTAAGTGAGTTAACCCAGACTCAAAAGATGAATCATGGTATGCACTCACTAATAAGTGGATATTAACCTAGAAAACTGGAATACCCAAAACATAATCCACACATCAAATGAGGTACAAGAAGAACGGAGGAGTGGCCCCTTGTTCTGGAAAGACTCAGTGAAGCAGTATAGAACAAAATCAGAACAGGAAATTGGGAAGGGTTGGTTGAGCTTAGTACAAGGAGACAAGGATGGATCAATTCGCATTCTTCTGCATGCTGACCTTCAGTTGAACCAGCACCATTTGTTGAAAAGGCTATCTTTTTTCCATTGGATGTTTTCAGCCCCTTTGTCAAGTGGCCATTGGGGAACACATCTCTTTTAAGGATTTTGTATGTATTGCATATGAGACAGACTGATAGGAAAAAACATACCAGTTTATTTCAGGTGGATTTCATAAGAACGTCAAAACTACATAAGAAAATTCATATTTCAAAATGGTATGTCTTCAACAGATTTAGAGTAGGTTAAAGGAATTCTCAATCATAAAATGGTAAGTACTGTGTGAGATGTGTTTCTCTAATGTTGATACAAAGAAAGTGGATTTCAGGCATTCATATTATCAAGCATTTTGAGGTGATACCTTCATAGACAAACTGTCATTTAAGAGGTTATAGGATGTGATAGACTAAAAGTGTTCAAAGTTTTTTTTTATTATTTTTATTTTTTATTCAAGATATTTTTTATTTACATTGCAAATAATTTCCCCTTTTCTGGACCCCCACTCCCCGAAAGTCCCATCAGCCCACATCCTTCCCCCTGTTTTCCCAGCCAACCCTTCCCACTTCCCTGTTCTGGTTTTACCCTATACAGCTTCACTGAGTCTTTCCAGAACAAGGGGCCACTCCTCCTTTCTTCTTGTACCTCATTTGATGTGTGGATTATGTTTTGGGTATTCCAGTTTTCTAGGTTAATAACCACTTATTAGTGAGTACATACCACGATTCATCTTTTGAGTCTGGGTTACCTCACTTAGTATGATGTTCTCCAGCTCCATCCATTTGCCTAAGAATTTCATGAATTCATTGTTTCTAATGGCTGAATAGTACTCCATTGTGTATATATACCACATTTTTTGCATCCACTCTTCTGTTGAGGGATACCTGGGTTCCTTCCAGCTTCTGGCAATTATAAATAGGGCTGCTATGAACATAGTGGCACATGTATCCTTATTACATGCTGGGGAAACTTCTGGGTATATGCCCAGGAGTGGTATAGCAGGATCTTCTGGAAGTAAGGTGCCCAGTTTTTGGGGAACGGCCAGACTGATTTCCAGAGTAGTTGTACCAATTTGCAACCCCACCAGCAGTGGAGGAGTGTTCCTCTTTCTCCACATCCTCGCCAACATCTGCTGTCTCCTGAATTTTTAATCTTAGTCATTCTGACTGGTGTAAGGTGAAATCTCAGGGTTGTTTTGATTTGCATTTCCCTAATGACTAATGATGTTGAACATTTTTTAAGATGCTTCTCCACCATCTGAAGTGCTTCAGGTGAAAATTCTTTGTTTAACTCTGTACTCCATTTTTAATGGGTTTACTTGGTTTTCTGGAGTCTAACTTCTTGAGTTCTTTATATATATTGGATATTAGCACTCTATCTGATGTAGAGTTGGTGAAGATCTTTTCCCAATTTGTTGGTTGCCGATGTGCCCTTTTGATGGTGCCCTTTGCCTTACAGAAACTTTGTAATTTTATGAGGTCCCATTTGTCAATTCTCGATCTTAGAGCATAAGCTATTGGTGTTCTGTTCAGGAACTTTCCCCTTGTACCTATGTCCTCAAGGGTCTTCCCCAGTTTCTTTTCTATTAGCTTTAAAGTGTCTGGCTTTATGTGAAGGTCCTTGATCCATTTGGAGTTGAGCTTAGTACAAGGAGACAAGGATAGATCAATTCACATTCTTCTGCATGCTGACCTCCAGTTGACCAAGCACCATTTGTTGAAAAGGCTATCTTTTTTCCATTGGATATTTTCCAACCCTTTGTCGAGGATCAAGTGGCCATAGGTGTGTGGGTTCATTTCTGTATCTTCAATCCTGTTCCATTTTTCTGCCTGCCTGTCGCTGTATCAATACCATGCAGTGTTTAATACTACTGCTCTGCTTAAGGTCAGGGATACTGATACCCCCAGAATTTCTTTTGTTATTGATAATAGTTTTAGCTATCCTGGGTTTTTTGTTATTCCGGATGAATTTGAGGATTGCTCTTTCTAACTATGTGAAGAATTGAGTTGGGATTTAGATGGGTATTGCATTGAATCTGTATATTGCTTTTGGCAAAATGGCCATTGTAACTATATTAATCCTGCTGATCAATGAGCATGGGAGGTTTTTCCATTTTTTGAGGTCTTCTTCCATTTCCTTCTTCATAGACTTGAAGTTCTTGTCATACAGATCTTTCACATGTTTCATAAGAGTCACCCCAAGGTACTTTATACTGTTTGTGGCTATTGTGAAGGGGGTCATTTCCCTAATTTCTTTCTCAGCCTGCTTATCCTTTGAGTATAGGAAGGCTACTGATTTGCTTGTGTTGATTTTATAACCTGCTACTTTCCTGAAGTTGTTGATCAGCTGTAGGAGTTCTCTAGTGGAGTTTTTTGGGTCACTTAGGTAGACTATCATGTCATCTGCAAATAATGATAGTTTGACTTCTTCCTTTCCAATTTGTATCCCTTTGACCTCCTTATGTTGTCTGATTGCCCAAGCTAGTACCTCAAGTACAATATTGAAAAGATAAGGAGAAAGTGGGTAACCCTGTCTAGTCCCTGATTTTAGTGGGATTGCTTCAAGTTTCTCTCCATTTAGTTTGTTGCTGGCTACCGGTTTGTCGTATATTGCTTTAACGATGATTAGGTATGGGCCTTGAATTTCTGTTCTTTTCAAGACGTTAAGCATGAAAGGATGATGAATTTTGTCAAATGCTTTTTCAGCATCCAATGAAATGACCATGTGGTTTTTTCTTTGAGTTTTTTTATCTAGTGGATTGCATTGATGGTTTTTCGTATATTGAAGAAACCCTGCATCCCTGGGATCAAGCTTACTTGATCATGGTGGATGATCGTTTTGATGTGTTCTTGGATTCATTTGGCAAGAATTTTATTGAATAGTTTTGCATTTATGTTCATAAGGGAAATTGGTCTGAAGTTTTCTTTCTTTGTTGGATCTTTGTGTGCTTTTGGTATCAGCGTAATTGTGGCTTCATTGAAGGAATTGGGTAGTGTTCTGTCTGTTTCTATTTTGTGGAATAGTTTGAAGAGTATTGGTGTTAGGTCTTCTTTGAAGGTCTGATAGAATTCTGCACTGATACCATCTGGTCCTGTGCTGTTTTTGGTTGGAAGACTTTCTATGACCTCTTCTATTACTTTAGGGGTTATGGGACTGTTTAGATGATATATTTGGTCCTGATTTAATTTTGGTATTTGGTATCTGTCAAGGAAATTGTCCATTTCCTCCAGATTCTCCAGTTGTGTTGAGTATAGGCTTTTGTAGTAGGATCTGATGATTTTTTGGATTTCCTCAGTTTCTGTTGTAATATCTCCCTTTTCATTTCTAATTTTGTTAATTTGGATACTTTCTTTGTGCCCTTTGGTCAGTATGACTAAAGTTTTATCTATCTTGTTGATTTTCTCAAAGAATCAGCTCCTAGATTCATTGATTCTTTGTATGTTTCTCTTTCTTTCCACTTGATTGATTTCAGTCCTGAGTTTGATGATTTCCTGTCTTCTACTCCTCCTGGGTGAAATAGCTCCTTTTTGTTCCAGGTCTTTCAGGTGTGTCATTAAGCTGCTAGTGTATGTTCTCTCCATTTTCTTTTTGGAGGCACTCAGGGCTATGAGTTTTCCTCTTAGCACTGCTTTCATTGTGTCCCAAAGATTTGGGTATGTTGTGCTTTCATTTTCATTAAATTCTAAAAAAAGTCTCTGTTTTCTTTCTTTATTTCTTCTTTGGCCAAGGTGTCATTGAGTAGAGTATTGTTCAGCCTCATTGTGTATGTGGGCTTTCTGTTGTTTTTGTTGCTATTGAAAACCACTCTTACACCATCATGATCTGATAGGAGGCATGGGATTAGTTCAATCTTCTTGTATTTGTTGAGGTCTGTCTTGTGACCAATTAAATGGTCGATTTTGGAGAAGGTACCATGAGGTGCTGAGAAAAAGGTATATTCTTTTGCTTTAGGGTGAAATGTTCTGTAAATATCAGTCAAATTCAATTGGTCCAAATCTTCAATTAGTTTTACTGTGTTTAGTTTAGTTTCTGTTTTCCTGATTGGTCCATTGAGGAGAGTGAAGTGTTGAAGTCCCCCACAATTATTGTGATAGGTGCAATGTGTGCTTTGAGCTTTAGTAAAGTTTCTTTTATGAATGAGGGTGCCCTTGCATTTGGGGCATAGATGTTCAGAATTGAAAGTTCTTCTTGGTGGATTTTTCTTTTGATCAGCAATATGTGTCCCTCAGTGTCTCTTTTGATGACTTTAGGTTGAAAGTCAATTTTATCTGATATTAGAATGGCTACTCCGGCTCGCTTCCCGAGACCATTGGCTTGTAAAATTGTCTTCCAGCCTTTTACTCTAAGGTAGTTTTTGTCTTTGACATTTAGGTGTGTTTCCTGTATGCAGCAAAATGTAGGGTCCTGTTTCCTTATCCAGTCTGTTAGTCTATGTATTTTTATTGGGGAATTGAGTCCATTGATGTTAAGAGATATTAAGGAATAGTGATTATTACTTCCTTTCATTTTTGATGTTCTTTTTATATTTGAGTGGTTATCTTCTTTTGGGTTTGATGAAGGAAGGTTACTATCTTGCTTTTTCCAGGGTGTAGTTTCCCTCCTTGCATTGGAGTTTTCCTCCTATTATTCTTTGTAGAGCTGGGTTTGTGGAAAGATATTGTATAAATTTGGTTTTGTCATGGAATGTCTTGGTTTCTCCATCAATTGTGATTGAGAGTTTTGCTGGGTATAGTAGTCTTGGCTGACATTTGTGTTCTCTTAGAGTCTGCATGAGATCTGCCCAGGATCTTCTAGCTTTCATGATCTCTGGTGAGAAGTCTGGTGTGATTCTGATAGGTCTTCCTTTATATGTTACTTGGCCTTTTTCTCTTACTGCCTTTAATATTCTTTCTTTGTTTAGTGCATTTGGGGTTTTAATTATTATGTGGCAAGAGGTATTTCTGCTCAGATCCAGTCTGTTTGGAGTTCTGTAGGCTTCTTGTATATTCATAGGCATCTGTCTCTTTAAGTTGGAAAACTTTTCTTCCATAATTTTGTTGAAGATATTTTCTGGCCCTTTCACTTGTAAATCTTCACTCTCATCTATACCTATAATCTTTAGCTTTGGTCTACTCATTGTATCCTGGATTTCCTGGATGTTCTGGGATACCAGCTTTTTGCATTTTGCATTTTCTTTGACTGTTGAGTCAGTGGTTTCTATGGTATCTTTGATATCTGAAATTCTTTCTTCCATCTCTTGTATTCTGTTGTTTATATTTGTATCTATGGCCCCTGATTTCTTCTCATGTGTCAATCCACCCAGATTAACCCAGAGTTAGTCCTGCAGACTCTGCTGGCACTTTCAAAGAGCGCGTGCACATGCACGCATGCCTGCCATCCTGGTCACCTGACAGAACCAATTAATAGTCAGAGCCTGAGGGGATCTTTGGTCGGACCTTGGCCTCCCAGGCCTTTGCCTAGAATCAGGGCCTGAGCAGCTAGGCTAGCCTGGTGTGCACCAACCTGGTTGGGAGATCAGCTGCCCAGCAGTGTGATCAACATGCAAAAATGGTCCTGGCAGCATAAACCCTTCAGCACTCCCTGAAGGTGCAAACGGGCACCATCTGGTTCACAGACACAATCTAGGGCAAAGCACACTAGGGCTGCAAGGGCACCCAAGAGGAGGACAGCACAACAGCAATCTGCTACAGGGGAAACCCAGCCATATAGTGTTGCAGAAATAGCCCCAGAGCTCCTCAGGAGGCCCAAACACCAGCCAGAGACAAGACCAAGTAACTCCAGAGAACAAGATGGCAAAGGGCAAACGCAGGAAAGCTACTAACAGAAATCTAGGCAATATGGCAGCATCTGAACCAAACTCTCCAACATCAGCAAGTCCTGGTTATGCCAACACACCAGAGAAACAAGATTTGGATTTAAAATCACTGGTCATTATGCTGCTAGAAGAACACAAAAAGGACATAAATAAATCTCTTAAAGAAATACAGGGGGAACATGAATAAGCTAGAAACCCATAAAATGGAAACACAAAAATTACTTAAAGTAATGCAGGAGAATAAGGCTCAAGAGATAGAAGCCAATAAAGAAGAAATGCAAAAAAAAAAAAAATAATAAAATAAAATAAAACAACTTAAAGAAATGCAGGAGAACTTGAGTCAAGAGGCAGAAGTCATGAAAGAGGAGACACAAAAATCTCTTAAAGAATTAAAGGAAAACACAAACAAACAAATGATAGAACTGAGCAAAACCATCCTGGATCTAAAAACAGTGCTCAACCTTTTAATACTGTGACATTTTGGGAAGCTTTCTGGCCTATAATCCTCCCTGTAGTATTCCACAGGTGAGATTACAAGCAGGTACCACTGTATAGTTTCTTACTGAGATATTTGGAAACTTATCTCAGACCCTCACATTTCCACTGATAGTATTTTACAAACTGAACCATTTTAAGTTTTCTTCTTCTTCTTCTTCTTCTTCTTCTTCTTCTTCTTCTTCTTCTTCTTCTTCTTCTTCTTCTTCTTCTTCTTCTTCTTCTTCTTCTTTTTCATCATCATCTTCATCATCATCTTCATCTTCTTCTTTTTCTTCTTCTTCTTCTTTTTCATCATCATCTTCATCTTCTTCTCCTTTTTATCATCATCTTCATCATCATCTTCATCTTCTTTTTCTTCTTCTTTTTCATCATCATCTTCATCATCATCTTCATCTTCTTCTTTTTCTTCTTCTTCCTCCTCCTCTTCCTCCTCCTCCTCTTCCTCCTCCTCTTTTCCTCCTCCTTCTACCCCTCCTCCTTCTTCTTCCTTTCCTTTCCTCCTTTTCTTCCTCCTCCTCCTTTTTCTTTTAACCTCTTCCTCCCATTTTCTACTTTCTTCTGCTGTGACTGTCTCATTATGCAGCATATGATGACTTCAAACTTACTTTCCTCTCATGTTCACCTCTGTGCTGCTGAAAATCTGTACCTTTTGATCTTTTGTCTCTACACTGTGTTTATTTGTATATTTGTTTGAATTCTTTTTAAAACATGGTCTCTTCACATAGTACTGTCTATCCTGCAGATAGCAATGTGGACCAGGGCTGCCTTGAACTCAGAGGGATTCACTTGCCTCTTAGTTTGTGGCAGTAGAATTAAAGACACGACCCATTATATTAGGCAGCTTCTAATGCCTTTCTGATAGAGTAAATGATATTTATTCCTTTCCTCATTTCTGGCGCTTAAGTTTTCAATTATTTTATTTTATATTCTCAAACACATTTAGAAATATATTTTAGTTCCAACATTAAGCCTCTTAAAACCCAATTGAAAATATCTATTGATTTAAATTAACATTTTTATAAATGCAATCAATGTATCTGAGTCAATAAATGAGAAATAATTAATAAGCAATGGTCACAGATGTACTCTAGAATTGCTTTAAAGCAAAGCAAAGCAAGAGTCAAAATGTTAGTGCCTGTTTCTCATATCCACTAAGTCCATGTCACATTTCTGTATTTTGTGAATCTATAATGAGACAAAGCCTGGTGAAACGTTATATGTAATCTATCATAAAGGAAAAAAAAAAAAAACCTAATGCTTACACTGAACTTTTCAAATGTGTGTGTGTGTGTGTTTGTGTGTGTGTGTAATGAAATAAGGCTTCAGATGCTTTGTGTTCTACAGGACAGAAGGAATAACATTGATCACTTCATCAACTGAAAACACACTATGTCTCATCTCCTTTACAAACTTAGAACATTAAGAAAAATTTTATTCCCTGGACAGTGGGGCCGCACGCCTTTAATCTCAGCACTTGGGAGGCAGAGACAAGCAGATTTCTGAGTTCAAGGCCAGCCTGGTCTACACAGTGAGTTCCATGACAGCCAGAGCTACACAGAGAAACTCTGTCTCAAAATCAGGAACAAAAAACCAAAACCAAAAACAAAAACAAAAAAAGAAAAATTTTATTCAAATTCAAAAAATATTTTTATTAAATACAAATTAATTGTATCTAATTTATATAATTTAAATGACATCACCTATTTCAATGTAGTATATAAACAAGTATTTTTAAATGTATTTTGCATATCATCATGCTAAAAATAAGGTATTTATTCTAGAATCCTGTCAAAAACCTCAACTATTCCTTATATTAAATACTTTTTATTAAATCACTACATTATGTTTTATCTTTTCTTAGCTTAAGTCTGATTTTTATCAACTAAACTAGCATCAACAAATGTAGGTGAATATTGTTCATATTTTGAGAATGAAGAAAATTTTTGAATGTGAAAAAATTTAAGACTGGCTTTCAATTTGAATTGTAATGAACTTTTTCTAAGTTGAAGATAAATATCACTTTAATTTTATTGTGTGTATGTGCAATCTCTATCCAGACATCAGGAAAGACTAAAAAATTTATTTGACTTGCTATTTTATAAAGCTTTGAAAATGCGGAATTTTTATGGCTTAACATTGAGTTTGTCAAAATCATGTCCAAAAAAGCTATTTTGCAGGGAAATCTTAGGGAATAATAGCTACAAACAATTCATAGAATCTCGTTAAAAATCTGTTCTTCATATGGAGAGATGAAACATAAATTTACATCAAGTCCCTTGATAATTCAACAGTAGGATCTGCAACTTAGCTGTGAGGTGAATGGCAGCATATTTCTGAAGGTTTCTCAAGGCATAATTCCCCTCAAAACTAATTTTAATTTAAAATGAGATAGTATTGCATGACTGAGAGAGTACATTGGAGAAAGTAGATATGGGCATAGTCTTAAGAAATATGTCGTTTAAAAAGTACTTAAAAGAATACTTACTGCCCATTTGATTATTACCAATATACTACTGCCTTTACTAATATGATTTAATTCTGATGGTCAGCATTTGTATACTATCTATCAGACATAAGTATAACAACTGCTATTAAGACCTAAATAGGGGATATGCAAGGAGAGAATATAAATGAATTCTCAGGAATTTTTATCTGATACCAGTAGTCATTTATTGGCCAAATAATTATGATTGCATGATTGACTCATTTGAATAATTCCCTCTAGAATATTTGGAATAAACAAATTAGGTTATGACATTAGCTTTGTTTTACATAAGAATGCATTGAATACCAAGAATAAGTTTCTAAAAATCCTCATAAATTGCTCTGTAATTTAAAAGGAACTGTCAGAAATTAATATTATATAGAACATCCTTTCTGTCTAATGTCACTAAAGTTCTACTGCTATATTTTGTGACATTTAACATGTCAGAATATTATGAAGTTAACCTTCATTTTTAACCCTCACAGATAACCACATTTTCAATTCATTTGCCTGATAAATTAAAAGATGTGAGCTCCAAGTGAAAATAATATTATCCTGGAAGCCAACAACTTAAATGTACCTACAATTCATCAATACAGGTCTGATGGTGTAAAAGCAATTATCATAGAATTTAAATCTTGCAGCAAAATGCAAGCTGCTTTAAGGAACAAATATATTTACCTACATAATTCTTTTATAAATCCAGATTTTTAATGATGCTATAAAAGTTAGTTATTTTTGCAATTAGAAAATTAAAATGTAATGTTATCATTTGCCCATTCCATCTCTTCACCCCAATGTGTTTCACGCTACCCCCATTTCCTTCTCAAATAAAGGACATATCCTTCTTTTATTGCTATACTAAATATACACAATGCTTGTGTGTGCTCACACACACACACACACACACACACACACAAACACACACAAATATATAAATAAAACCCATTGAATCTATTCAGTGCTGCTTGTATGCATATGGTTAGTGCTGACTCCTTGTTATTGGATAACCAATGAGGGCACAAATTCTTGAGAATAACTAATTTCCAACCTTCAGCAATTCTTAGTTACTTCTATTTATTCAGGCATTCCTGGACTTCTTTTTTTAAATTTTATTTTATTTATTTATTTATTTATTTATTTATTTATTTATTTATCTATCTATCTATCTATCTATCTATCTATCTATCTATCTATCTATTTATTCATTCATTCATTCATTCATTCGTTCATTTATTTTAAACTCCATATATTATTCTCCTCCAGGTCACCCTTCAACTGTTCCACATCCCAAACTTCCTCCCCACCCAGTCTCCAGGAGGATTTCCCCACCCCCCGCCCTGACCCTCAAATCCCCACCCTACCAGACCTCTAAACTCTCTTAGCCTCCAGTCTCTTGAGGGTTAGGTGCATCTTCTTTGACAGAACCAAGACTCAGCAGTCCTCTGCTGTATATGTGTTGCGGGCCTCTTATCAGCTGGTGTATGCTGCCTGGTTTGTAGTCAAAGGTCTGAGAGATCTCCGGAAGGCCAGATTAATTGAGAATGCTGGTTCTCCTACAAGGTTACCCTCCTCCTCAACTTCTTCTAGCTTTCCCCTAATTCAACCACAGGGTTCAGAAGCTTCTGTACATTGATTGGGTGCAAATATGTACATCTGACTCTTAGCTGCTTGTTGGATCTTTCAGAGGGCAGTTATATTGGGTCCATTTTTGTGAGTGCTCCATAGACTCAGTTATAGTGTCAGGCCTTGGGGCCTCCCCTTGAGCTGGATCCCATTTTGGGCCTGTCACTGGACGTTCTTTCCCTCAGGCTCCTCTCCATTTCCATCCCTGCACATCTTTCAGACAAGAACAATTATGGGTAGAAGTTTTGACTGTTGGATGGCAACCCCATTCCTCCCTTGATGCCTTGTCGTTCTGCAGGTTGTGGGCTCTACATGGTCCCTCTACCCAATGGGGCATTTCATCTAAGGTCCTTCCCTTTGAGTCCTGAGAGTCTCTAATCTCCCAGGTCTCTGTTACATTCTGGAGCTCACCCCCCAAACCTCCTACATTCAGAGGTTGACTGTTTCCATTCTTTTGTCCCTTAGGGCTTCAGTCCTTTTCCCCCACCTAATACTAGATCATGTTCCCCTCCCCCATCCTCTTTTCCTCTGTGGTCCTAGATCCCTCCCCTGTTGTGGTTGTTTTCTTCTCCCTCCCAAGTGGGATGGAGGCATCCTCACTTAGGCCCTTCAGCTTGACCTTTTTGAGTTCTGTGACTGACTGTATCTTGTATCTTGGCTTTTCTGTACTTTTTTTGGCTAACATCCACTTTTTTAGTGAGTATATACTATGCATGTTTTTTGTGGGTCTGAATTGCCTCATTCGGGATGCTATCTTCTAGTTCTATGTATTTGCCTGAAAAGCTCGGGGTGTCCTCATTCTTAATAACTGAGTAGAATTCCATTGTGGAAATGACCCACATTTTCTGTATCTATTAATCTGTACTGGGACATCTGTATTGTATCCAGCTTCTGGCTATCACAAACACGGCTGCTATTAACATAGACGAACATGTGCCCCTGTGCCATGGAAGGGCATGTTTGGGGTATATTCCCAAGAGTGGTATTGTTGAGTCTTCAGGTATATCTATTTCCAATTTTCTGAGTAACTCCAAATTGATTTCTATGGTGTTTGTACCAGTTTGCAATCACAACAGCAATGGAGGAGTCTTCCTCTTTCTCTACATCCTCACCAACAGATGCTATTGCCTAAGGTTTTGATCTTATCCATTCTGATTTGTGTAAGGATTTGTCTCAGGATCCTTTTGATTTATATTTCTTTGAGCGCTAAGAACTTTGCACATTTCTTTAATTGGTTTTCAGCCCTTCAAGATTCCTCTGTTGTAAATCTTGGTTTAGTTCTATATCTCCCCCCCCCCTTTTTTTTTTTTGATTAGGTTGTTTGGTTGGGTTTTTTTATTGTTGTTGTTGTAGTTTTTTAGGTGGTTAGCTTCTTGAGTTCTTTATATATTTTGAATGTTAGCCCTTTGTCAGATGTGAGGGTAGTGAAGAATTTTTTTCCTAATCTGTAGGTTGCTGATTTGTCTTATTGCCTATGTCTTTTGCCTTACAAAAGCTTTCCAGTTTCATGAGGTCCCATTTATCAATTCTTGATTTTAGAGCATGAGCCATTGGAGTTCTGTTTAGAAAATGTCCTTCTGTGCCAGTGAGTTCAAGGCTCTATCCCACTTTCTCTTCTATTAGATTCAACACATCTGGTTTTATGTTGAGGTCCTTGAACTACTTGTACTTGATCTTTGTCCAAGGTGACAAATATGGTTCAATTTTCATTTGTCTACATATCTACAGTCAGTTAAAGCAACACCATTTGTTGAAGATGCTTTTTTTTCCCCCATTGGCTTCTTTGTCAAAGATCAAGTGTCTGGAATTGTGTGGTTTTATTTCTGGCTCTTCAATTCTATTCCATTGATCAATGTCTATGTCTCTGTATCAATACCATGCAGTTTTTATCACTATTTTGCTATTGTTAAGCTTGAGGTCAGGGATGTTAATTCTCCCCACCATTCTTTTACTGTTAAGTATTGTTTTTGTTGTTCTGGGTTTTTGGCCTTTCCAGATGAAATTGAGAATTGTGTTTTCCATGACTTTGAAGAATTGTGTTGGGATTTTGATAGGGATTGCATAAATCACAATTGTTGATTCTTGAAGTCAATGCTAAATAAAATAAGGGTTGTTTAGACACAAGTATGAGCTACCATGACAACAAATCTGACAGTATAGAATTTATTTAGTTTTTAAGTGAGGTTGAAAAGCTTGAATTACTTTGGACTAGACTTTTATTAAGCAGTATAGAAGAATGACCCAAGATTCTTTAATCTACTCAGAGTGCATATGAGTTAAAACTGTTCTCATGATTTATTTATGGATTTTTCCATCTAAAATTAATGGTCCATAATTGACCATGTTTCTGAAACTTCAAAGACTGGAAATTACATAATAACTTATTTGTACTTACTAATTGAATGTGTAATTATTTTGAAAATATTTGCAATTTACAATCAAATTCACCAAAATTTAAAGATGAATAGTTATGAATTTTGGTGTTATCATTCACTCTTTTATCTTCTATACTTAACAATGCCCTCAAATTACAAACCAATAAAGTTGAAAATGTTATATAAGCACAAAATACCATACAATTACAATTACATATTTAATGAAGTCATTAATGGTATGCATGTTATAAATAATTTTATAAATATGTTTTGAAAATTATAATTCTAATAAAGAATGTAATTCCTGGAGCTTTATATTATGTATAGATGTTAGAATTAGCAAATTATTTATAATCTGTTTCAGAAGATATTGCAATTCAAACTGAGTTTCTCAGAATAATTTAAATGCAATGGATATGGGGAGACAGAAAAATATTAACATTTGCAAAAATTTAATAATTAGGTAATGAATATTTATTAGATCTAATAATTAAGTACATCATATTTGCACTTTCTCCTTTTAAATGTCACAATTTGTTTTTTCATTTTTCCATCTTAAATTCCATCTGAGTTTTTGATTTTGACACTGAATTACAGAGTGAAACTTCCATTTCTGTGATTCATTACAGATTGGTTGAAATGACTACATTCCAATATGGGGATAGTTAGAAGTCATTTTCTTTTCATCAAGTGATTTGCTCTTTCTTTTATCTCTCTGCCCAGACTGAGTTGGAAGGATTAATTCCCAATAGATGTTCTATGCATATTTATTCAGCATTCTACTTTTATTTCCAGAGAATCGAATTTCTTTGTTTTGCATACAGTTCAGTCATTGATTTTCCTCTTGCCACAACTCACTCAGATCTATTTTAAGCAAGCATATTTGAAGGCATTTTTTTTCTTTTTTCCAAGCTGTAGTAATGGAGGCTCATTTTGCTAACCACATTCAATCATTCAGTCATCATCTTTATCTCATTAAAAGTTCTAAAAATCTCCCTTGAGTCTAAAAGTTGTTCTAGATTTTACTTCTGCTATGCATTAGTCAATCTAATCATCCAAACATCATGAAATATATTACTCTTAAATTTAAAGATGCAAACTTTACACTTGATTATATACATTTATACTCACAAGTTAGTTTTCAATGGACAATGCAAAATGTATTTACTTAAACTATCCATGTTGGTATGAGCAGGTATTTCACTTTGAATATGCTTGGCCCAGGGAGAGGCATTATTAGGAAGTATGAACTTCTGGGAATAGCTTGCAGCCTTGCTGATGGAAGTGTGGTCCTATGGGCATGGGAAATAAGACCCTCCTCCTGACCATGTGAGCGCCAATCTTCTCCTAGTAGCTCCAAGTGAAGATGTAGAACTCTCAGCAGCTCCTGCACCATGCCTGCCTGGACATTGCCATGCTACTGCCTTGATGATACTAGACTGAACCCCTGAACATATAAGCTAGTCCCAATTAAATGTTCTTAGAAGAGTTGTCTTGATCATAGTATCTGTTCACTGTAGTAAAACCCTAACTAAGACAGCTGGTGAGAGAAAAATTGAATGCTTTGAAAAAAAAACTCAGAAATGTTGACTTATACATCTATTCTACTTTTATATTTTCTAAATAAAAATAGATTTTTTTGACAGAAAAGCCACTACCTTATACTTACCAAACATTTATTTTTAAAAGAATGTGATTTATTAACTCTAGAGGATGTGCATAACCATGAAAGTGAACTGGCCTTAGAATTTTGGACAAATGAGAGATTTATTTTGAGAAATTCAAGAAAAAATTAGTTTTGATAAATATATGACATGTATTTTTAGATTGAAAAAAGTCACTGTAAATATGATGAAAAATAATTATTTTATATCCACATGGAATAAGTTTATCTGTAAAAATTAAGAGTACAAATTTAGTTGTGGTTCATTTATGAGTACGTTGAACAAGTAGATTTACACACTTTTAGGCAGGGCCATTACATTTTAAATGACAGCCCACAAAATGAAGAAAGAAATAATTCCTAGGTATGCCTGATTGAGAGGCTTGTCCAGGGAGCATTTTATGAATATTTTAGAAATTGGCCCTGGATTTTATTGAATTAATACCAGCAACATTCCTAGAGTGTGCATTTCTAAACCACTTTATAGACAAGGAGTTCCCCATATACTACCTATGAGCTGAAAATTTAGACTCTATAAAAGCAAAGGGTTTTCAGAAAATAATACTCAGACCTCACTAGAGATAAATTCTCTCTTTATGTCAAGGATTATATCAGGATATTATCTCTGCCATTTCTTTTGCAAGGAATATATTTAAAAGGGAAAAATAATCATGATCATAAAATTGTCACACCACCAATTTTTCTCCTCCAGCTTATTATCTTTCTTGAACAATAGCAGGGTAATAAGCATTTCTCTAGCCTTCCTCCCTCAGTCCTATAGGCAATCTTCTCCTTGTTGCTTCCCATTTTGATATTTTAAATCAAAGATATAATCACTTCGATGGTCACATATTTCTATGGATTTATAGGCAGAGGTAAATGAAGTATACAATTGCATTTTGCCTTTTCTATCATAGATCTCTGTCAAACTAAAACACAATTTGAAATCCTGACCCCTCAACAAATAAGTGGGAAAGTTTCCTGACCTTTACAGCATTTAAAAAAAGACAGCAGAATAATGGCTGTTTTTGTTTGGAAAGATTCTAACTGTGAACTGAAATAAAGAAATAAAATTTGCCTCGTAATGCAAAGAACTTTTTTTGAAGAGTGATTCAATTAAAATATCTTAATGTGAAATTGGCACATACAATGAATATGATTATACCTCACATACACAATGAGCACATACATCAAATAGGCAAGTAAAATAACCACTACTAATTTGTCATTACTATGAAATTTTAAAAAATAAAATTTAAAACTCAGCTACCTAAATAGTATATTAGGTGGTTAGCACATGAGTGAAATTAAAATAATGTAAAAGAAGAAGACCGTGAGCTGAAATATACAGGGAGTGCATGTAAGTAAAATTACAAATGTCTATGTGTATTAATTATATGCAAGAAAAGTAGCAAAAGGAGTGAAGGAAGCATCAGGACATTAATCCTTGCTGTGAAGAATTACCAAGATAGAAAGAAATGGAAGGAAGTTTTAAATACACTTAGAAAGTGATTGATGTGAACAAGGATGATCATTTTGTAAATTTCTCTTAAAATAAGCACATATATTTTATAAACTTGAGAGCTTCTATATATTGTAAGACTTAGTAAAATAGGATCTAAATGAGTCTCTAGTAAGTGATGGAAACAGATGAGTTTTGCAGCACTGAAATGTAAAAATACCCAGTGTGCTAAGTTAACATTATGTCTCTATGATAAAGATAGAACTGTATACCCAAGTGTGTTGTCAGATAGATGCTTTAGTAAAACTGAGTACATAAAGTTTGGAAAAAAATATGGTCTAAGCACTTGCATTGATAAGAAAATATCTTCATTTTAATAACTAATTCACTTTTTCTTCTAATAGGTTGTCTCATGAAATGCATTCATATGTGTGTGCATATTCATATCTGATTTATACGTCTTTTGAGACTCATTTCCAGTTATTAAGAATTGATAGATATATTAGTAAGGCATGTTGTTTTTGTTTGCTTTCCTATTGTGATTATGCTGTAAGTTAAAGTAACTTGAGGAAGAAAGGTGTTTTGTTGTTATTGTGTATTAGTTTGTTCATTTCTTTCAATTTTACAGCTTGCCATATCATTGAGGAAACTAGGGTAGAACGAACACCAGAAACTGAAGGAAAGATCATGTAGTAACTCAGGGCTTAGTTTCTTGCTCCCCATTGCTTGCTTGGCTAGCTTTATTGAACAAATAAGGTTTTCCTTTGACAGTCCAGGATGACCTATTTAATGATAGTGTCACCCTTCATTGGCTAAACCATTCCACATCAATCATTAGTTAATAAAATAGCTCACAGTCATGTTCACAGACCATTCAGATCTGGGCAAATAACCAACTGGTGTTTCCTGTTTCCAGGTAGCTCAAGTTTTGTATCAGTTGACCTAGCTTAGTATGACAAATTATAAGGAATTTCCCTGTTATTCTGTGCCAGGGAAATATCAGCATAAACAATCCAATTATAGAAAAACTATAACTCATATAATCTTACAAATACATAATATTAATAAAGAAAATAAAGAATATGTTACAATTTATGAATTTATTTAGTTTGTATTTAAGAGAGTTTTTCATATAATTCGGGCTGACATTGAAAATACCAGAAAAGCAAAGATAACCCTGAACTTATAGTGCTGTTAAGATAGGCACATGTCCTCACATTTGGATTATACAGGGCTGAGGACCAAACTCTTCTTAGTTCATAGTGTTAAAGCACTATATCACCTGAGCCAAATCTTTAGCTAATTTATACATTTATAATATTGACCTTTAAGTAGCTCCACTAGAGAACATCATATCTATTTCACCAAGTGAAGCTTTATTTTATAATTATTTGATGCTTTGTTTGATGTTAATCAGATTGGCAGCATCCTCATACATTTGGAAATTTAGTGTCTAATGTTTTTTTAGCATATCAAATAAGGCTAAGAGGCCTTAAGGGTGCAAGCAATGATTGGCTTGTACCTAAGAACATACCTCTTAAATAGCTCTCTATTGTTATGCAATATGTGCTGGTTATATTTCAGTTTAGTAGATACATAGATAGATAGATAGATAGATAGATAGATAGATAGATAGATAGATGACACTTCAGTTGCTTATCTATTATGTTGAGTATCCAGAGCCCTATGAACCAAACATAAAAAGACTTATTTTGAGGATGAAAAATTTATATGTAAAGGTGTAGTCTTCACAAATAAATAAATATAAACATCAGCAAATATTTAGATGTAGGGTTTCATATGGAAGTTTAGAAAATGGTGTGTTGCTGAGCTCTATTATTTTGCTTTTAAATTATTTACATTTCAAGTGTTATCCATTTGCCAGGTTTCTCCCTTTCCCAAAAACCCCCTCTCCTATGCCCCTCCCTCTGCTTCTATGAGGGTGTTCCTCCACCCACCCACTCCTACCTCCCTGCCCCTAAACTGGGGCATCTATCAAACCTTCATACGACCAAGGACCTCTTCTCCCATTGTCTGACAAGGCTTTCCTCTGCTACATATGCAGCCATCGCCATGTATACTCCTTGGATGGTGGTCCACTGAGTGTGGGGTCCCCAGTGAAGGATTTAGAGAAAGGACTAAAAGCGCTGAAGGGGTTTGTAACCTCATAGGATGAACAATGTCAGCCAACCAGAACCCCCAGAGCTCCCAGGGGCTAAACTCAATTCTTTAGGCATGGATGATGCTCTTGTAAAATTAGAGCAGTGGATAATATATTCCAGAGACTCACTTAATCTTAGCTTAACTAAGATTCCTTTGTGGATCTGAAATCAGACTCAGAAGATTTGCTAGTATGGAACATAGCCTTCCCTCCCTGCAGTTATAGAAGTGGCTAAAATATGCTCCAAAAAAAAGTGACTCTTCCTATTTGTTTTAGCAGCCTGTCAATTGCAGAAATAACTACAGTTAAGCTGTTTGGTTTAGCAAGCTATATTTTGGCAGAATTCTTTCTCTGAATCTTTGCCTTCTAACTCTGGGGCAAATGAAAAGACTCAAAAGGAAAACCAGGCATGAACAGGGGGAGGGAAGGGGGCTTATGGGACTTTCGGGGAGTAGGGGGCCAGAAAAGGGGAAATCATTTGAAATGTAAATAAAAATATATATCAAATTAAAAAATATTAAAAAAAATAAAAAATGGCAAAGCGTAATGTCACCAAGAAAGGGGGTCATGGAGTTGGACTTCAGCAGGAAGCAAGTAGGAAAAGGATACAATAAAAAATTATAAAGTCAATTTTGTACTATAGCCTTTACCACATAAAACAAATTTCTCTAGTAAATATGTTATCCCTCTCTCTCATGACTAGTGGGGATAAAGAGCATTAGGTCCAGAAAATTAAAGATGAGACTGCCAAAAAGATGTAGAGGCTAGTGAGTGCTTTTTCTTTTACAATTTTCCATTTACATTTAGCATATGATAATCCCAAAGTAATAGAGCACACACACACACATACACAGATACATAGACATAGATATTGATTTTTCAGCTATAAATTTAATGTTAGCAAAAATATATATCACATTGCATATATTATAGGGTCAAGAGAACAACATGGTTTAATAAATTGAGATAGCAAAATTAATCTTAAGCAAGTACAACAGATTTTGGTGTAATATTAAATGTATTAAAGTTTTATATGACATGCATGATTGGCCTGAAAAAAATGACATTCTATGTTTAAACATGTCTCACAAATAAGTACCACATGATACTAAGAAACATTGTTAATCGCTATGATGTTAAATTTTTGAAAATATTAGAGCAGTGAATTTTCTTATCCTTTCTAAAGGATAAAGTGGGTAATTTACATATTCTTTATGACAACGTAATCAAGGATGTTATATAATTTGCCATGTAGTAAATAAATACATCATCATTTACATGAAAAAATTACTGAATAGAGAAGTAAAAGTATGTTACATGAGGGTATACAGGGTATGAGAATGAGGGTATGGAATTCAGATAGGTCACACCAGAAGAGCACGGTGGAAGCCATGCTTCTGGGAGATGCTGAAACTGTGGCCATTTGGAGTCTATATCTTCCTTTAGTAAATAGACATAAATCTCTTGAACATTGGTGAAGAACATGATTGCTTAGTTCAGTTCTCCTAAATCCTGTCTGTGATGCCTGCTGAGTGGTTAGACAACGATAAAATCTTTAGCTGATAACATATCAAAAGAAGTAAAGGGAATAACATTTGAAAGGTAAATAAAGAAAATATCTAACTAAAGAAAGAAAGAAATGTCCCTGTGTGTTGCTCTTGAAAAGTATGTAAGGCCAGGTGGTGCTGGCACACGCACACGGGAGGCAGAGGCAGGCAGATTTCTGAGTTCGAGGCCAGCCTGGTCTACAGAGTGAGTTCCAGGACAGTCAGAGCTACATGGAGAAATCCTGTCTCGAAAACCAAAAAAAAAAAAAAAAAAAAAAAAAACATGTAGGGAGTGCAGTCTATCTCTTGTTACCTCCAAGCCACAGTTGAGCAAAGGAGTTCCACAAAACACTATTCTCCATGTTATTCTGACACTGCACATTTTAAAAAATTTTTTATTGAATATATTCTTCATTTACATCTCAAAGCTAAAACATTTCCTGGTTTCCTCGTTTCTCTCCTCCCCAAAATCCCTGCACCACTCCTCCAGTCATTGCCCATTGCCTCCAATAATATGCTCCTCCATCTGACCCACTCACACCTCCCCCAACCTCCATTTTCCTATGCTGGAGCATCTATTGAGCCTTCACAGGACTAAGGACCTCTCCTCCCACTAATGCCTGACAAGGCATTCCTCTGCCACAATTTTGGCTGGAACCATGTGAACCCCTTAGTAGATCATTTAGTCCCGGGAGTCCTGGGGCATCTGGGTGGTTGACTTCTTTGTTCTTCTCATGGGGCTGACCTTCCGCTGCCCCAGACTACCCTCTCACTCCTCCATTGAGGACCCCATGCTCAGTCCAATGGTTGGCTGCTAGCATCTACCTCTGTATTTGTAAGGCTCTGGCAGGGCCCCTCCAGAGACAACCATAACAGGCTCCTTTCTGTATGCGTTTCTTGTACATAATACAAGTCATTTAAAAAATGTCGGGTTTAGTGACTATATATATGCCCACTTAGGACATTCTCTGGGTGTCCTTTCCTTCAGTCTCTGTTTCATACTTTGTCTCCATAATGGCTCTTGTTAGTATTTTGTTCTCTTTCTCAGAGGAACCAAAGCATCCCCACTTCAGTCTTCCTTCTTCTTGAGCTTCCTAGGGTCTATGATTGAATCTTGTTTATTTTGAGCTTTTGGGCTATTATCCACTTATTAGTGAGTGTACACCCTATGTGTTTTTTTTTTTGTGATTGGGTTACCTCATCCAGGATGCCACTTTCTAGTTCCATCCATTTGCCTAAGAATTTCATGAATTCATTGTTTGTAATAGCTGAATAGTGCTCCATTATGCATATATACCAAAATTTCTATACCCATTTCTCTGTTGAAAGTCATCTGGGTACTTTCCAGCTTCTGGCTATTATAAATAAGGCTGCTATGAACATAGTAGAGCATGTGTCCTTATTACCAGTTGGAGCATTTTTTGGGTATATGCTCAGGAGCAGTATAGCTGGGTCTGCAGGAAGTACTATGTCTAATTTTCTGAGGAGCTGCCAAACTGATTTCCCAAATGGTTTTACCAGCTTGCAATACCACCAGCAATTGAAAAGTGTTCCTCTTTCTCTATATCCTTTTCAGCATCTGATATCCCCTGAGATTTTCATCTTAGCTATTGTGACTGGTGTGAGGTGGAATCTCAGGGTTGTTTTGATTTGCATTTCCCTGATAACTAAGGATGCTGAATATTTCTTTTTTTATAATTTATTTTCTATATTCTTTGTTTACATTCTAAAAGCTTTCCCCGTTCCCAGTCCCCCGCCCCGCCCCCCATATGTCCCATAAGTCTTCTCTCCATCCATTCTATCTTTCCCCCTCCCTTTTCTCTGTCCTGGTACTCCCCTACAATGCTGGATCAAGTCTTTCCAGAATTAGGGCCCTCTTCTTCTTTCTTCATGGGAATCATTTGATATGCTAATTGTATCTTCAGTGTTCAAAGCTTCAGGGCTAATTAGTATCCACTTATCAATGATTACATTCCATGTGTATTCTTTTGTGATTGTGTTACCTCGCTTAGGATGATATTTTCCAGTTCCAACCATTTGCCTAAAAAAATTCATGAATTCATTGTTTTTAATTGCTGAAAAGTACTCCATTGTGTATATATACCACATTTTCTGTATCCATTACTCCATTGAGGCATATCTGGGTTTGTTCCAGCTTCTGGCTATTATAAATAAGGCTGCTATGAACATAATGGAGCATGTGTCCTTATTGCATGCTGGGGACTCCTCTGGGTATATGCCCAGGAGAGGTATAGCAGGGTCCTCCGGAGGTGTCATGTCCAGTTTTCTTAGGAACCGCCAGACTGATTTCCAGAGTGGCTGTACAGTCTTACAATCTCACCAGCAGTGAAGGAGTGTTCCTCCTTCTCCACAACCTCGCCAACACCAGCTGTCTCCTGAGTTTTTAACTTTAGCCATTCTGACTGGTGTGAGGTGAAATCTCAGGGTTGTTTTGATTTGCATTTCCCTAATGGCTAATGATGTTGAGCATTTCTTAAGGTGCTTCTCAGCCATCTGAATTTCTTCAGGTGAAAATTCCTTGTTTAGGTCTGTACCCCATTTTTAATAGGGTTATTTGGTTTTCTGGGGTCTAACTTCTTGAGTTCTTTGTTTATATTGGATATTAGCCCTCTTTTGGATGTAGAGTTGGTGAAGATCTTTTCCCAATTTGGTTGTTGCTGATTTTTTCTTTTGATGGTGTCCTTTGCCTTACAGAAACTATGTAATTTTATGAGATCCCATATGTCAATTCTTGATCTTAGAACCTAAGCTGTTGGTGTTCTGTTCAGGAGCTTTCCCCCCGTACCTATGTGCTCAAGGGTTTTCATCAGTTTTTTTTCTATTAGTTTCAGTGTGTCTGGTTTTATGTGGAGGTCCTTGATCCACTTGGAGTTGAGCTTAGTACAAGGAGATAAGAATAGATCAATTTGCATTCTCCTGCATGCTGACCTCCAGTAGAGCCAGCACCATTTGTTGAAAAGGCTATCTTTTTTCCACTGGATGCTTTCAGCTCCTTTGTGTGTCAAGTGACCATAGGTGTGTGGATTCATTTCTGGGTCTTCAATTCTATTTCATTGGTCCTCTTGTCTGTCCCTGTGCCAATACCATGCAGTTTTTAACACTATTGCTCTGTAGTATTGCTTGAGGTCTGGGATACTAATTCCCCCAGAAATTCTTTTACTGTTGAGAATAGTTTTAGCTATCCTGGGCTTTTTGTTATTCCAGATAAATTTGACAGTTGCTTTTTCTAACTCTGTGAAGAACTGAGTTGGGATTTTGATGCGGATTGCATTGAATCTGTATATTGCTTTTGGCAAGATGGCCATTTTAATTATATTAATCCTGCCAATCCATGAACATGGCAGATTTTTCCATTTTTTGAGGTCTTCTTCTATTTCCTTCTTCAGAGACCTAAAGTTCTTGTCATATAGATCTTTCACTTGTTTGGTTAGAGTCACACGACGATGCTTTATATTGTTTGTGGCTACTGTGAAGGGAGTCATTTCCCTAACTTCTTTCTCAGTCTGCTTATCCTTTGAGTATAGGAAGGCAACTGATTTTCTTGAGTTGATTTTATAACCTGCCACTTTGCTGAAGTTGTTTATCAGCTATAGGAGTTCTCTTGTGGAGTTTTTTGGGTCACTTAAGTATACTATCATGTCATCTGCAAATAGTGATTCTTTAGAGCCATTCATGTTTCCTCAGTTGAGAATTCTCTGTTTAGCTCTGTACCCCATTTTTTAATAGTGTTATGTGTCTATCAGGAGTCTAACTTCTTTAGTTCTTTGTATACATTGAATATTAGCCCTCTATTAGAAGTAGGATTGATAAAGATCTTTTCCCAATTTGTTGGTTGCCATTTTGTCCTATTGACTGTGTACTTTAACTTACCAAAGCTTTGCAGCTTTATGAGGTCCCATTTGTAGATTCTTGTTCTTAGAGCATAAGCCATTACTGTTCTATTCAGGAAATTTTCTCTTGTGCCCAAGTGTTCAAGGTTCTTCCTCACTCTCTCATCTATAAGCTTCAGTGTATCTGGTTTTGTGTGTATGTCTTTGATCACTTGGACTTGAGTTTTGGACAAGGAGAGAAAAATGGGTCGATTATCATTTTTCTCTGTGCTGACCTCCCATTGATCCAGCACCATTTGTGAAAAATGCTGTTTGGGACTGTTGTGAGGGTTGTCATTTCCCTAATTTTTTTCTCCTCTTTGGTTTTTTTTTTTTTTCATTTTTATTTATTTATTTATTTATTTACTTTTCTTTTTGGCTTTTTGAGACAATGTTTCTCTGTGTTTCACTGTCCTGGAACTCACTCTGTAAAATAGGCTGGCCTCAAACTCAGAAATCCACCTGCCTCTGCCTCCCAAGTGCTGGGATTAAAGGCCTGCACTAGCACCACCTGGCTTTCCTCTTGTTTATCCTTTGAGTAGGGGAAGGCTACTGATTTGCATGAGTTAATTTTATATCCAGCCACTTTGCTGAATTTGTTTATTAGCTTTAGGAGTTCTCTGGTGGAAGTCTTGGGGTCGTTTAAGTATACTATCATATCATCTGCAAATAGTGATATTTTTACTTCTTCCTTTCCAGTTTCTATACATTTGACCTTTTATTGTCTGGTTGCTCTGCCTAGGACTTCAAGTACTATATTGAATTGATAGAGAATGGGCAGCCTTGTCTAGTCCATGATTTTTGTGGGATTGCTTCAAGTTTCTCTCTGTTTAACTTGATGTTGCCTACCACTTTGCAGTATATTGCTTTCACTATGTTTAGGTATGGGCCCTTAAAATCCTGATCTCTCCAAGACTTTTATCATGAATGGATGCTGAATTTTGTCAAAAGTATTTTCAGCATCTAATGAAATGTCCATGAGTTTTTTCCTTTGAGTTTGTTTAAGAAGTGTCTTACATTGATGGATTTCTGTATTTTGAACCATCCCTGCATCCCTGGGATAAAGCCTACTTGATCATGGTAAATTATTATTCTGAGGCATTCTTGGATTCGGGTGGCCAGAATTTTGTTAGTATTTTTACATCGATATTCATAATGGAAATTGCTCTGAAGTTCTCTTTCCTTGTTTGGTCTTTGTTTGGTTTAGGTATAAGCATAATTGTGGCTTCATAAAATGAGTTGGGTAGTGTTTCTTGAGTTTCTGTTTCATGGAATATTTTGAAGAGTATCCATATTAGCTCTTCATTGAAGATCTGACAGAATTTTCCACTAATCCTATCTGGTCCTGGGCTTTTTATTTATTTATTTATTTTATTTTTTGATGGGATACTATTAACAACTATTTCCCAGGTCTTATGGGACAATATAGATGGTTTATCTTATCCTGTTTTAATGTTGGTACCTGGTATGCATCTAGAAAATTTTCCATTTCATCCATATTTTCAAATTTTGTTGAGTATAAGCTCTTGTAGTATGATCTGATGATTTTTTTTTTAATTTCCACAGTTTCTGTTGTTATGTCTCCCTTTTCATTTCTGATTTTATTAATTTAGGTAGTTCCTCTGTGCCCTCAGTTTAGTCTGTCTAAAGGTTTATCTATCTTGTTGATTTTCTCAAAGAACCAGCTCTGGGTTTTGTTGATTCTTTGTATAGTTCTTTTTGGTTGATTTTGGCCCTGAGTTTGATTATTTCTTGCAATCAACTCTTCTTGGGTGTATTTGTTTCTTTTTGTTCTATAGCTTTCAGGTGCACTGTCAAGCTGCTAGTGTAAGCTCTCTCTATTTTCTTTTTGGAGGCACTTAGAGCTATCACTTTTCCTCTTACCACTGCTTTCATTGTATTCCACAAGTTTTGGTATATGTCTTCATTTTCACTAAATTCTAAAAACTCTTTAATTTCATTCTTTATTTCTACCTTAACCATGCTCTCGTTGAGAAGAGCATTTTTCAACATCCTAATGTATATGTGTTTCCCATTATTTTTGTTTGAACTTAAGACAAGCCTTAGGCCATGGTGATCTGATAAAGTGCATGGGATAATTTCAATATTTCTGTATCTGTTGAGGCCTGTTTTGTGACCATTATATGAATGTTGGAGAATGTACGATGATGTGCTGAGAAGAATGTATATTCTTTTGCTTTAGGATCAAATGCTCTATAACTATCTATTAGATCCACGTGGTCAATTACTTCACTTAGTTTCAATATGTCTCTGTTTAGTTTATGTTTCCATGATATTTCCAATATTAAGAGTGGGGTGTTGAAGTCTCCCAACTATTATTGTATGGTGTGCAATGAGTGATGTGCCTTGAGCTTTAGTAAAGTTTCTTTCAGGAATTTGGATGCCCTTGCATTTGGAGCATAGATGTTCAGAATTGAGCGTTCATCTTAGTAGACTTTTCCTTTGACCAGTATGAAGTATCCGTCCTTATCTTTTTGGACAACTTTTCATTGAAAGTCAATTTTATCAGATATAAGAATGGCCACTCTATCTTGTATTTTGGGACCATTTGCTTGGAAATTTTTTTCCAATCTTTGACTCTGAAGTAGTGACTGTCTTTGTCACTGAGGTGGGTTTCTTGTATACAACAAAATGTTAGGTCCTCTTTACATATCCAGTCTGTTAGGCTATGTCTTTATATTGGGTAATTGACACAATTGATATTAAAAGATATTAAGGAAAAGTGATGGTTGCTTACTGTTATTTTCATTGTTATAGGTAGAATTCTGTTTGTTTGGCTATCTACTTTTGGGTTTGTTTAAAGGAGATTACTTTATCTATTTTTCTAGACTGTGGTTTCCCACCTTGTGTTGTTATTTTCCACCCATTATTCTTTGTAGAGCTGAATTTGTGGAAAGATACTGTGTAAATTTGGTTTTGTCATGGAATGTCTTGTTTTTTTTCATCAATTGTATTTGAGAGGTTTGTTGGGTCAGTTTGTTGGCTGACATTTATGTTCTCTTAGGGTCTGTATGACATCTGCCTGGTATCTTCTAGATTTCATAGTTTCTGGTGAGAAGTCTGATGTAATTCTGATAGGTCTGCCTTTATATGTTTCTTGACGTTTTCCCTTTACTGCCTTTAATACTATTTCTTTGCTTAGTTCATTTGGTATTCTGATTATTATGTGACAGTAGGAATTTCTGTTCTGGTCCAGTCTGTTTGGATTTCTGTGGGCTTCTTGTGTGCTCATTGGCATCTCTTTCTTTAGGTTAGGGAAATTTTCTTCTATAATTTTGTTGAAGATATTTACTGGCCCTTTAAATTGTAAATCCTCGCTCTCTTCTATACCTATCTAATCATTAGGTTTTGTCTTTTCATTGAGTCCTGGATTTCCTAGATATTTTATGTTACATGCTTTTTGCATTTTGCATTTTGTTTGATTGTTGAGTCATGTTTTCTATGGAATCATCAGCATCCAAGATTGTTTCTTCTCTGTCTTTTATTCTGTTTTTGATTCTTGCATCTATGACTTCTGAATTCTTTCCAAGGTTTTCTGTCTCGAGATGTCTCACTTTCTGATTTCTTTATTGTTTCTACTTCCATTTTTAGATCCCGGATAATTTCTTCAGTTCCTTCACTTGTTTGTTTGTGTTTTCTTGAAATTCTTTAAGGGATTTTTGTGTTTCCTCTTTAAGGGCTTCTACCTGTTGACCCATGTTCTCCTGTATTTCTTTAAGGGAGTTATATATGTCCTTCTTGAAGTCCTCAATTAGCATTATGAGATGTGATTTTAAATCCCGTTCTTGTTATTATAATGTGTTGGGGTATCCAGGATTTGATGTTTTGGGAAAACTGGGTTCTGATGGTGCCATGTTGCCTAGGTTTCTGTTGGTAATGATCTTGTGTTTGTCTTTTGCCATCTAGATATCTCTGGTTTTAGCTCCTCTTGCTGTCTGTGATGATGGCTTCTCTGTCCTGTAAGCCAGTGTATCTGTACTCCTGGCATTCCTGTTCTCTCAAATGCCCTGCATGTAGCTGGTTCTCTAGGAAGTATGAGTAGATGGGGGTCTTCATTGTGGCAGATTTGAAAAGGGCTTACCACAGCACAACGGGCAGGTGGTAGCCTACATTGCACATTCTAAAATATAGAATTAAGTACCTATGGATGAAAACTCATAAATTTTGAGCAAAAATATCCCTTTTGTTTCTTATTTTGTTTTTAGGAGGCACATTAGCATAATTGAAATATGAAGAAGAGGGTTACTGGTTTCAGTGAAATTTCTTCATATTGTCATTAATTCTGTTTTGGTTCTCATAAATATTTGATAATGTATACAAAAATCTTTGTTTTCAATAAAAAGTTACCATCAATATTTTATACAATTTTCTTATTTAAGAACCAATTCTACCACTAAATGTATCAGTTTTAGGCACATTGTTTTAGGAAACAGTAAAGGCAGTTTGTATAACAACAACAAAATATGCACATCACTTATAAGTATTTAATCTTTCAAAAATTTGAGTTTCTTTTCCTTTATCTATCTGAACTTTTTCAGTTTTCTGTTTGGAAAAAGAAGTACTTTAATTTTCAGTGTAACAGTCTATTCATAGTTTTATCTGTTATTATTTTTGGTCACAAAGATGTTTATAATAACTTTACAGCACTTTTAATAGTTGGACTAATTCATTTCTAGAACTATACTCCTTCTGGTGTATAATAACAATTTGTTTTGTATTTGCTCATTTTTATTGCTAATTATGAAACATAATCCTTTTTATTGCCATTTACTTTCTGTCTGTCAATACTGAAGAGTAATAAGAATGGAATAAATAGCTTGCTTTAATAAGCCCCTTATAATTTTTCAAGTAGTGTTGTCTTCATTATGGTTTGACATTCATAAGTATGATTTGACAGCTTACAAACAGGAAATTAATAATACCAATATTAGAGATAGAAATGGTCACTTGAGAAATAAGTGAATATGAAACATATTGGTGCTTTCAGTTTCAGGGTTCCTCAGAAATTATTTCATGTTTGTTATGTTCCTCACATTGTTGAATTTCTAGAGAAATTGATACTACTGACCCTGCAGCATCACACATCCCTGTATGTTTTCAGTGATGGCAATGCAGCTTGATGCTACTGAGGTAAACTTGCTAAATCTGGCTAATATCTGTGAAGAAGACCCATGAACATCTATCTTAGCTACTGTTTTATTGTTTTGAAAAGAAACAAGATCCAAGGCAACTCTTACAAAAGAAATTATTTAAGTGGGCGCTTGCTTAGAATTTTAGAAATTTAGTCTAGGATGGGAACTAAATCAATAGAGCATGGTGGGAAGCAGACATGTGATGGAAAGTACTTGAAAGCTTTTTACATTTATCTGAGAGAGAGGGAGACAGACAAAGGGATAGAGGGAAGGGGAGAAGATGGAGAGAGGTAGGGAGGGAGACAGAGTGAGAAAGAGATAGCGGGAGGGAGCAAGGAAGGGAGGCATTGAGGGAGGTGGGGAGGAAGGGAGGGAGAAAAGATGGAGACAGAGTGAGGGTAGGAGGCAGAGAGAGGGAAGGAGGCAGAGTGTGAGAGAGAGGGGAAGAGGGAGGCAGGGAGGGAGAAAGATTGGCATAGTCCATTGTACCTCTTCCAACCTGGCCATATTCCACTAATACTTCTCAGAATTCCACTCCATGGGGACTAAGCATTCAAATAAATCCACCTTTTGGAGTCATTCTCATTGAAACTATCACTATATGTAAATTCATATACTACATACAGAATAAATAGTTTAATGATCTGAATAAAAGAACTACTCAGAATCAGTATGAAAATCATGACTTGTATGATTATATGAGTTGACGGAAGTTGTTAAAACATGTGAATGGTATAGTTAGGTACCCACCTGCTAATGACTTAATAAACCTAATATTTTCTTAAACTGGTTAATTTATATTTAGAATGAATAAAAATCATTAATGAAATGTATTGTTTCATAAAAATATCAAAACCAGTAAAAAACATAGAAAAGTATTATTATGTTGCTATAAAATTTTGCAACAGGAAAAGCATAAGAAAATAGGTGGTCCCGAATTTGAATTTTCATGTAAGGTCAAATCTTGAAACGTGTAAGAAATTATATTATAAATCCAATACATAAAAAAAAATCATGGAATCTTTGCTTTTGTCTTCTGTATAATTGCAATGTTTTGCTTGTCATCTTTCTGAAACTGAAAATCAATATATTTTCCAAGAGAATTCCCTTGAAACTGTACCTGACTCATTTAGGAGAAATATGGACAGCATTATATCTTTTTAAAAAATGGTAGTCCAAACCCAAAGAGAAAATGTTATAGCTAAGATTATGCTATGATTAAGTGTGATTTGTCTCTGGCATGTAGAGTTAGTTGAAAATGGAAAAAAAAAACTGATCAATAAAATGAAGGATAACAAGAGCAGGATCATGTCAGCAGATGTTTAAAACCATTCAATGAAAATAATCAGAATACAATCACTAAAAAGTTAGATATAGAACACGTGTAACATTGCAAGTTACAAAGTCAACAAAATTGGTACTCTGTTAATCATAACCACTATTAAGGAAAATCAAGCAGGTAAGCAATTATATTCATAATCCTTTGGAACACTTTCAGAGGTGGATTTCCCTCCTCTTTCCTTATGCTATGGAGCTTTTGGTTCAGGACTGATGACTCAGTTTGCCTTTGCAGCCCTCAGATTGGTCCCCATAATACACTGACCCATGAGTCAGAGGGTTTTTCACTTCTTTCTTAAAAGTTTCTCATTTCAAGTAGTTCATAGGCGAATTATTTCCTGGTTATCATTGTTTATTCTACCAGGACATTATTAAGAACCCCTCTACATGGTTATTCATTGATTTTTCCCTTCATATTTATTACAGATAAAACCTCCTGGGTATCTTTCATCACTTATAATTCTCTTTCTCCTGTACTGTTTCTTCTCATGGCTTCTAAAGGTTTAGATATCAGCAGAAGGTATTTATGGAAGATTCAAATGTATTTTGATTTCCTTTTTATCCTTGGCATTGAGAAATGCAAGCCAATGTTTTGCTACACCCAACCTCCCTCCCGGTTTTGCTTATTAATTTAAAGACTACTGGTTACCATGTGCATATTATTACTCATTGTAATTTCTCCCTTTTACCAGCAAATCTTAACCAAGCAGACAACTTAACCTCTTAGGTGCCATATTTTCCAAACAAAGGCACACAACTGATAGTACAGTCTGTTTATGGTCCTGAACCATAGGTACTACTTGCAAAGACTATAATATATTCCATGGTATTTCAGCTATTTGACAGGGTCTGCATCCTCTTGTGACAGAATGAATTCATTAAGGAGGTATGCTACTCCAAATCTCAGAAAGTAAAAGAGCAGTCCTGTGATTCTTCACTGCATCCCACCAGACAGGTAGCTGTTACATGGGACAGTTCTTGCTAAACATCTTTACACCCATTTCACTCCTATCACAGACAATGAAGCCATCTCCAGCAAGAAGGTATGCAATTCCTTGCCACATGGTAAAGGATAGCTGTATCTAGAGTGTCTTCATGGATAGTATACCCTCAGAAACCTTATCTTCAGCTGCATGATGGACCTGTAGCAGAGAAAATGCTACTATTTCAGACTATCTTTGTCTCTTCTGTGTATCAGTTCAGGCCCCAAGTGTTGTGCCATCAATATTGTGTTTACAAGCATAATGGATGATTATCCAAGGTAAGAGTTCAGAGGCTAATCAAAGAAATCTTGTTTAATCAATAAGTTTACTTATAGGCAAATATACAAGGAATTACACATAAGTGCAAGAGCATCTTATGGACAGGTACAGCCCTATGAAATATTTCCATGAATAATTTCCACAGGCAGATACATTTAATAATTATGACTTCTCCATCATGAAATTCTAGTTTTAGAATGTGTACTTAGGAGTCATGGTAAGAAGGGTTTTTGTGTCCTTACTATTATCAGCTTCCCTTATTCTCCCACAGATTTATATAAGTGGAAAATCAAAAAAAAAGTAACCATATGATTGACTATAACGATTATATGATGACACTATGTGACGTTTTAAATGTTTACTAATGAAAGTCCATGGTACACATTTAGATATGTTTGTTTGTTATTTTTGAGTAAATAATATTTGCAACTGAAGGTTTAAAGGTTTAAAAGGATAATAGTTGACCTACAGTAATTCACTTTGTGCTATCTCAGATCTAAAAGGTTGTGAAAATGACAGATGTTCAGTAGAATCTACATTACTCACTGTTTTCTAGGTTATGAAAACCCACCTGAGTTGGACTTGGAGTAAGCTGAGCAGTGTAAGCATAAGGTGCTGTTGCTGTTGGTCAGTAAGTCATAGAGCCATGATCATTACAATCCAGTGTTCTAGAAAGCATTGCCAAACTGATATTTGCTGGGTGCAGAACATTCAATATTCAGTGAAGAGTAGAAATTCATTTGTTAACCTCATCACAAGTAGCCTGGCTTAAAAATTTAAATGTAGTTATTTTCTTTCTTTCTTTTTTTAAAAATTCATCATTTTATTTGTATTTCAGATGATATCACTCTTCCAGATCTCCTTCCGCAAACCCCCTTCCTTTCCCTTGTCCACTTTTCCTCTATGAGCGTGCTCCTCCACCCCCTCACCCACTTCCTCCTCACTCTCTAGCATCCCCCTATACTGAGGCATCAAGCCTCCACAGGACTATGGGCCCCCCTTCTCATTGAGGCCCGATAAAGCCATCTTCTGCTACATATGTAGCTGGAGTTATAGACCACTCCATGAATAATCATTGGTTGATAGTTTAGTTGTTGTGTACTTTAGTTAATATCATCCCTGATGGGCCCTGGGAGCCTCTTACT